>NC_044305.1:94088666-94391166 GCF_007474595.2 Lynx canadensis
TATTGACCTTATTTTATACCTAAAGGTATTGTGACCTGGCCAGCTAAGTCATCCTTGTCACTCATGCTAAGAAAGTCAGTCTTGTCCATGCTGCCAGTATATGATGGAACCAGACATCAAAATAACTCGATATTCTTTCCACTTCCTTCATTACCCCAAGATGATCAATAATTTACAAAACTAACTTCACGTAAAACTAAATTTTGTTATCTTTAACCTATGAATACTGTATTTTTTCATTGGATCCAGGTATGGCACTAACTCTATTTCATTAGTTTTTTTGAGAATATTTTAAGTCTGATGTTCATAAATCCCAGAATATAATAAAAAAGAAAAGAATATTTATTATTCTCATAATTCAGAGATATTTTATATATGTGAATAGACTATCAGTCTAGGTATCAGCTTCTATAGCACAGTTCTAAGAAAGCAAGGAAGAAACCCTACTCCTTCACAGAGTGAAAATTTATTGCTCAAGTTGTTACTGAGAACATCAATCTTTTATTTTAAGTGTTAAATTGTTTAAGCATACCAATCCCCTTGGAAGTGGTAACAAATCAGTGATCAGTCACCTTAGTAACAAGGGACTCAAGCCTTCTTTAGGAACAATAGAACAAGGCCCAAGCTTTGGAGTGAAACAGAGTTGGGTCAGAAGGCTGTTTGAAGGCCAGCTTTGCCACATACTATGTACCTTAAGTCACAGTGCTTCTGTTTCCTTAGTTATAAAAGGAGAATAGTACCTAATTAATGGAATTTTTGTGAAGATTCAAGTTTATAATGTAGAAAAACACCTTAACACAATACCTGGTATATGAGAAGTAAATAAATAATACCTAAATTGAACAAAATCATCATGGTGTTAGGCTGTCTAGGCTGGTAAACTATAGCTTGCAGAGGAAATCTGGCCTACCACTTGCTTTTGTAGATAAACTTTTATTAGAGTACAACTAAGTCCATTGTTTATGCATTATCAATAACTACTTGCAAACTATAACAGAAGAGTTGAGTAGCTGTGATAAAGACAACATGGCCCACAAAGCTGAATATATTTACTGTCTGGCTTCTTACAGAAAAAAAAAGTTTATCTCTAGGGTATAAGAAAAGAACTTTCATAGCTGGACCCTGAAAATATCAGCCTTTGATGTTAGAATTTTTCCTGTAGAAGGGACATTGCTATATAAAAGATCAATTTATAAGAGGCGCCTGCGTGGCTCAATGGGTTAAAGCATCCAACTCTTGATTTCGGCTCAAGTCATGATCTCACAGTCTGTGAGATCAAACCCCATATCAGTCTCTGTGCTGACAGTGCAGAGCCTGCTTGGGATTCTTTCTGCTTCTCTCTCTCTACCCCCTCCTCCATGTGTGTCGTGTGTGTGTGTGTGTGTGTGTGTGCTCGCGTGCGTGCATGTGTGCACACACGTGTGCATGTTCTCTGTCTCTCAAAAATTAATAAACTTAAAAGAAGATCACTTTATATTGCTCCAATTTGAAATAATTATTAAGGAAATAATAATAATTATTCTCTCTGGCCAGAGTTCTTGCAAATGTTGGCACTAGCATAAGAAGTTTAAACATTAGTTTGAGTAATCAAGCAAAGTCATTATTATTACTGAAAAAACCCCACAAATGTACTAAACATGTAAAATAATAATATAGGGCTTTCTATAAGTATCATGTGCTTTGTGACTAGAGTGATCATTATTAGCCAAAGATGCATTATGAAGATAGTTATCTTTTGTTCACATAAAAACATTAAAAATATATAGTATAGGGGTGCCTGGGTGACTCAGTCTTTTGAGCCTCTGACTCTTTATTTCAGTTCAGGTCATGATCTCATGGTGATGAGATCAAGCCCCATGTTGGGTTCTGCGCTGAGCATGGAGCTTGCTTGGATCTCTCTCTCTCTCTCTCTCTCTCTCTGACCCTCCTCTGCTCACATGCATACACTCTCTCTCTTAAAATAAATAAACATTAAAAGAATTTAAAAATATATAAAATTTTCTAAGAACCAACTTTTATCATTACTGTTTAATAGCAATAATAGTATTAAAAACAAAAATTAAGTGCTTACTATTTTGTCGGTCTCAGAGTTGGATAGGAATCTCTAGTTAATAGACTATTACTCTAGGAGATGGAATATTATCTAATGTTTTCTTCATGAATTTTTATGTTTTCTGAGTTTTTCATCGTTGTTTCATGATTGAAAATAAACCAAAGCACTTTGTACAACTGGAAAGGAAGACAAATATAACTACTAAACTCATGTAACTTATCCCTGCTTCAGCCTTGGTCAATGAGAAGTTTGGGGAGCAATGCTTCAAAGATAGTCAAAGATAAAAATACGGGAGAAGGGAGGCCAACAATGGAGTTACCATTAATGAAAGAGAAAGAGATAGGAATAAAAATAAATAGGCTAAAGAAGCAGAAAATAAGCTAAATAATCATCATCACTAGGGTAAGAAGGCCTCATGCAATAGAAAAAGGAAATGAAAACAGAATTCATACAAATCACAGTGAGTTTGAAGAAGAGAGCCATGAAAATATATTTGGCTTCATCCATAGGTACAGTGAGAAGGTAAATAAAGGTAGAAGAAAAGATTGTCAGAAATCATTTTAGTAAGAACATGATTGATGGATACAACCAATTTGGAGTTGAAAAGGAAATGTATTATTTTCCATGTTTGTATTCCAAAGAGAACTGTCATGGCTGGAAGAATGGAATGCAAGATGTATAAAACATAATTGAGAGTAACTCATATTCCACATGTGAGAGAGGGATGAAAGGAAAGGTGGACAAACTACATAACGCATCATCAAAAGTTCTACCATTCTAGAGATCTCATGTGTTTCTTAGGAGCTGACAAGGAGGAGGTTTCCATTACCAGTAGCTAAAGAAAAACATCATCAAATTCACACTGATAAACCAAGGAAAGTGAAGGCAAAACTAATGTGGGAGTCTGTCGTAGTTTTAACCTGAGAATCCCACTAAACCCTTCAGTCTTGGGCAAAACCTTGGTATTCAGGCCCTACAAGAGAAACTGACATAATAGCCATATTTCTTCTCAGCAAAGAGATCCTCTCCACAAGTCATCTGCCCTTTAACGGAGAGTGCTTCATCCACAAAAAACCTTACCTTAATGCCTGAACATACAAATAAAAAAACCCTCTCTTCTGCACAAAAGCAAGAGGGATAAAGATCCCACGGGCATTTCCTTCTGCCCACAGTATTCTGAATGAGAAAGAAGGGAGATTGACAGGGAAAGCCAGTGATTAAGAAGGAAAAGATCTTCAGCAAGGGCTTTTTCAGCACCACTGAAAAATTTCAGCCTCTTCCTGCCAGCCTTGGAGAGAAACACACACACACACACACACACACACACACACACACACACACACACACAAATGTATTTATTATGATTATTTCCACTTGACAGAAAAAGGGGTTGATGGAGAGATGAAATACCTTATCTCCCTCTCACGAGTATTATAATAAGAATCAGAATTTGAATTTGGTCTGCCTGGCTTCAAAAGCATGTGTCCTTAATTGCTCTGCAATGCTGTCAAAAGAAAAAACAAAAAAGATACTTTTGCTTTGAAAACAGGGATTCTTGGACAATTGACAGCATTTAAAAAGAAGAAACTGAAACTTTTCCGCATGCTCCCCCTTCCCCTGCATGCTGTTTCACCTGCATCGACGGAGCTCCTGGCTCTTGCTAAGCTAGCGCTGCTATTGTCCTCTCTCCCTAGCCGCCATCACCATCATCTGCAGGGACTTAATCAGCCATGATGAGATGTTCTCTGATATCTATAAGATCTGGGAGGTCACCCATTAGTTGTGCCTGGAGGTAGAAGGGAAGATGATCAGTAGGACAAAGGGTAATGTTGATGACTCATTGGTGGAAATGCCTGTGCTGAAGGCCTGGAGGGCCAAGGTACCAAAAACAGAGTAATCATTGGTGTTGATACTTGTCATGAAAAATCACTTGCAGGAAACCAGTTTCACAAAATAAGCCTAAGAGAAGTACATCAAAGATTACATGAATCGATCAAAGACAAACTTGAAAAACAGAGGCTAGAAAGAGTAGTAACTTTTATGACCAGACTGTAGAACAAACAAGCAAATCCTTGCTAATTTCAAAAACTATCATTTCTTTATTGGTGCAAACATGAATCCAGATGGCCTGGTTGCCCTGCTGATATGATTTCCTTTAAGGATGGTTTAGAAATGGAAAAATATTAACAAATTTAGCTGTTACTTTGGACGAATCACCTGTTGTCATAACTGGCTGATGCTCTTCACAAGACAGCAGGACTTGGAAAAAATGGGACCGATATCATCTTGAGCTCTTCATCTATTTTCACCTTGATTTATTTGGAGAGAAGGCATTATTTTTAAGGAAAAAAAAAAAACATGTCATGTAGGTTATCTAAAAATAGAATGCATTTAAACTAAAAAACCACACACACACACACACACACACACACACAAAACAAGGAAAGATCTTTTCCCTGAGGAGCCTTAGGCTTCTTTAGAAAGTATTACTGTTAATGGTACTTAGTAATTTATTTTCTAAATTAGAGGAGCTAATGAGGAGAATTTTAAAACTTTTGTGAGAAATAGAACTCATCGGAGAATATGAAAGCTATTACAGTTTTTAAAAAATTAGAAACATTTAGGAAAATAATGAATTCTAATTCAATAGGATATGTCAGGCATGTACTAACAGGGTTCATTCCATTTCCTTCACTCAGGAATGATTGAATATCTCACCAATGTTATGTAAAGATTTGTTTATGTTTTCAATGAAACACTTTTTAACCTACAATCTTCAGTGCTGTATTTACCACAGTAGGTAGATGAAAACAAGACATTGGTTTTTGCCTGGAAAAAACTTGTAACCTAGTTAGAAATAAAACGTATTTGTGGAAAACCTGAAGATAAGTTTTAAATTAACAACACATGCAAAATAAAACAATTATAACACAGAGTCAAATATACTAATTGAAAAAATTCCCTTCAAAATAAGCATAGCATAATTAGCAGTATTGTGTGAAATACCACAAAAACTGTGTGTTCTGGTCACCAGTTCAACGATCTGCAACAAAATGAATGGAAAAGAAAACTAATTCATGTTTTGGTTTAAGTATAACAAATCCTAGAACTCAAGAAAGATGATAAGGAAAATTTGTGATTTAAGTCCTAAGGAGCAAACCAATTTTATTTCTCATGTTAAAGCTTAATTGCTTACTTCACCATGTCCCTATGATACACTCATCTTATCTAACCTCCAGATCTTTAGCTAATCACACTGTATTTTTTGCATCCTTCACTTGAATATATTTCCATAAATGGTTAAATTATTTCCCTGAGAAAGCTTGACTTCCTAATGCTTATTAAAGCTCATTCTAACTTTTTCATTACCAGAACTTTGAGAGGTGTAATGAGGATTCTGAGTAGAATCAATTCTGTGTTGGATGTGCAATTATTGAGGTCTTTAGCATATATGCAATAAGTAAATAAGAAGAGTCTTGCTGTGAAGGGATTCAAAATAAAATAAATGATGGAACTACAATTGAAGAAGCAGATTATTTCTCACCAGGTGTTGTGGGAATTTAGAACCACACTGTAGTGTTTTTTGTTTTGTTTTGTTTTGGTTTGGTTTTTGGTTTTTGGTTTTGTGTGTGTGTGTGTGCATGTATTCTCTGAAACAATTGGAAAAAAAAACCCCAGGAATAACTTTAAGACAAATAATTTATGCCACACAAATCATGAAACCATAAGCAACTTCATTAAGTAGCTTCCCATTGGTAGCCTGAAATAAAATAGCTGGCATGATGGTTGGATATTGAAGAAAAAATAAAATTCCTTTTGTGATTTAAGCTCCTTCTTCAGATTTATGATGAATTCCTTTACTTAAAGTGACCAGAGGAAACCAAACAAGGCTAATTAATGCTGACAGTTGGGGTCTGAGAAAATTCCAATCAGAGATTTGCTTTAAAAGGGACCAGGACAGGGTGTCTGGGTGGCCAGTCAGTTAAGCATCAGACTCTTGATTTCGGCTTAGGTCATGATCTTGTGGTTTGTGAGTTTGAGTCCTATGCTGGGCTCTACTTGACAATGCAGCTTGGGATTCTCTGTCTCTGCAACTACCCCCTGCCTCTCTTTCTATAAGTAAGTAAGTAAGTAAGTAAGTTAGTAAGTAAGTAAATAAATAAAAATAAAGGGGCCGACATGTTTTATGGTAATAATAATAATAATAATAATAATGATATAGCTAGTATTTACTACATTCTTACTAAGTTCCAAACACTCTTCTCAGTGTTTTATTTCTATTAATTCATTTAGTATTCATGAAAACTCTGTAAATATTATCTGGGCTGACTATATAATTTGAGTGGCCAAGTACAAAATGGAAATGCAGAGTCCTTTGTTCAAGAAGGATGAAAGAATGTTTTCTTTCTTTTTTTAAAAAAATGTTTTGATATTTATTTTTGAGAGAGAGAGAGACAGAGTGTCAGTGAGGAAGGGACAGAGTGAGAGGGAGACACAAAATCCAAAGGAGGCTTCAGGCTCTGAGCTATCAGCACAGAGCCCGACATAGGGCTCAAACTCACGAAGTGTGAGATCATGACCTGAGCTGAGGTCGGACACTCAACTGACTGAGCCACCTAAGTGCCCCAATATATTTTCTTTCTTTAGCAGTCTCTCTCTACCCTGTCATGTAGTTGTTTATTTGCTATTTAATGTTAGGCTTCTTTCTCCATGAGGAGTCAAACCTGAATATTGTTCTCCTCTTAAAGATACGGCAACTGAGGACAAAAAATACAAAACAATCAGATATAATAGCTGGTTCAGAGATGCATTCAGATGATGCATTCAGATGATGCATTCAGAACCAATGGAACATGATGAGACTTTGTTGAAATCCTGGGAAGAAGATTCTTTTTTCTCAATGGACTTGAACATCAAAGGTCTGTGGCTGTTGCCATGGCTCTCATCCTTCTATGTGAGGCTGAATCAAAAAGCAATGAAGTAGGAGACAGCAGAAACTGTATATGTCAGATATTTTGAATTCCTTGTCAAGATACACCTTTCTTTGGATTTCCCAGTTATATTAGCCAGTAATTTCCATGTGTGGCTGACTCTATCTTCAGGTAAATCCTAGGTCTATCTGAGACAGAAAATGTTTCCCTTCCTTATAATTGTTCAGATCCTAGTCTCTGGAACCTGTGGGTATATCAGATATGACTAAGGTAAAGATCTTAAAATCAGGAGATTTTCCTAGATTATCCAAGTGGACCCAAAGTAATCACAAGGGTCCATATAAAAGGGAAGCGTGAGGCTCAAAGTCATGGAAAGAGTTGTGATGACTGATAAAGAGGTTGGAATGATGTGAAGCCATGAGCCGAAGAACTCAATAAGCCTCTAGAAACAGGCAAGGAAATGGATTTTTCCCTAGAGCTTCTAAAAGGAACCCTGCTGATCTATTTCAGACTTCTGACCTCCAGAACTCTAAAATAATAAATTTGTGTTGTTTTAAGCCAATAAGTTTGTGGTGATTTGTTATAGCAACAATAGGAAACTAATATGACATTGTTTGCAGAAAGAGTCCTGACGCACATTTATACCAGGTTACAGGGTTGGAGATCATGATTTACTTAAATATAAAAGGAAAAAGTAGAGAACTGTCAGTAACCCAAACATAAATTTGTTTCCTATTTTCTAGGAAACAAATGTTCTTCTGTCAAAATATACTTCCAGAAAGATGTTTATCATTTACTGTCATTTCAGTATTTGTATTTGATTATAATTTTGCCTAATACTCAAGCTTTTTTCTGTTCCAAAGAATTTGTTGTCACTACCACTTTTAGAACAAGCTATGATATCTAGTGATATAGTCACTTGGAGAGAATCTAAAGTTTCAGGAACAGACTCATTAAAACAGGTATTCTCAACTTTTCTTTTGCTCCCTGCATCCCTGAGGAATACTGCACACACCAGAAACAGTGAATTTCAAGGATGTGGGCTTGCTTCTTTCCTGCTCCCATTGTGAATCTCATCATTAGCAATAACTGCTTTATTCTGTTCTTTGCATCAACATGAGAGCAGAGAGGTGTAGAGCCCTATCTCTGTTGACTCGGCTATAGAGGAAAAATTTCAGGATACGTACATACTTAGAATCTTATCTTGAGTGTTAACTAAGTTCCCTGCTGGTTATATGTGAAGGATTATTTCTGGAATCTGCTAGGAATATATTTGCATGAAGGATGCAGAAGACTGCTAATAAAGAAGTCATCCTCAGGGAAGAGCTCCCTATATGTTGCTTGAGGAGAGAGGCAGTCCTAATGATAGCATGGGATGTTTCACTCAGATTTGTTGCCTGGTCCATCCCCATGGGCTAGGATCTTGTTCTGTAAAGGAAGAAGCTACAACTCCAAAAAGAATGAAATGGGATGGAATGTCTTCAGAGGAAATAAACATGAGAAAGTACTAATATAAACTGGAGCATTGGCACTGTCACTGGAGAGTTCAGTCTTCAGCAGAGAGCCTTGTAATAGTCATCTTTGACATGCTGATGGCTGAAGTGCTTCAGCTCCAGCCTGTATGGAATCCAGCTTCTAAAAGAAGGGGTGGAAAACACAGTGGCATGCCCAGTGCACACAGCTCCGACAACAGCAGAAGCCCAGATAAGACAGTGAAGCAAAGAAGCCAAGTTCTGTCTTAGAATGGGCAGGAGGGGTGATTTTAAAGGTTTCAACAGTTTTTAATGGGAAATAGACCCCCCAGAATATAGCTTGCTACTATTCTTGTGGCTTGATTTTTTCTTCCAAGGACCAAATAAAACAGTAATGTGTGTTTTGGTCCTTTCTTCTAATTTACCTTCCTATATGCCTATAAACAGCCAAAGCCCTACCCCAACCCTGAATGTCTCTGGTAATAATATATAAGCACACACTTATTTGAGTCCTTGAATTTTAGCCATTCATACTTGTTTATTATTTCAAGGAGAACTTATTACAAATAGTAGTAGCAGCATAAAAATAAACTATGATTACCAGGGAAGAGAATGGCTTCCACTCCAAGGATAGGAATGGGTAAAGATTATTCATACTGAGGCAAGAGAATTTGTTCAAACCCAGAGACACTTTGTACATTTCAAGGCAGAGGGAGAAAGTGACAATGAGTAGGTATATATTGCTAAAGTCTGGCTGGTGATAATGAGAAAGAAGGGAAGGAAAAAATCAGTTGTTTTTTCTATGTGTAAACAAAATTTGTTAGTAATAATGAGTTAACACTCTTGCTCAGTCAGAGGTCCCATAGAAAAACAGCCTCTATGGCTATATCTACTGGAAAAAATGCACCAAGGGCCTCTAAAGCTATGCCTACTAGAAGCAAAGCGATATCAGGCAAGAAAGAACAGCAGAAATCCAAGAGCCAACAATGTCTGAGGACGTAATATGGTGCCCATTCCTCTATGGTTTGTCAGTAACATTTTTCTTTCATATATCATGAGTACTTGAAGATAGTTTAAAGGGAAAAAATTATAGATTAAAAGGAAAAAAAATAAGCAAGGAAGAAAAGAAATTAAGATCACCTTAAAGTTCTTCTCAGCTTGACTAAACTTTAGGCAGAGTCTTCTGACTGTAAGCCGCTGACCTCCCTTTTCTTAGAGTTGGAGAAAACTTGTAATTATAAATTCTTATTCTTGTCCCTTTGAAATATAAATTGTCTGCAACCCAAGTATTGTTTTTCTCAAGGTCCTGGTAGCCATCCTTTTGAAATATAAGCATCAAGAAGGATAGGGCCCATATCTCTTAGTTACTGAGGGAGAGTGGGAGCTGAACTTTGATGAGGGACAGTTAACAAACACAGGTAGCCTAATCACATTGGCCAACCTCCCTACTAATGTCCTTCATTACTTTTCCATTAGCTTGTCCCAGCATTTAAAAATCCTCCCACCTTTTGTTTCAGCAATGTTGAATTAAATCTTTCTCTCCTAGTCCTGACATCTATTAGTCTTGAATAAAGTCTTCCTTGCTTTTTAACTGGTCTAGTGCATTTTTTTCTTTTACACAGGAAGGAAGTATTATAATTCATAATTTGGAGGTCTAGGGTCACACTTTCCATAACTTTGGCTCTGTTCTTATTTCCATGTATTCAGTTTGTTCTTATCTAATTGAAATGTTGCCTGAGTTTAGTTCCATCCATTTTTCTTAAATGCTAGGCCAGCTGCATCTTTATAATGATTATGAGAACTAGAAGTAGACCTAGAAAACATTTCAGCCAGGCAGAGCCTTTGGCCTCTCTTTTGTTTTGGCTTTTCACAAGCTGTCCCAAATCGTAAATAATTTCACACTATAGTACACTTTTCAGAATTAGAATATTTTGTAATCCCTCACAGAGATATGTGGTTTTTATAAAGGTAATAAATTCTTTTTTAAAACTCTATCAAAGTATGACATTTAAAAAGCTGTACATATTTAATGAACACAACTCAGTGAATTTGGGACTATGTATACACCTGTGAAACCATCACCATCATCAAGGCCATAAACATACCCATCATCTCCAAAACTTTTCTCTCATCCTCACTGTTATTGTTACTATCATTTATTTTTTGTGTGTGTGGCTAGTGTAATTAACATGAAATCTGCCTTCTTAACCAATTTTTATTATACAACACAGTATTGTTAGTGTTGGGAGGACATTTTTCTCCTGACATTCAAGATTCTTCTGTCTAGTTGAAGAATTAAATTGACATGAGATAGATTAACAAGAGAAAATCAAATTTAATTATATACTTATGAGGAATCCACAGAAACATGAGAGATTCTGAAGACGGTCAAGCAAAATGAGGTATATATGTCATTCTGGACTAAGAAGAAGGGAGTGGCACTCCAGGGCCACAAAAGGAAGGAAGGCAATTCATAGAATGAAAAGAGTATGATACACACATGTTTGCTGAGACATTCAGAAACAATGGTACATAGAGAGGGCTTTGATCATATAGGCCTTGTGGGTTCTTCCCTGTCTACCATACTAGTTCATATTATATCATAGTTATTTATAGTTATAACTCCCTTCCTGAAACAGATTCTCTATTTACACTTTTTTAGGCAGTTGTGTGTTGGGGGGGGGGGAGGGGTGAGCAAAAGGAAAAATTTCTTGACTCTTTTTCTTAAAAATGATCAGCCTAGGGGTGACTGGGTGGCTCAGTCGGTTAAGCATCTGACTCTTGATTTCAGTTCAGGTCATGATCTTATGGGTTTGTGAAATCAACTCCTATGTCGGGCTCTGTGCTTCAGTGTGGAGCCTACTTGAGATTCTCTTTCTCCCTCTCTGTCTCTGCTTCTCTCTATCTCTAAAAATAAATAAATAAACTTTAAAAAAATCTTAAAAAATAATCAGCCTAAAATAATCTACATGCTAAAGAGACACATTTTGGGGTGGCAAATTTCCCCCCTATATTAGCTGTAGGCCCTATGATATATAGATCTCCAAAACACTCTTTTTACCCCACTCCCCTGAACTTATTTATCTTGCATAACTGAAATTTTATACACTTTGACAATCACCTCTCCATTTTCTCCTGCCTCCAGCTACTGGCAGCCACCGTTATACTCTCTGCTTCTGAGTTTGGCTATTTTAGATTCCATACATAAATGAGATAATAAGGCATTTGTCTTTCTGTGCAAGGTTTATTCCTTTAATGTAATGTTGTCTAGGTCCATCCATGTTGTCACAAATGGCAGTATTTTCTTTTTTAAGGCTGAATGATATTCCAATGTATGTATGTATTATATCTTATCTGTTGTAGATAATGCTACAATGAACATGGGGTGCAGGTATCTCTTTGAGATCCTGATTTCAATACCTAAAGTAATACATTCTTAATCTAGAGGAATGATATCCAACTGGTTAATTAAATAAATTAAGGGGTACCTCTATTTGAGAGGTAGGTTGCATAAAATACCTACCTGAAAAATACTGTATATACAGCTATATGCTCAATCCTCCCCACCAGTGGGAAATACTATTATACATTATTAAAGATGTCTACATTACTGACAAAGGGTCTGGAAGCATTTTCCTATAATGCCCCACTCTTTTGAATTTATTCCTCTTATTTTCTATGACAAGGAAATGAGAGTGGTTATCAGCTTGGCATTTTTGTTGATTAAATCAAGTTTCCACAGCAATGCAAGTCAAAAATATTTTCCCCCAAAGAAAACCTTTAATAGCCTATCATTCATGTTTAAGGAGAGAAATAAAGAAGAGAAAAAATAAAACTACACTTTGTGAGAGGAAGATAAAATACCATTGTGTTCAAGTATTTCAAGCATAAAACCTTCTGAAATCCACTGTCATCTAATCACTCTGCTCTATAGGAGTAAACTGTTCCCTGTTTGAAAAGCAATTAACTCTTTCAGACCTCAAAGGAGAGGACAGTGTTGTTTATCACTCATCTTCTGGATTAGATTTGAGGTGTTTAGGGCTATAATACATCCAATTATCCCTCTTTGGGGTTGTTTTCTATCTTTAGGAGGGCATTTTGATGTTTTATGACAACACTTTATCCAAGGAAAAGAAGAAAATATATTGTAAATATTTGGGTGTTTCACGAAGATAGTATCTCTGTGGTTTTAGCAAATGGCTTTGGCAAGCTTCCTCACATAATGACTGTACTCTAACACAAATTCTAAACCCATAGTACCAAGAGCAATGGAGCAAGAACTTTCTAGTTGTATAATGAACCCCATCCATTGCTGAAACTATTTTAGAGACTAAATAAAACAATCTTTTTAGCGTTTTTATGTCTTGTTATTACAAGCTATTGCAGCATCAATAAATAGGTAGGTGAGAAAGCAGTTTAATATAATAATTAAGATCATGGAATATGGAGTAATAGGTATCTGAGAATACATCCTGCTTATCATTAATTCTTGTGTGACCTTGGGTAAGTAACTCTCTGAGACTGTTTTATCATCCATAAAAGGAAACTATTAAAACCCACTTCAGAGTATTATGCAAGGAACTGAGGGAACACTTACTACAGTGTCTGGCACATTGTAGTATTACATAGTTATATAATTGGCAACTCTCATTATTGTATTGATCATATAAAGTTGATCTGAGGTTGTTATACCACAAGAGAAACACAGGATTGGAAAATAAAGCAGGCCACTATCTTATTAGTAAAAATACTGAACTTCACAGGAAACCAATTATGAGATTTGCTTCTTTTCAAATGAGGTATAATGGCCTCTAGAGTTCAGGTCCCTCTTGCATACCAGTTCTGCCATTGAGGAAATTAGGAAATCAACCAGTCCAATCTGATAATAATGAAAACATATAACCAATCTTGAAAAAATATAGTCACTTCAGGGCAAGGCCAAGCCTCATCACTTAGCATTGTTAATAAAAACAGCCAGAATAAACATATGAATTACAAAAAAAAAGAATCAAATCAATAATATTTAATTTATATAATGTTTTCTCTACCATGGCAACATGAAGAGATGGTGGAGGACAGATTAAAAATTTATGGTTCAAGAGAATAGCATACCTGGACTTCGTGGGTAACAAATATGAAATTCAGGTCTTCTATAGTCTCAAAAGAGTTTATTGCCATGCCTCTACCCAAAGGACAGGATCCCTTTAAGGGATTCTTAACCATTCTTTTATCTTGAACCGTTCTTTTATCAAAAGATGTGTTGGTGTAACTCATCTCAGAGGAAGCCTTAAGAGAGAGTTCTGGATAGCATTTAAGAAGAGCATAAGTACAGATACCAAACTTGCTTGGGTCTAGTCCTCACTGTGAGGACACTTATTGGCTACTTAACTTTGGACAAGTTTCCATTACTCTCTGATTCAATTTTTTATTTTTAAAAATTAGCAGTATAAGTGGAGAAACACCAATCCCAAGTGGTTGTTTTTGTTTTGAATGAGTTAATATAAGACCTCTTAGAACACTACCTGACACATAGTAAATGTTTATTCAGTTTAGCTATTTTTACCTTTTGGTTTTTCTTTCTTGTCCTGGCTTGTCAATATGGCTTTTCTGGCCACCAACCAACACTAGCTTCACAGAACTTTCACTTCCTTTTTTCCTACAACAATGAACAACTCACACCTTCCTCCAAAGCCTTCAATAATTCTCAGATAAGAAGTTCTTGACTTCCTCCATAACCATATTCCTTTTTGGCTCATGTCCTGCCAATGACCAGACTTATCTTCAAGTTCTGAGGCGTTGGAATTAGCCAATCCACTAAACTAACCTTCTATTTTTGAGCTAAAATCACCTGTATCTCTCATCTTGGACTACCCAGTCTTCACAATGAGTCCATTTTACCAACCTGTAGCCGGCCTCTACCCAATACAGTCTGAAAATATTTGCTCATTTGATAAGCACTTATTGACTGATAAAACAGAGTAGTTTCTGGGAAATATAGTACCTCCAAGTTCTGACTAAGAAAGTAGGCAGCTGATACTTGAAGGGGTTCAGAGCAACTGCCCCCAGATATGCCACTTTAGCATATAGGTTAATTTGAAATGGTTAGTTAAGAAGCAGCTGGTGCAATGGGGTGCCTGGGTGGCTCAGTTGGTTAAGCATCCAACTTCGGCTCAGGTCATGATCTCATGGTTCCTAGGTTCAAACCCCACATCGGGCTCTGTGCTGACAACTCAGAGCCTGGGGCCTGCTTCAGATTCTTTGTCTCCCTCTCTCTCTGCCCCTCCCCTGCTCGCATTCTGTATGTGTGTCTCTCTCTCTTTCTCTGAAAAAATAAATATTAAAAAAAAAAAAGAAGCAGCAGCAGCTGGTGCAAGAAGGATATTTTGACCCTCCTTTGCCTCTCAAAAATAGGAAATAAATCTCCTATGTGAAGGCTATTCTCCATGCACTAGGAATTAGAGAGATATCCTTATCACCAGAGATAAAGAATTGAAGCTGAGAAATTTGTAAACAAATTTTGTTAATTCTTCACTAATTTACTATCCCAAACCCAAACTTGTCTTGTCAATTCCTTTCAAGTTTATTGGTTTTATTTTGTGTAAAAGGTATAAAAGCTGCCTGCTTTGATCACTTCTTTGAATCCCATGTTTTTCGGGGGTCCCATACATACAAAATTAAATTTATTTTTCTATGGTTAATCTTGTATCAATTTAATTATTAGACCATCCAAAGAACCTAGAAGAGAAGAAAGGAAAAGTTTTCCTCCCCTACATATTAGATGTATATACAGACAGGTATTTGAATTGCATAGCCCAGCCTCATAACACTTCCAGAGCTATATCTCTGCATAGAGTGAAACTGGTTGGTTCACACTCCTGTTTCTTAGGAGGCTGTGCTTTGCATAGCATGGCTTTGGATCCTTGGGCACAAATGATTACCCAGAGACTGGATCTGGCTCAAGGGCAGCCAATCTATAGTCTAATTAAAAAAGAAAAAAAAGATCTATATCATATAATAAAAAAGAGATAATATGAGCCAATCAGGCTCCCTTTTAAATCTGAACCAAGAATACTTGGATCCATTAGTGATAGGAGGTAAAGTAGAGGATGCTGTGAAAGCGAATTTTGTGTCATGGCAAGCTGTGCTAATTACACATTAATCACCTTAAGTGTTTGTTTGCTGAAAGGACTCACAGGACCTAAAGGGTTTATATACAACAGCTTTATTACAGGCAAAAAATATAGGCCAGCAACAGCAAGAGAAAAGTATACACTGAGAGGGGCACACAGAGCTCAGACAGAGGCTTCTTTGCTTCTCCTCCTTTGGATTGGGTCACATAGAACCCACTCTACCTCTAGTTCTTCTATTATTACTGGTGTGCACACAAAGCACCTCAGCAACAAAAAGTCCAAAGTCAACTCATGAAACGGATCTTTTAGAATAAGCTGTCTGACCAACCTTAACCATTGAAATGCCCCTAAACCAAATAATAATTTCAGTTATTGTTGCTACAGTGCTGACATGCTTACATTTTTCTCATGGATACGTGATCATAGAACATCATGTATGTTAGTTAAAACATTCCATAGTGTTAGTCAAGTGTCAGTAGCTTTGGAGATAAACAAGTAATCAACCAGACCAGTTGAGATGAACCCTTGTTATGAATAGATTTAAACTGTAATTGAATAGAAACTATGAGTGAACATAGGAAGCTGTTCAGTTGAAAAAGGAGCACAGAGATAGAAGCTAAAAGTGAAGCAAAAAAGTAGGGAGTGAGGGAGACAAATGTCTTTAGGACTTTTTCCATCTTTAATGAGTTTCCAGATTTCATTCCATTTTCTCTTTATTCAAGTAAGCTCAGTAAGGACCTGTTCTTTATAAAAGAAGACAAAAACGATACTGTAGGTAGATTTTTCGAGATGTTGCAACTTATTGTATCTCTGATCTGAGTTTCTGAGACAAATGTTAAGGATTAGTGGGGGCCAAATAAGTCATACCCCTTCCACAATGGGTTCTTAACTAATTGAAATTCACAGGAGTGAGAGACATCAAAATATTCCTTTACTATAAAGAAGCAAGGAAAATAGAATAGTGTAAAATGTATACTCTCTCAAAGCAACAGATCTCAAAGAAGAAATCCAGAAATACGAGACTTAAGCCTGCCAGTTCCCAGTGTCAGTCTGAGTATTCAGATAAACCAATCCCCCTTCCTTGGGAACCCATGAGTTACAAATAAAAAGACTCAAAGTGTTGTTGTAATTAAAGTTCTCTGACAGAGACATGAGAACAGGGTTTACATAACAAAGGAATATAATTGACATGTTGGAAGATATTAGTGATTTGCTAAAATATCATGGACAGGAATTTATGTCTAATTGAACTTCCATTTGTCCCTCTCTTGCCTGAGGCCCTTGGAGTTACTTCAAATTCACCCACATATAATAGGAGGGCAGAGAGCACTCCAACCTACCCAGAGTAATTTAACTTGCATAGCAAAACACTGAAAGTGGAATTCTGGATAATGAGGGTGGCATATCCCTTATGGCAACCTTTTGAGTTTAGACAGAGGCAAGTATGTGCTAGTGGAAATCAACCTGCCACTTGGCACTTTTGTAGTAAACAGAAAACTAGTTTCAAACTCAATTCATTGAACATTCAAGAATTAATCCATTTCCCTTCACATTCGTCTCCCATTTATCTCTGTGCTTCCAAGATTGTTTCTGACACCACAATTAGGGAAGCAGAAATACTGAAATAAAAGCATCTACTCTCTCCAGGTAGGAACACAAATTATTAGGGGAAATCCAGAAGACTGCCTGCAAAGATGTGTCTTCCAGTCCCTTGTTACAGACTTTTTTCATAGAATATCCCAAAGGGTACTAATTGGCTCTCCTGGTGTGCCCAGCCCTACACCACACCAGATTTCTTCTAGTTAACGTCCATGTTAAGAAGAAAAAAAATAAAGTTTTGGTTTCAAAAGGGGTTGCAGATATTTAGGAATATAAACAAAGAAAATGTATGAAATATAAAAACTAATCATTTAAGAACACTGATCTAATATTAAATTTCAGCTTAACAAATAACTGGAATCAAAATAGCAGGTTCAAGTAAGAGAGTGCTAAAGTCTTCATTGTGAATAGATGGCATTCAAAAGATACTATTGCATTCTTAAATTTGATAATGTTAGAAAACTAGTTTAAATATTTTTATTTAAAGATAGCCATAATTTAAATTTAAAATAAAATATATAACTTACCAAAATTTGTGAAGGCAAATGAGATGCACCATGCACTAAATTAAAGAGAACAAAGGAAACAAGGCCAATCTTATTGACCCACCTCTTCATGATGATGCTAGAGTTGGGTGACCTAACTCCATGGGGGATGCAAGACCCCAGTGTCCACAGAAGCACACGCTCCATTTCCATACAGAAGCCAGCCTGGCAAGGGGGCCCTTCTGTGAGCATAATGCCGGCTTGCTGAGTCTATGAGCAGTAAGGGCACTTACAAATCTGAAGTTCCCATATCCTGCTGCTATAGGCTTACAACTTGCCTTCTTCATCTATAGTAATCAGTTTTTTTCGTTTTTTGTGCTGATTTAAAAATACTTAACTGTGCTAGGAACTTTGTCATTTACTCTAATTCAGTTCTTCTGGAAGCCTGCAGCCAAGAGTGGCTGGTGGTTTTATCAGTTTTTTTTTTTTCTTTAACTCAGCTGTAACCTATATTGTTAGCCCAAAGCTCATATGATTCCCATAGTCACCAATTTTACCCTGTGTTAGGCCAACGCACTAACTTTATATTCACTTATCTTTTCTCTTGGAAATTTAAAAATTTTAGCATACTACGCTAAATGAACACTTTTTATTTTGTTGTGTTACTGATTCCTTAAATTATGACATCCCTGATGTTATTTTTCTCTTACATTTCTGTTCCCATTCTTTCAGATATACCATGCTTTTTGATGCTATACATGATGTAATAATCACTATGAAAAATATACGTATCCTCTCAACATTTACAGTAATTTCTCAAATGCTAGAAATTTTTGTTCTGTCCATCTGTCTTCTATATGGTCTAGATATGTACAGTAGAACATGAGCTCAAACACAACTAGATACAAGCAGGATATGAAACTAAATGTACTGAGTTTTGAGATAAAAAATGGTAGAATATTTACAGTTAAGCATAGAAAAAGGACTGGAAATAAACACATTTAAACATTATCTGTTGCTATCTTGGTGGCAAGAATATCAATTTTTAAAAAGTCTTTTCATTGCATTTTCATAATTTCATATTTTCTGTATTATTTCCATAATATAAAATAATATATACATAGATATAATATGTAAATAGAATATTTCAATAAATGCAATATGCCAAAAATGCAATATGTAAATAGATACATATTTCTCAATAAATCCTGAAATAGGTTAATTGAAAAACATGATACAAAATTTATTTTATTATACCAGAAAGAATGAATTCATTTCCTAGAATGAACCAGACATATAGAAGTTTGTAACTTAGAACAAAGTCATTTCTGTGATCTCTTTAAACATTCCTTTTTCCTTCCTATCAACATTAACAGAAGAATAAATATACTCAGAATTGTTTTTCTTCTCTGCCATGTTAGGTGTATAAAATCCTAACTTTTTGAATATCATGAAGCATACAAAGTAAATACATTCAAATCAGTATCATGTTTCAACCATCTAAACCAAAAAAAAAAAAAAAGGTACACCCTAACTGAACAATCTTAACTGAAAGGGCTTTTGAGATGTGGTGATGTTATTAACTGTACCACAACAAAATCCTGAGTTATTGGCTCCCCTCAAGTCTAAAGCAAGGCATCCCATATTGTGATTTATAATTTTAAGTGGTCTGAGCAATCATCCTGCCCAAGAGAGTTGAAATCAAATCTATCACACACAATTAAGGTAACCAATCAATGCTTCTAAGAAAAATACAATTCCCCAAAGTAGGTCGAAACAGCTTAAGGACCCACACCCACATGAAATATGTTCATACCTTCTTCTCACTTTTGGAGACACAAATTTGAATTATCATTGTCACAAAATGCTTTATCACCTAAATGCAAAGGACAAGCAATCTGTAAAAAGCAATACAAGTGAAATCTACTGTTGCATTTTAATAAAGAGCATTAAAAGTAACATTTGAGTTTCACATATCAGCCTTTTTTTTTGATGTCAAAGATAAATTACTTTTCCAAAGGGACAATAGCTCTAACTTCTACCACTAATGAAGAAAGAAAATAAAGAAAAATAACAGTTATTAGAAGCATTATTTATAAATGTGGATATAATATTCAAGGAGGTAACTACAAGTTGCATGAAGTTAAGAGAAATGGCAAACAGGAATACTTCTCAGACACAGGCCCTTTCTTGCTACCAGCCTAATCTTCTTACCGAACTTGAAGTTTACCATTGCCCCCCAAAACTTGGCCCACCTTTTTCGCATTGACACTGCTACACCTATTCAAATTTTAGTTGTCTTTCAAAAGAAAGGTTAATACTCATCTCTTTCCTGAAGGTGTTTCCTACAACAGCAACCTACAGAGATCTCCACCCTTTCTAACACCCTGGGTACCTCTCATTGGAACATAGCAGTCTATGCAGATAGAGAGACCTTTGGTTCCTGTGTAGCATAGACCTTGCATTTATAAGCTTTGTAAACTGCTTGAAGACAAACACTGTTTTTTATTTCTCTGAATTCCCACATGGCCTAATGGACTGTTTCTGACCATGTGAGAGCCTCTAGCTATAGCTCCATCTCTCTTCCTATTCATCTGTTCCCATTTAGTCTTCCAATTATTATCAACCGGCCACCATGTGTCAGTGTTCTAGGTGCCAGGAAACCTCAGGGAACAACGGAACTGAGGTCACAGTTCAAAAAGGGAACTGGGGTCTCATAGTCTCATTCAAGAGGCTTTCCTCTATAATAGGAGGAATATGAATGGGGAACACATTTCTGGCACATCTATTTTAGCACTGGGAAACAAGGTAAGCTTTCTGGTGAAACTTTTAGATTTTTCCCAGCAAAAGGAAGAAGATAAGGAGGGAAGGCTATTCAAAAGAGATGTCACTAAGTACAAAGTACTGAGATAAGAGAGAATCTAGAAACTCTTTTCAGGGAACTGAAAGAAGTTCACTATTGTTGGAATATGAAGTGCAAGAAAGAAAGTGGCAAAGGACAAAGCTTGGACAGGTTCTTAGTGCAAGATCATGAAAGATGTTATGTGCTCTTAAGGATTTTGAACCTTATCCTAAGAGAAACGTGAAACCAACATTCTCACCACATTGTGGGAAATACATGAAAGGGAGACGAGGAATAACTGGTACAAGGTTGATAGAAATAACTCAAGGAAAGCATACAGATTAGTGACAGAAGAGTATCTTCTGGGTACAACCATCAGGAATAATACCAATAATTGAAGACTGGCTGGGGGAAATGAGGATCTATAAGATTTAGAAAGGAGTAGTGAGAGGGGCAGGAGAACAGTGAGAAAGTATATTGTTACAGAAACTAAGAGAACTGTGTTTTATAAAAGAAGTACAGAGAAAACTAGAGCCCATATCTTGGTTTCTGATACCCTGCTTAAATAAAAAGGATCTGTTTTTTAGAGAAATGGTTGACTGTTAAGATGGGGACAGAAAATATACACGGCAAACCTAGAGCAATTATAGTGCCGGAAAGTATGAAGTGACTTTTTTTTAAAATAGAAACTCTGCACAGTGAAGGAAATAGTCAACAAAACTAAAAGGCAGCCTGTGAAATGGGAGAAGACATTTGCAAACAAAATATCTGATAAAGGCTTAATATCCAAAATCTATAAAGAACTTCTCAAACTCAACATCCCAAAATCAAACAACCCAGTTAAGAAATGGGCATAAGACTTGAATAGACACTTTTCCAAAGAAGACATCCAGATGGCTAATGGACACATGAAAAAATATTCAGTATCACTCATCATCAGGGAAATACAAATCAAAACCATGAAGAGATACCACCTCATACCTGTCAGAATGGCTAAAATTAACAACACAGGACACAGCAGGTGTTGGTGAGGATGCGGAGAAAGGTAAACCTTCTTGCACTGTTGGTGGGAATGCAAACTGGTGCAGCCACCCTGGAGGATAATATGGAGATTCCTCAAAAAACTAAAAATAGAACTATCCTATGATACAGCAATTGCACTGTTAGCCATTTACACCCAAAATACAAAAATATAGATTTGAAGGGGTAAATGCACCCCAGTGTTTATAGCAGCATTATCAACAATAGCCCAGTTCTCAGTTCATTAACTGATGAATGGATAAAGAAGATGTGGTATGTACACACATAATGGAATATTACTTATCCATCAAAAATAATGAAATTTTGGGACACCTGGGTGGCTCATTCAGTTGAGCATCTGACTTTGGCTCAGGTCATGATCTTGTGGTTCGTGAGTTTAAGGCCCGTGTCAGGCTCTGTGCTGACAGCTCAGAGCCTGGAACCTGCTTTGGATGCTGTGTCTCCCTCTCTCTCTACCTCACCCCTCCTTGCTCTCTCTCTCTCTCTCTCTCTCTCTCAAAAGTAAATAAACATTAAAAAATTTAATAAAAAAGAATGAAATCTTCCCATTTGCAGTGTTATGAGTGGAACTAGTATGTATTATGCTAAGTGAAATAATCACAGAGAGATAAATACCATATGATTTCACTCATTCCTGGAATTTAGGAAACAAAACAGATGAACATATGAGAAGGAGGGGAAGAGAACAGAGGGAAACAAACCAGAATATACTCTTAAAGATACAGAAGCAACTTGAGGGTTAATGGAGGGAGATGGGTGGGAGGTGGGCTAGATGGGTGTTGGGTATTAGGGAGGGCACTTGTTGTGATGAGCACTCTGTGTTGTATGTAAGTGATGGATGATTGAATTCTATTCCTAAAAGCATATTGTACTGTATGTTAACTAAGTAAAATTAAAACACACACACACACACACACACACACACACACAAACACACATTAATGTGAAGCATGTCAGAGGGATACCATACACAAGCCAACTGGAAAATTTCCCAGTGACCAAAGCTGGAAATTTTTGAGCAAGAAAATAGTTTTGGATTATAATAGAGTGTAAAACAAATATCCATGAGTCTCTACTGATATAAATAAGTGATTTGATAATTAAATATATGGCAGGGAATAGAAAAATCAATGCAGAATTCCAGATAATTTATGTAGGTACTCCACCCTGAAGGAACTAAAGCACTAACTCCTGACTCTTTAGGTATGGGCTACATAATATAGTGACTTCCTTCTGAAGAATACAATATGAGAAAGGAACAAATAAAGAGTTAATTTACAATAGCAAAACCTTACAAACAGTTCCTCCAGCCAGATGATCAAGGTCAACATGAACAATAAGTTGTATTGATAGTATATACCTTGATGTGATGTGATGAAATAACACTTTACTTCTGTCATCTTCCTTCCAAAGGACCATAATCCCACTCTAATCATGAAAAATCCCAACACATAGACATTCTACAAAATACCTGACCTATAGTCCTCAAAACTGTCAAAGTCCTTGAAAACAAGGAATGTCTGGGAAACTGTCATAGCCAACTAGAATCTAAAGAGACATGATGACTAAAAACATGATACCCATGATAGGAATCTAGAACAGAAAGGGACATTCGGAAACAACTGAAAAAATTTAAATAAAGTATGAACTTCAGTTAATAATAATGTATCAGTATTGGTCCATTAATTCTAACAAACATGCCCCACTAATGTAAAATGTTACTAACAGGAGAGACATAGATTTATGTGTGAAATCTATGGGAACTCTATACCATCTTCATAAGAATTATGTGAATCTAAAACCATTCTAATTAAAATTGTATTTTAAAAAATAGGGCACATTCAACCATGTCAAATGCAACCCAAATAAAAGGAAGGCACAGACTGATAAACATCCTCTAGCTTTTTAGGCTTTGCTGACCCTGCAAAGCGTTGTTCCAAAATAGTGGAGGATCAAAAAGCAAGATTACAATATAAAATAAGGCAGAAGACTAAAAGCACATAAAAAATCTTTTTAAGATGCCTGACTCTAAAAAAATGAAAAGAGTAGAAACAGAAAAAGGAAGTGAGATCAAGAGAAAATAACTTTAAAAAACTATAAAACAATAATATTTTAAAATGGCTAAAGTGAAAAAAAAATGTAAATAAAAGCTGAGAAAGAGTAACTTCCCAAGATGTTTTTGGTGTTGGGACTGTTGCAATCCTAAATTGAGATTAGCATTTTCTTGTTTTATATACTCCTTACTTGGACTATAGGCTGTTCCTAAGTAAAAGACTCTGAGCCAGATATAAGTGTGCAGGAAGTTTGAACTCAGGATCAGTACGTGCAGGGAAATAAGCTAGGTTATGGTAAAGGAATCTCTGAAGCACATCATAGTATCTACTATACTTGGCATTCTTGCTACCCCTGTTTGATCTTTTCTGAATTTGTGTGACCTTTCCTATATATTGATGCTCATGGTTACAAATGCCACCTAGTTTTTTTTGTTGTTGAAATTTAAGTTTTCATTTTTGCCTCTCATTCCTCTTTTTGCTTTAGGTAATTTCTGAGAGGAAAAGTAACCAGGGATTTGTAAGAGTGAGCTGATGGTGCAAATGTGTGCAATTACTGAGGGCCACCTGAGGATCTCATAGAAGGAGTCCAGCCCCTACGTTATCTTGAAAATATTCCACCCCTCAAAAAACTTTTACTCACAAATCAGAAAAGAATTCGAAGTATACTTGCAAATATCGAAGCTGGTATATGGGGGGGAGGGGGTAGACAGGGTAAGTTGGAAGGGGAACTAGTAATTGATCAGCCAAAGACTTGATACTTATGCCAGAGAATAGTAGGCATAAGTCCCCACTTTTTACTTCACTATAATAAGTCGTGTAGCTTTAGTAATCATGGAAACAGTAGAAATTATTATCAACATTTTCTACACAGTCTGAATTCCTCTAGAAAATATTTATTCTGTATAAACTATTAACTCTATGTCCATAAGGAGCACACTTAAAGCAAGGGCTTCGGGTCCACTCATGGGTGCCATGGGCTCCATTAGTTACCCTGAAAAAGTAATTTTCTAAAAGATACCAAAGAGGCTTTTAGAAGTCTATTGATCTTCAAAAAATGAGGCTTCCCTCTCCATTCATTTGCAGATCAGATATAATGTAATACATTTTGGCTCATGTTTCAAGAATAATAGCATATCTATACTTAAGAAATAGTTTAAATGAGTAAACAGATGTTTAGAAAGTAAACATATTAAAGCAACTATAAAGGTGGAGACTGAGCACTGCATACACACTTTGGAAAAAAAAAATTATTTTAGCAAAATTAGTGCATCAGTCAATACCTCTGCTCAAGTGAAAAAAGAATTTAAGGCTAAATTAGTGATACAAGCACTGGGCTCAGTAGCACATGGATCAGGAAGTACATGAAGCTTAATCTTCAGGGCTACTCATTGCCATCTCACCCCAGGTCCTTCCCAAGGCCTTGTAATTACTTTCAACATTTTGTATTATTTTTCATAAAGAGGGCCTCAAGTTTCATTAATGTCTCCTACACGTCTGAATACCCCCACCCCCCACTAGAGGCATACAGACATACAAAAATCTAATATTATATGAAAAAGTAAGGGACATTTGTGATTCATGGTGGTATCTAACCCCCCAGTCTACAATAGTTACACTTCTGATATCCTAAAGTAAAAAAAATGCACATCTATATTATGAAATAACCTAACTGGAGAGTAAAAAAAGTCATAGCAGGCAAGTTGAGCATGCAGGTTATAAATTGAACACATGTGAAGGTAATTAAAAAAAAAAAAGAGAGAGAAAGTAATTTTTAAACCATTATTATTTCTTGTTTAACTAACATTTAATTGAGCACATACTATGGTCCATGCACAGTATTAGGTCTTCAGCAAATAAATTTCAAATGACCAGCAGAGCTCAAACGAAAAGAGGCATTTTATGTTTGAAATATGAATAACTAATATACAAAACCACAGCTTCAATAGTTGAGCCTGCGGTCTTGGTGAATTTGAAGGGAATAAAGATAAGAAGACATTTCTGAAGAACTATGTATGTGCCATGAGATTTGTTCATAATGTAATTATAGAAGTTTAGGGCTCTTTAATAGCTGTTCTTATATTTTTTAGCTGTTTGGCCTTACGTATATATATCGGTTGCACTCCTCATTGAAGGTTACTTTCATGGGAATATATTGCATGGAGACAGTGCCAAAGGTAATAGAAAGCAAGTCAAGTAATAAGCAAAATATTCATTCATGCAACAAATGTGTGTTGAACACAGCATCCGCCATATACTAGGTGCTTGTATATGTTCAAGCTGCTATAACAAAATACAACAGACTAGGTAACTTAAAACAACAGAATCTTATTGCTCACAGTTCTGGGGTTCTGGAAGTCCAAGATGAGAGTACCAGCCTGGCTAGGTTCTGGTGAAGGCCCTCTTCTGGATTACAGTCTGCTGACTTCTTACTGTGTCCTCACATAATGGAAGGCATCAGGGATTTCTCTAAAGCCTGTTTATAAAGCTCTAATCTCATTCATGAGGGTTCCATACTTAGGATTTAAGCAGTTCTCAATGGCTACACCATCACTTGTTATGTTTAATATTTCAACATATAAATTCTGGAGGGGACATAAGCTTTCAGACCATAGTAATGCTAAACATTCACCAATGAGCAAGACTTAGCCCCCGCCCCATGGTCCTGTTTGAGAGCCAAAGAATGAGAATAATTACAATACATTAGACTAAGTTTTATAAAAGGAGATGTGCAGGGAGTTCTGAGAGCACATGGGAGGAGTATGGAACCCAGAGTTAACAGAAAGTACATTCAGGGAAGACTTCTGAGAGACAATGAAATACAGTTTGGCTCCCCAAAAGGTGAAAGAGAGCTGAAGTGTTCCAGTAATTGAATAATAAAAGTATTCAGACATACGATGGGGTGGGAGTGGGTAGAAGGGTAGAAAGGAATAAAAATGGAAGTCAGATCACCAAAGCCTTGCCTTTCCGTTTTAACAAGTTTGAAATTAATCTAGGATACTAAGAAGGAAGATACCATGGTATTTGGAAACATCTCTGACTTCATATGCTATCTCCAATAAAAATTAGATGATATAGCTATGGCATATTATTTAACTTGTCAGAGCCTCAGTTTTTTCATCTGTAACGGATGAATGATAACTTATTAAACAGTGTTGTATGAAGCAAATAAGATAATAGATGGGAAAGCAGTGCGGAAAAAATGTGTTGACATGTTCTACAACTATAAGGTGCCATTATTGCATGAATGATTGTGAAGTGCGCTTAGGAAATGACACCAAAATTGAAGATAAAGTGCAGTGATATCCAAAGGCTACTCAACCAAGAGGATCTATGTTTTCTTCAGCACAGTTGATGTATGGTAGAGAAGAAAGTCTGACAGCACGGCTAGTGCAGTCAGCACATTCCACTGCATCACAGCATGCAGCATGGCTATGCATCTGGGGCTCTTTCCAATTCCAAAAAGGCCCAAGCATATTCAGAAGAACTCTGCTGAATTCACTCATTTTGTAATGCATTCATGCATGTTGGGAACATTCTATGTGCAATCCTAGGAAGGTTACTTTACTGAATCAAAAGGATAATCCCAATGGCCAGATTAGGAAGTGATAACCATAAGCATGGTAGTAGATTGAGGACTCTCCATTCCATGTGTTAGGAATGTTGCTGAATGCTATCTATATCCTGAAAGATTGAAATGATTGTTAGCTCCATCTGAGGAACTTGAGGCTTAGATGAGACAAGTAGCTTGTCCAACATCATACTATCAATAAGTGTTAGATTTGGCATTTCAATCCATTATTCCTCTGACCCTGTATTGTGCAGAACCTTATATAGTAATGTAGAGATTTGTACTTTTCAGTCAAAATGTGGTCACTGATGCAGCTAGTCCCAAATGATCACTACAATGTCAATGAAGATCGGAGAAAAAGACAAAACTCCCAATATTACTAAGCTAAATGCACAGATATCATAGTTCTAGAATCTAGGAAGAATATTAATTCAATATAAGATTTTATGGAATGTGATTTAGAAAAATTGACCAAGCTATGCCTGATGGTATATAAAGACTTAGACTCGTGAAATTAAGTTTGAATCAACACAAGTTCAGCCAGGCCTTACTGCTGCAGGCCTCTTTTGAGGTCTTAAAATGTATTCCTATGTACCCCAAGGTTGTATTTCACTTTGAAAGGTAATAGGATTGATAGAATAATTCTGTAAACAGAATTGGATTTTTGGATTTGGATTTTAGCCAGACATTAGACAAGGCCCTTTATTTTAGCCTTCTGGATAAGTTGAAGAAGCATGAGTTAGTACCTTTAGTTCAAAGTGTAAATAATTCAGCTATATACTATATACCTAGTCTGAATTATAGTGACCGGTCTGCATTAATATACTGGAAGAGAAAATGTTTGCCAAATTATAGAATGCCAACTAGTGAGGAGTAGGCTCACTGGTTTGATTGCAGAATCAATGTCCTCCAAGTACTAGATAATATGAAATGTTAATAGGCACAATTAAGGTTTCTGTTCTGAGATCTAAAAACTAAGGACAACAGTACTCGTGTGAGAATCACAGTTAATTGTCCATGTTAAGGGCTTCACTTCACAGAACACTGTTGACAGGAAGCCAGTAGACCTCCATAGGCCCTGGAGTGGAAATATCAATGTAGGCAATGACAATTCAGTTATCTCAATAGAATGACAAGGTCTATGACCTATAAGTAAGCATCTCACTCTCATATATAAGAGTGTTACCTGATCAGTGTTTCACCTCTAATGAAACCTTTGGAAAAATTAACCATGAGAGAACAGGTTGATCAAGGACTGAAGACCAAGTACATAATTAGAAAGTCAAGAAATTCTTACTACAGAGATAAGATCTTTAAACTTAAAAATGTGAGACCCTCCTATTTCTTTCTATAATAAATATACCTTCTTATAACGAGTAAAAAAGTGTTCTGGCAATGTTGGAGTGGTAGAAGAATTTGGGAGAACTTGCAGAAAGCATTGTAATATGTTTGAGCACCTCTATAAAATTCCTGAAATCCCCCTTCTAAACAGAGCTTAGGACATCACATCGATTGCTCTTATGAGGCTCATAGGCTCTAAGGGCTAAGTAAAGTCTTCTAAGTGGTACGAATGTTTCTGCTTTTTCCACATCACTCTGAAACCCTAAGGAATCATATGTATAAGAGAAAAACTCCCTTTATAGGTAACTAAAGGCATTCAATAAATATCTGATGAATAAATGAATTAAAGTT
The DNA here is from genome assembly GCF_007474595.2 of Lynx canadensis. Taxonomy (NCBI): domain Eukaryota; kingdom Metazoa; phylum Chordata; class Mammalia; order Carnivora; family Felidae; genus Lynx; species Lynx canadensis. The sequence continues at coordinate 94,117,534 of NC_044305.1, forward strand.
ACTAATTCTATACAGGAAAAGAGATATAAATGTTCTTATAAGACTCTCTTAAAACTAAATGGGGACATTGAGATTCTAATTGAATACTTGTTGAGTAAGTTAAAAATAAAATTGATATAAAAGAATAAGGGTTAAAGTAGAATAACTTTCTGTGCTGAGATTCTTGAACATTACAAATATTCATAATGACTATGGGAGAAGTTCTAAGGAACAATGCCCCCCCCCACACACACGCACACATACACAGAGCCAGCTGAGCCAATTATAACTATAGGGAGGCCTCAGAACAGCCCTATGCCTGCCATAAAATCTTTTGACACAAAATCTCAGCCCAGACTTCTCCTCATGATTTTCTCATCTTTCTCTACTTCCAATTGTGAACCTAGTTGTGTCACATATTAAGATACCCTTCAGTGCAAGTTATTTCCTTCTGAAAATCTTTTAAGATTGAATGCCTCAGGGGATGTATTAGAGTTCTCCAGAGAAACAAAACTAATGAGGGGTGTGTGTGTGTGTGTGTGTGTGTGTGTGTGTGTGGCGTGCGCGCGCGCGCGCGCGCGCGCGAGCGAGCGAGCGAGCGAGAGAGAGAGAGAGGGAGAAGGAGGGAGAGAGAGAGATTTATTATAAGGAATTGGCTCATGTGATTATCGAGGCTGACAAGTGAAAAGTCCCAAGATCTGCCATAAGTTGGCAAGCTGGATACCCAAGAGAGATCTTGGTGTATTTCTATTCCAAATCTGAAGGCCTGAGAACCAGGAGAGCTGATGACTTGTATTCTAATCGTAAAGCCAGCAGGCTTGAGACCCACAAAGAGCCAGTGTTTCAGCCAGGGTCCAAAGGCAAGAAAAAACTGATGTCCCAGTTCAAAGACAGTCAGGCAGGAATAGTTCCCATCTTATTTGAGTAAGGGCCAGCCTTTTGTTCTGTTCAGCCCTCCAGCTGATTGGTTGGATGAGGCCCACCCAGTTTAGAGAGGACAGTCAGCCTTACTCAGTGAATTGATTTAAATGTTAAACTCATCCAAAAACACCCTCACAGAAATGCCCAGGGAAATATCTGACCAACATTTAGGCACCCTGTGATCTTGTCAGATTGACACATGAAATAACCATTACAGGGGACATAAAGAGAATTAGAGTAGCTTCCAGGTAACGTGTGAAGTTTCTATATGAGGAGGCTAGAGCATTGAAGGGGAGTACTCTTCCATGATGCTGTCGCTGTCCTTCCTTGCAAGAGTCCACTATTTTCCACTGAAAACATACTTTCAGGAAAGAAAATACATTATTATTGACAATTCACTTTGACTTGCAATCTTTGATTTTCCTCAATCTTAGGTACACAAAGGCTAATGCCCTGCTTTCCTTGTGAAAAAGAAGGGCATGAGGAGGGGAGCGCACGGCTTGTAAAGGCATTTCAAACATTAGCTGATTAGCGTAGAATGTGTTTTGTGAGGGAAGCATTCATTTTCCTTATGTTCTCAGCAAGATCTAATACCCTCAGTACCTGTTGAAGCCTGTCTGGATAGTTTAGTGGTTTCAAAATATATGCTACATCAAAAAAAAAGCCCATTAATTTCTTATATTCTATGGCTACCACTATTTTGTTGTTTTGCTTTGTGTCATAAATCTCTCAACTTCTACTTGGCAGTAGAATTGAAACCAAAACTGACATTTGATACCAAATACATTGGCTAAACCTTTCCCTTGGGTTACCAGATCAGAAGAATAGTCAAGCTCAAAAAAATTCAAAGCGACTTCTATAAAAGCTTCCCAACCTTAAGGTCTTTCTTTTAACCTAGTTCCAGAGGGATTTATGCTTACAAGTTTTATCTTTCTGAAGAAAAATAACTGCAAAGTAAGCAGTATCTAAAGAGGGTATACAGAACCGAAAGAAAAACAAACAGAAATTAGGAGAACTAAGAAATGAGATTTTTCAGGGAAAAGCCAAGCTTATATGTTATTCAAAGGAAAAAAAGGAGTTGCTGTGCCTCAGAAAAACCTCTTTAGGAATATGAAAGAAATGCCTAGAGCAGTATGTCACATCAAGATGAATAAAATACTGCTCATAAGTGTCCCTGATTCTTATTAAAGTAAATATTATCTCTTTTGTTCAATTTTAAGAGGGAAATTTATTTAATTTTAAGTAAGATTTTTTTTTCAAAAATTCAATTTAATGACACACAGCACTTAAATATACATAATATAAAATGCTGTTGTGATAGGATATTTGGCTTATTATCAGTAATGTTCCCAAACATCATTTATTACTTAAAGGTGGATTTCCTAAGCAATTAGGCATGGGAGCATTCTAATTAAAAATTAAATCAGTGTTCAAATAAGCATAATCGAATAATCACTGTAATCCTCTGAAACACATTAACGGCTAGAAGAGTATCTGGTTTGATCACATTTTTAAAAATCTCATCATCTCTACAGTAAAACTACTCCAAAACCACTCTCAGAAATCACCTTTATTGGGAGGCTTTCTGAGTAATACTTTGAATTAAAGTGGTTGTATGTGTGCCTTTGTTTTCTTCTTAATGGAAGGTAGAAATTACACCAGCAGTAAATCCAGCACAGGAATGAAGGGGCTCCAAGGAATACAAGTGGGATTGGGGTAAGGCTAGAGAAGAGGGTTTCTGAAGTCCCTTGAAGGTTTGGTAACACAGTGATGTCCTTACCTTACCTCATCAGAATTACCAAGGCAAAGGTATTTTAGATGAAACAGAGTGAAACAATCATTGAAGGTATAGAAGACTCTGGAGCCAGACTACTTGGGTTCTAGACCTGGTTCCACCACTTATTAGCCGTATGACTTTGGATAAGTTACTTACTGTTTCTGTAACTCAGTTACCTTATGAGTAAAATGAGAGTAATAATATCAACCCTTCAAGGGTTGCTGTAGGGATTAAATGAGCTTCTATATGTAAAGCCTTAGAATGATACCTGACACATATTCAGTACTTAACAAGTCTAAGTTGTTATTTGGTAGGGAAACTGGCATACAGCAGAGGACTGACTTAGGGTCAGTGTGACGATGCAGGGTCTGCTGCTTAATCCTATGTGACTTTGGGCCTATTATTAACCTTTCTGAGCCGCCATCATCTCATCTTCAAATCAGAGTAACTCCAGTATCTATGTTAGAAGTTGCTAAAAGGATTAAATCAGACGAGGAAGGCTGTGTTATAACTAAGGAGTTGTTAAGTGTAAACCCCTACCCCCAGGAAGGGATAGGCACACCCCAGTTGTGGCACAAGGCCTTGGTACTTTCATCTATGCATTTATTGAAGACCTTTAAGTACTGCCCTTTGGCCACTATGTTTATTGGAAATACTCAAGGGAATTTACTCACCCCTTTTTTCTTTTGCATGAAGTTAAAAGCAAAAAAGGGTGCTTCCAAAGTCCTCCTAATACATGAACTGTTTTATGTACCCTTTTAGCCAATTTCATTCAGACACCAAAGTAACACACACACACACACACACACACACACACACACACAACACATGTATCATCTTGCTTCTTGGCTGCATGAATTTATAGAGTTTATTAAATGTAGTCAAATTGCCTGTGCCTCGTGGAAAAGAAATGGAAAGGATTTTCTATCTGTGCTTGCTCCGTCACACTATACTCCTTAGAGTGGTGATGTCATTTGGAACCAGACATGGATTCCATGCCATCTATGGAATATGGCAACTACTGAAATTGAATTTTATTATAGTTCTGAATACCAGTGTGTCGCAAACCAGGGTGACCCAGAAAATTCTAGGAAGAGGAGTTCTGACCTAGGTGTGTGGTAGAGCTTTGATTTGTCTCATCAGACTGTTAAGACTGCAATCCTGACTCATCTCTGTCATTTGGACACTTTCTGCAGAGGAAGCTCAGCCAGGCCTTTTCTCATAGGCCAAACATTAGTCAGGAGAAAGGATTCAACTGGTACCAACTTGGGCAAGATTGCAAACAGAATCCAAAGCAAACCCCTTGTGGGATTTGGAAGAGACCCCCAAATCTCTGCAGTTTCCCTCAGGTCCTCTTCAATCTTTGTGTCCTTCTGTGTCCTTTTCAGATGCATTAAGCAGGTAAAGGGATGGGATAGTTTTATCCAGAGGATTTAGGTGTTAGGTAGACATGGCCAAGAGCAAGGTTGCAGATAAATGGATGAAGAGTCAGAGGTTTGGCAAATTCTGCTTTGATTTGGCACTGAATCCTGCTATAACTACACGGGCTTGGAAAAGGACCTGACTATAGATGAGAAAGCAGCCCAGTGATGCCTTGCTTTAGCTGTTCTCTGAGCAGAGAATCTGGTCACCCCTTGTCTGAATTTCTGACCTACAGAACTGTGATCTGATAACAACACTGTTGCTTTAGGCTACCGGAATTGTAGTTATACAACAGTACAAAACTGATACACTCCCATAGGACCTTATACTTACCTTTCAGATATTTATCTAAGCTCCATGAAAGCAGGGACATGTTTTTTATTCCATCTTTTGTCTCCAGCACCCAGCCTGGTGCCCAGAATACAGTAAATGTTCAATAAATATTTGTTAATAAATAAGTGCATGTATTAATCCACCCTTTTAAATCACATTATTTTCAATTCGATAAATCAAAATGTTTCTGTGATGAAGTTAGGTATGCTCTTTTCATTTACATTAAATTGTTTACCACTTACATTCCTTTTTCTTTATCTGATGTGTTTTATTGAATGTTTTCATTAGCTTAGCCAAGACTGAGACCGCTCACCTGCAGAGTCAAGGGGCATGGCCATAATCTATGGAACATACCCTGCCCACTCCTGTTTTCTCTCTAGCCTCTGAGCTCTGCACTCAAGTTTTGAGCAGCATACTGCATGCACACATGCGAAATGAATTTACAGGGGTGCCCCAGGCCATTGGAACAAAATAAATTATGATGTTTCGCTTGGAGAAGGCTTCTTTTTTCCTCCCCTTTCCTCCCCTCCTCTTCTAGAATTCCTTTCTCATCTGCCCTGTGATTGTCAGCTCAACCCTGCCAAGGTATATCTTGATGAATATCATCACCCCTGCCATTGCCCAAACCTACCCCACATTGTCTTTGCTCATGGGAGTCTCCTTGGACTGTAGTGATCTTTGACATCTTCACTGCTTGAAAAATTTCATCTCATCAATCAAGACCCATATTAAATCCCAACTCCACTTTAAAACTCTCCCAGGTAGTCCTACTTCATTATTTTTTGGATAGTACTTTTGTTTCAGTAATACCCATTCTCTGAGAGCTGTTTACACACATATGAAGTCCTCTCTGGACCATGAGCCCCTCAGGGTCAGGAACAAGCCCCCATACCTAGCAGAGTGCCAGTTCCAATTAAGTGCATATATATTCACCTATCATTTTATCTTTGCTTATAGTTGAAATGATTTAAGACTAGACCTTCAAAGAGCATTGGTGTGTTAAATAAGAAACCTTGAAAGCAGTAAGCCTTACTCCCTGGTATAAGGGGAACTCTGCTTGATGACATCAAGACTCTTGCTAACCCACTTTCAAAGGAGGCAAATGAATGGACATTATAGACTCTTGTCTGACTTATTCGTGAGAACTTGATCCCCTCAGAACGTACAACAAAAATTTATCAGCTCCAGAAATATATTTTGGAAATCAAGAAATCCTTCTCATGAGAGTATAGTAATGTTGAAATATTTCTATATCATATACCTGGTGGGGATGAGGCACTGAAATATGCAGATTAGGTATATAAACATGACCTGATACAGACTGAAGTTAATATATTTAGGCATATGATATAAAACAAAGATCTAATTTATGCTTTTCTAAATAGACCAAAGCAATTTAATTGACTAACAAAAATATGTAACTTTTAATAAGAACTTACTATGTGTCATGTGTTTTACAGGCTGCATTTAATTTAAACTTCATTGTACGTCTAAGGTAGGTAAACAGTATTTCCATTTTATAAGTTAAGCCAGTGAGGCTTGGAAGGTTATAACTACTCCAAGGTTACATGATTAGTGACTATCAGAGCTGGCACTCACATCCAGGCCTAATTATGTTATGTATTCATGAGAGATGAAAAAGACATTGTGCACTGATGCAGTGGAGCTGCCCCAGGTGCCAGGGCCAGTAGAGCTTGGACTGGAGTGGGATCAGATACTTTTTGGAATCAGTACTTGCTAAACTATCCCCCTTACCCACTAGAGAGAACTGGACTAGCCTGTCTGGGCTAAAAATGGACAGAAAATAAACATTCCATTTTCCTTCTATTGTCCTAGTGCAGGGTTTCTCAACTTTGATATTATTTACATTTTGTTGTGGGATACTGTCCTATACATTGTGCTAAACTAATATGTAGTAGCCTCTGTTGTCTTTACCCACTCAATGCCAGCAGCACCTCTCAACCAGTTGTGACACAACCAGTTGTGACAACCAAAATGTCTCCAGACATTGCCAGATAATCCTGTAGGTGTGGGATGGGGTGACAAAATTACCCTAGGTTGTCCTAGTAGAATAAACACTGAAATAAGACTAGAAGATCTAGATTCAAGTCCTCCCATCTAATCTTTCTCTTTTTTAATATTTTAAATTAAAGCATTTAATAATGTAAATGTTATACATTTAATATATCAATACTAAATATTAAATATGGAAATACTAAACAAAATACTACCGCACAAGCAGTGGGCCAAATGAGAAATCAAATGGCAAATCAAACCTTGTCTCAAAATAAAATAAAAAGAAAACACAATATTCCAAAACCTATGGGATGTAGCAAAAGCAGATATTAGAGTGAAATTTATGCTGTAAATGCTTGTATTAAGAAAAAAAAGTTCAGGAATGCCTGGGTGGCTCAGTTGGGTAAGCATCTGACTTCGGCTGAGGTCATGATCTCACAGTTCATGAGTTTAAGCCCTGCATCAGGCTCTCTGCTGTCAGCACAGAGCCTGCTTCAGATTCTCTGTCTCCCTCTCTCTCTGCCCCTCCTGCACTCTCTCATGCACACTCTTTCTAAAAAGTAAACATTTAAAAAAAAAGATTAGAAAAAAATTCAAATAAGCAACTTAACATTACTCTATCAGGAACTAGAAAACAAAGAAATGTAGCTGCAATTTAGTAGACAAAATAAGAAAGAAAAATCAGAAATAAATAAAATAGAGATCAGAATAAACAATAACATAACATTGAAAGTAATGGCCTATTTTTCCAAAAAATAAACAAAAATGGCAATGCTTTAACTACATTAAGGGAAAAAAAAGACTCAAAAACCAAAATGAGAAATGGAAAAGAAAACAATACAACAAATAACCACAGAAATACATAGTATGATAAGATTACTATAAACAATTATATACTACTAAATCAGATAACTTAGAAAAAAACAGATAATTCCTACATATGCACAAATTACCTCAGTTCAATCATGAATCTTGAATCCAGGAAATAGGAAATCTTCTTAGACCGGTAAAAAGAATGAAAGTTGAATTAGTAATGAAAAATCTCCCACCACAGAAAAGCCCAACACCACATGGTTTCACTGGTGAATTCTACCAAACATTTAAAGAAATAATTAATGAAAATCTTTATCAAAACCTTACATATAATGGAATGGAGGGACATATTCAAAAACATTCCATGAGGCCAGTACTATCCGATACCAAAGCAGGATTAAAAACAAGACAAGAACAAAAAAGTTTAGTTTGACCTATATAAGTAGTGCTACTCTGACTTTCTTTTGACATCCATTTGTGTGATAGATGTTTCTCTACACCCTCACTTTTAATCTGCTGGTGTCTTTAGGTCTAAATGAGTCTCTTGTAGGCAGTACATAGATGGATCTTTTTTTTTTTTAATGCATTCTAACACTATGCCTTTTGATTGACGTGTTTAGTCCATTTACATTAAAATAATTATTGATAGGTATTTATTGCCATTTTAGTATTTGTTTTGTTGTTCTTTTTGGAGATTTTCTCTGATCCTTTCTTGTCTTTGTCACTTTTGGTCTCTCCTTTGCACTCAAAAAAGAGTCCCCTTTAATATTTCTTGCAGGACTGGTTTATCGGTCATGAACTCCTTTAGTTTTTGTTTGTCTGGGGAACTCTTAAGCTCTCCTATTCTGAATGATGGCCTTGCTGGATTGAATATTCGTGGCTGAAGATTTTTCCCCATTCAGCACTTTGAATATATCATGCCCCTTCCTCTGGCTTGCCAAGTTTCTGTTGAGAAATCTGCAGCTAGCTTTATGGGTTTTTCCTTGTAAGTTATGGACTTCTTTTTGTCTTGCTGCTTTTAAGATTTTTTTCCTTTATAACTGTATTTTGCAAATTTAACTGTAATGTGTCTCGGTGTTGCCCTGGTTTTGTTGATTTTAATGGAAATTCTCTGTGCCTCCTGGATCTGGATGTCAGATTCCCTCCTCCAATCTCACTTATTGCATTCTTCATCTATGATTTTAGTTCATTTTTAGTTCTTCATCTTTTTTTAAGATTTTTTAAAAAATCTCTGTTGTAAGGGTCTCACTGACGTCTTCTATTCTTTTCTCAAGCCCAGTGGATATCCTTATGATTGTTGCTTTAAATTCTCCATCAGGCATGTTACTTGCATCTGTTTTGCTTAGATTTCTGGACATGGCCTTATCTTGTTCTTTCATTTGGGGTAAATTTCTCCATCTTGGCATTTTGGTAAGTCCCTGCCTTCTTCCATGCGTTAGAAAATCCAGTTATGTCTCCTGCTCCTGGAAATAAAAGCCTTATGAAGAAGAGGTCATATAGTGCCCAGGGCCTGGTGGTTCAGGGAGTGTCTCCCATATGTGTTGTGTATGTTCATCTGTTGGGTTTTGGCTGCTCTGTCCTTCAGACCAGTTATCGGCAGAGGTATTTTTTGCCTGTTGTGGGCAGTATTTGGTCCCTGGCCTGAATGTGGTAAGATTTAACTAGGTGTGCTCAGGTCTGCTTGGGACATGAGACCTGACACCAACTCCACCAGAATTGAGGCTCTGCAGAACTCTCTGGTCAGGAAACATGGTGTGGGCATGGGTTTGTGCTGGTTTTATGGAGGAAGGACCCACTACACTGGGACTGAGGCAGGCTTGACTGAGAAGGGCAGTCCTGTCAGAGTCCTGAGGGATGAGACTTTGGTGTAAGCCAGTTAGTTAGGCAGCTAGTGTCAATGTCACTGAGCTGCTTCCCTCAGGTGGCTCTGTGTTTATACAGAGGGGTGGGGGAAGGAAATGGCACTAGCCAGCTCCTTTGTTCCCAGAAAGGCATCTCCCTGAAGGCTGCCTCTTAGTGCTTGTAGAATAAGGAATAATCTCTCCCCATGTGCCCCAGGCATTTTTCAGATCACTGTTTCCATGCTGTCTGCCACTAGGTGGTTTGCTTGTCTTCTCTTGAGGAGTAGGGCAGTGCCCTCCAAGTTCTGTCCCAGTCAAGCTGCTGACCTTTAAAACTCCAGGCTTTAAGCCCTGCTTGTTGCAAAAATTCAAAAAATTTAGCTCCTCTCATTTTCCAAGCCAGTGGCTTTGGGGGAAACGTCTCTGTGCATTCCCCTGTGTGCTCCTCTCAATCTCTCTCTCTCACTCTATCTCACTGTCTCTCTTGCCCTTCTTTGTGACCATGGCTCTCTCCCCTCTGCAGCCCCTGTGATTCATTTTTCCCTTAAAGCATGTCTCCACACTTCCTACTTCTTCAGTGTGGCATCTTCTTTTCCTTTAATTATGGAGTTTTTCTGTTAGTCTTTTCAGGCTGATTTTTGAGGTATTTAAGGATGATTTGATAGTTATCTAGTTGTGTTCATGTGACAAGATGAGCCTAGAGGCCTCCTACTCTGTTGCCATCTATGATGCCTCTTTGCCTAATCTTTCTTTTTTTTTTTAATTTTTATTTATTAAAAAATTTATTTTTAATTTACATCCAAGTTAACATATAGTGTTATATTAATTTCAGGAATAGAATTTAGTGATTCATCACTTACATAGAACACCATCCCAACAAGTGTCCTCCTTAATGCCCCTTGCCCATTTAGCCCATCCCCCTACCCAAACCCCTCCAGCAACCCTTAGTTTGTTCTCTATATTTAAGAGTCTGTTATGTTTTTTCCCCCTCCATATTTTTATATTATTTTTGTTTCCCTTCCTTATGTTCATCTGTTTTGTGTCTTAAGTTCCACATACGAATGAAGTCATGTATTTGTCTTTCTCTAATTTCCCTTAGCATAATATACTCTAGTTCCACCCACGTTGTTGCAAATGGCAAGATTTCATTCTTTTTGATCACTGAGTAATATTCCATTATACATACCTAACACATCTTCTTTATCCATTCATCCATCGATGGACATTTGGGCTCATTCCATACTTTGGCCATTGTTGATAGTACTGCTATAAACACTGAGGTGCATGTGCCCCTTCAAAACAGCACATCTGTATCCTTTGGATAAATACCTACTAGTGCAATTTCTGGGTTGTAGGGTAGTTCTATTTTTAACTTTTTGAGGAACCTTCATAATATTTTCCAGAATGGTTGTATCAGTTTGCATTCCCATCAGCAGTGCAAAAGTGTTCCTCTTTCTCTGCCTCCTCACCAACATCTGTCTTTGCTTGAGTTGTTATTTTTAGCCAATCTGACAGGTGTGAGGTGTATCTCATTGGGGTTTTTATTTGTATTTCCCTAATGGTAAGTGATATTGAGCATTTTTTCATGTGTCTGTTAGCCATCCAGATGTCTTCTTTGGAAAAGTGTCTGTTCATGTCTTTTGCCCTTTTCTTCACTGGATTATTTGTTTTTGGGTGTTGGGTTTTATAAGTTCTTTAGAAATTTGGGGTACTAACCCTTTATCAGATATGTCATTTGCAAATATCTTCTCCCATTCTGTCGATTGCCTTTTAGTTTTGCTGATTATTTCTTTCACTGTGTAGAAGATTTTTATCTTGATGAGGTCCCAATAGTTCATTTTTGCTTTTGTTCCCCTTGCCTCTGGAGACATGTCAAGAAGTTGCTGCAGCCAAGCTCAAAGAGGTTGTTGCTGTTTTCTCCTTTAGGATTTTGACAGCTTCCTTTCTTATGTTTAGGTCTTTCATTCATTTTGAGTTTATTTTTGTGTATGGTGTAAGAAAGTGGTCTAGGTTCATTCGTCTGCATGTCGCTGTCCAGTTTTCCCCACACCATTTGCTGAAGAGACTGTCTTTTCTCCATTGGATATTCTTTCCTGCTTGTTAAAAGTTAGTTGGCCATACATTTGAGGGTCCATTTCTGGGTTCTATACTCTGTTCCATTGGTCTATGTGTCTGTTTTTGTGCTAGTACCATACTGTCTTAATGATGACAGCTTTGTAATACAGTTTGAAGTCCGGAATTGTGATGACTCTAGCTTTGTTTTTTTTTTGTTTTTTGTTTTTTTTTTTCAAGGATTGCTTCAGCTATTCGGGGTCTTTTCTGGTTCCATACAAATTTTAGGATTGTTTGTTATAGCTCTGTGAAGAATGCTGGTATTATTTTGATAGGGATTGCATTCAATATGTAGATTGCTTTGGGTAGTGTCAGCATTTTGGCAATATTTGTTCTCCCATTCCATGAGCATGGAATGTTTTTCCATTTTTTTGTGTGTCTTCTTCAATTTCTTTCATAAGCTTTCTATAGTTTTCAGTGTATAGATTTTTCACCCCTTTGGTTACATTTATTCCTAGGTATTTTATGGGTTTTGGTGCAATTGTAAAGGTGAACAATTCCTTGATTTCTTTCTCTGCTGCTTCATTATTAGTGTATAGAACTGCAACCAATTTTTATACACAGATTTTATAACCTGTGACTTTGCTGAATTCATGGATCAGCTCTAACAGTTTTTTGGTGGAGTCTTTTGGCTTTTCCACACAGAGTATCATGTCCTCTGCAAAGAGTGAGAATTTGACTTCCTCCTTGCCGATTTGGATGCCTTTTATTTCTTTGTGCTGCTGTCTGATTGCTGAAGCTAGGACCTCCAGCACTATGTTGAGTAACAGTGGTGAGAGTGGACATCCTTTGTCATGTTCCTGACCTTAGAGTGAAAACTGTCATTTTTTTCCTATTGAGGATGATATTCATGGTGGGTCTTTCATATATGGCTTTTATGATCTTGAAGTATGATATCCCTACTCTCTTGAGGGTTTTTATCAAGAAAGGATGTTGTGTTTTGTCAAATGCTTTCTCTGTATCTATTCAGAGGATCATGTGTTTATTATTCTCTCTTTTATTAATGTGATGTATCACATTGATTGATTTGTGGGTATTGAACCAGCCCTGCATACCAGGAATGAATCCCACTTGATCGTGGTGAATAATTCTTTATTGTTTAATCCTTTTGGCTAGTATCTTGTTGAGAATTTTTACATCCATGTTCATCAGGGCAATTGGTCTGTAGTTCTCTTTTTTAGTGGTGTCTTTGTCTGGTTTTGGGTTCAAGGAAATGCCTCGTAGAATGAGTTTGAAAGTTTTCCTTCCATTTCTATTTTTTGGAACAGCTTTGAAAGATTAGGTGTTAAATCTTCCTTAAGTGTTTGGTAGAATTACCCTGGAAAGATATCCAGCCCTGGAATCTTGTTTGTTGGGAGATTTTTGATCATCTAATCTTTCTAAAATTTGGTCTCCCCACCTGAAAAAAAATATTGGTATATGTTCCATCTATACAAGACTGATGTAAGACCAAAAATACAGAATGAAAGTGAGATGATGCCTGTTAAAGCAGCAGCAGGAAGAGTAGTATCTTAGCTCTCTCTGTATTTACAGTTTAGATGGAGTTAAAAAATGGGAAGGTCACTGGACTGGATATTGAGTCCTATTCCTGTCTCTATCTCTAGCTATCTGTTTTCTTAGGCAGATCACTTATACTGAAAGTCTGTATTACTTGTATTATAATTATTGCTGTTATTAATATTAATGCCTTTGGGGTGTCTGGGTGGCTCAGTTGGTTAAGCGGCTGACTTCAGCTCAGGTCATGATCTCACAGTTCGTGAGTTCGAGTTCTGCATTGGGCTCTGTGCTGACAGCTCAGAGCCTGGAATCTGCTTCATGTTCTGTGCCCCTCCCCCACTCATGCTGTTTCTCTCTGTCTCTCAAAAGTAAATAAACATTAAAAAAAATTACAAAAAAATATTAATGCCTTGAAACATATCTTTCTCACACAGCAGTGCCTCGTTTCTATTTGATAATTCTTTCCTTCATTAGGTGTGGTCACAGTGGGATGGTAAACCCAGGTGCCAGCTAATACCGTAGAAGTCCAATAGGCAGATTCCTCCTTTCATTACCTCTGCACAGCTGCGAGACCAGTATATGACCCAGGCTTGGCCTATGTGCTGCTCATGCCCAAAGCTTGACTCCTGATCAAGGGAGACATGGATGGAGGTGTTGGTTGAATCCCATTGTACCCTTCCTAAGAGAGCATCCCCTAGTTTTAGCTTCTAGCCTTTCAGAGTTGCCTTTTTCCATGCCTGGTCCTTCAGTTTTCCTCTCAATTCTATGTAACTACTCATATCCTTCTGTCTCAAAGCTTGCTGATTATCCCTGATGACATGTCCTTCCCTTCTTCAATAGTAATTGTAGTCCATGTTTTAGTTTGGCACATTGCCATCCAGAATAAAGCATATTTCTCAGGTTCTTTATTTAGGCAGTTATATTAGGTTGTTTGGTTAAGTTCTGGCCAGTGGAATATAAGCAGAAGTGATGTGTGCAAATTCCAAAAAGTGTCCTCAAGAAGAAAGGTCATGAATTCTTTTCCTTCCTTTTCTCCACTGATTACAAGTTAGGCGTAATGCCTGGAGCTCCAATGAGCATCTTAAACCATAAGGTAATATCTGGGATGGGAGTTTTGCATGGTGGTAAGATATTGGTTCCCTGATCAGAGCACTGTGCTAGACCTGTATTGATTATTTTGAAAATTCTTGAACTTCAGAGGAAGAATAAACTTCTGTCTTTATTACTAGGGTTGGTATTTCTGATCTTTGCACTGATCCTAGAAAATGCAGTACTTTGTTTCAGTTAGCCTTGGTTACTGTTTATTGCTTATGCCTCTTTAAGGTGAAGGTGATAGAAAATTCAATTCAAACTGGCTTAAACAATAGGAAAAAAAATATTGGCTTACAAAACTGCAAAGGCTGAGGTAGCCAGGATCCAGGCAAAATTCAATCAGCATTTCAAACAATGTCACTAGAGACCAATTTTTTCTCCCATCCACACTTCTACATTTCAACTTCACTTTCAGTTTCTGTATGTGATTGTCTTTTGTCTCAGGAACTTCCTATGAACTCGTGAGAATGGCTGAAACAGTTTAAGACCTTACATTTCATGCCACACCTCCTCACTGAGGGAAGAGGAAGGATCTTCTGCAGTAGTCTCCAAAGAAAAGAGGACGCTTCCCTCCCTCTTTTCCTTCCTTCCTTCCTTCCTTCCTTCCTTCCTTCCTTCCTTCCTTCCCTCCCTCCCTCCCTCCCTCCCTCTCTCATCCCTGTCAACCCCACTGAATAATAAGAACAACAAACCTCAGGAAATGTATCTTTATATTTCATTGGTTCTAACAAGCTTACAGGCCTATCCCTGAGCCAATTACTGTGGACAAGGGTTTAGAAATATTTATTGATTTCTATTAATCACACTCTACTCCTGAGACTGGAAAGTAGGTCATTCCCACACAAACTATGCACCTTAGAGTAGGTGAGGTGGTTCCCCACAGCAGAAGGTGGATTTATTTACCTATAAAATAGGAATAGGAGTATTTATCCTGCCTGGGAAGGTTGATATGATGATTAAATCCAGTAACTCAAATGAAGGTGTTTTGAAAATTATGAATTACTACATAAATATGAGATACTATTTTTGGTATTAGAGTGCATTGCTCTCTTTATTTTTTACCCATTGAACTTTTTCAGAGTGTGAGGCACTGCTTTAAGAGCATCAGTAACCTACAATTCTATAGGCTTCCTCAATTTTTCAAGGCAAATATTTATGATATTATAATTTAATCCTTTCAACTGCAACTGAAAACATCTCTTCCATTTACTCTGATTATAGTTTCCATAACTATAATAATGGTATGGCCTTTCTCTCCCATTAAAGTTTTAGACGTACTTCACTAAGTCAAACTTTTTGGGATAATAATGTAGCCAGAAAATAAGAGTGAGCAAGGGGCACTGCCCTCTATTCTTTTCCCCCTTTTCTGCCCAGACTATTCATTTAAGATAAAGGTGTAGTTCTACCATACATGGAATTAAAATTCTTCAAAGACTTCCCAACACTTTGGAGGTAAATCCAAGCATGGCTCAGGTGGCTCTGTGTCCTGGGGCTCTGGCTACAACTCCACATTCATCTCCCATCTCTCTCTCCTTGCTCTCTTTTCTAAGGTCTTATTGAATTTCTCCAGGATTTTCATCTGCACCACAGTCTCTCTGTGGGCCAGAACGTTGTCTTAATGTTCCTTTGTACCAGTAAAACTCATAACAACCCTACACACTTGCCACTGATTGCACTATCCACCGATTTGTTAATCCTCATACTTGTAGTCCAGCTTAAATATCATTTTCTCAAGTCAGCTTTCTCTCTGGAGCTGTAGACCTAAATGGGTCTCCCATCTGGCCCACTAGTATATTATGCTTCTGCTTTCACAATGCTGATAGTCATTTGTTTAATTCTTATGATTCCTAACATTTTCCTAAAACTCTGAGTTCAGGGAGCATGTATTTTTCAGCAATGTATCCTCAAAGAATAGTGCAATGTCCAAAACATAATGACAATAAATACACATGTATTGAATCAGTCTATTAATCAATGAATTAACGAAGCCTTAAAGAATTTATTCCTTGAAATGAAAATTGCAGAACACTACATAATAAAATGTAATATCATAAATGGCCACATACTAACAGAAAAATGAATAGAAACTTTGATAAAGGTTTTAGAGTATGAGGAATATTTGAGCATTAAGTTATAGTTCTGACACCTTCAGCTTGATGTGCTGTGTTTACATCTGTGACCTTCACCTTTTAGAATTTGAACATGTTACAATTTGTTTGATTTCATGATGGTCTCATCTTTTAAAATGATATTTTTCTAATACAAGAGATTGAGGATTATTTCTTCTTTTGATAACATTTATCAGCATTCCCTGAGATAACTGATAACTCCCTGGGTTCAAAAAGCTCAGCACTGATATTCACTCAGCAAAATCTTAAGATATCTATAATCCAGCAAACCGAATCCAGCCCTGGGAGGTGTGGATCCACGTCTTGGTTCTTTGATCTTATACCTCTACAGGGAAGGATGGCAAAGAGATAAAGGTGGGGCTTCAGGAACAAGCAGCCCAGATGGGATCATAAAAGAAGTCTGGGCTATTAACATATCTTGAAGTTGTCATTAATTTCAGTTCAAAATAAGACAGTTTTTCTTTGTCAAAGTTTTGCCTTTAAAATGGGGTTTAAAGGTTTCTAATCCTAGGACAGAAATTCAACCATGATCGGTGTTTTGAAAAACCATAATGAGACAATCTGAATAGTAAGGTTGACTCAGGCTAATCCTTCAAGAGTCTATTGTGACCCTTTAAATCTACTTTATAAGAGGAGCATTTTGAGTTGATTTAGTGAGATAGCTAAAACTTAATTAGTTATCAAATAACTACCTAATGGACCCTTTTTGAGATATAAGGTTGAGCCACAGCTCTAGCTGATATGCAATTAATTTTAAATTTTATAAGTCATAAAAGGTAATCACAGCCCTACGAATCAACTTAGGTAGGAAGATGTTATTTAGATGTTGCACTGACACTAAGACACCTAAAGCAGGTTAATTAGGTGGCAATTAGTAAGAAGAGTGTTAATTACCATACTAGTCTTATATTATGCAAATGAAATTACATTTTAATTAACATTTAAGGAACCAAAAAATTCAAAATGTATAGGCACAAACTGAGGGTTGATGGGGGGGGGAGGGTGGGTGATGGATATTGAGGAGGGCACCTTTTGGGATGAGCACTGGGTGTTGTATGGAAACCAATTTGACAATAAATTTCATATATTGAAAAAAAATTCCTAATAACAATAAAAAAAATGTATAGGCAATAATAGCAATGGGCATGTTTCACAGAAGCCAAAGAAATACTCTCCTGAGTGGGAGATTTTGACCTTGCTCTCAGTTCAGTAAGGTTATGATCACTCTCATTTCTGTGCATGGATTTAGAAGTGCAGTCCCATATTTTAGAGTTGACACCTGCCATACCAAAGGTAATTTATAACAGTATATGCTAGGATTATGTATGAAAGAAGAAACTCGTGGTTCATTTAATTCCTTCTCTCCCTTAACACCAGAGGAAACTAGGACTGAGAAAGCATAAACAACTTGGCTAAATTCAAATGGTTAATTGGGGGAAAATCTGGATAAATATTTCAAAATACTGATATGATGGAGCATTACTTGCTATAATAGAATAGTATGAGTTTTAAGAGTCTGTTTGTGGAGTTAGACCTATCTTGGTTTTTACTTACTAGCTGTTATGACATTGGGCAAGTTACTTAATTTCTCTAAGCTTAAATTCCTTAACCTGTAAAATGAGGTTGAGTACTTCATCATTCATTTGGACGTATTTATTGAAATAAGCTACACAGTTTGGCTCAGTGACTAGCACACTGTGAACACTCTCAAATCATTAGCTACTGTTATTAGCACTGGTTTCATAAAAAAAAAAAAAAAGTTGGTCTAATATGAGGAACTCAGAAAAGTAATCCTTTTCCCTTCCAGGAAGTCATACTGCTCAAAATTCTCTTATTAAAGATCATTTATTTTTTACTTTTGGTTAAATGCAATGGAAGCAATGACACTTAACCTTTTTTTTAGCTAATACTTTAGTGGGAATTAAAGTTCTAGTGATAACTGAAGACAGAGGGTCCACTGACTTCAGACTGCTAGGATAAGTGACTCAGAGGCAAAGAAAAATGGGAAAAGGAGAAAGCTAGAAAAGAAATAAGACAGAAAGTAAATGTTACTGTCTTTATCATTTTGCCAAGGATGTCTCACTGGGAAAATCTAGGTTGAAAGCTTGCCTCTAAAGGTATAACCATTGACATAGGAATTATTGGGTTCGATGGTTTTGTTTTCAAGCTGTGTAAGTATACACAAGGATAGATAGTGATTTTTGGTTATTTTGACCACTATAAATTACTTGGCTAAAATCATACACAGTTTAGGCAAAGGGAATTAGGTTGGTCATGCTTCTGGTTTTGCCTGAATTATCAGTATAAATGCAGTTTCCACTGCTGGCAGGGGTCTGATGCATTATAAAGAACTTTGCCCATGAGTGAAAGTGACAGAGGAGAAATGAGCAGCTGAGGCTTTGCAGTGTTTTTTTCTGCACATGTAGGAAACTGGCCATTTGAAAATCTTGTAAAAACCGTGACTTACATGATTGTAACAATGGATTAGGTTCAAGAAGGGAATGAGGGAAGTTGGCACAGGAACTCCTTAAAGAGAGCAGCACAATTTGAACAATGCATGTATAACTGCATTTTCCCTTGACATTGACATTGCTCAAGGCCAAATAAAACTGGAGGTTTTAAATGTGGTTGCTTCCCTCAATTTATTCCACCTTTCAGCTTCCTTCAAATCCCACTACTTACCCTCTGTTATTCTGCAAATTCTTCAAGTGTATCTCATGCCACCTTCCTTTCTAGCACACTGTATCACATATTGAACAACTTCCCTGATTGAAACACCTGAAAGATACTATGGTGGTCCCTGCTTCCTGATACTTTTCTCCTGTGTAATCCTCTCACCTGTAGTGTGGACAGGATCTGTGATTTGCTTCTTACCGATAGGATATGGCAAATCACTTCTGTGATTATGTTAACCATCATTGTAACATTTGTTTGCTAGAAGTCTCTTTCCTTTGCTGGCTTGAAGTAAGTGTCCATATAGGGGAGATCCATGAGGCAGACAACTGAGGGCAGTCTCCAGGCAAAAACTAGCTAAGAAGCGAGGTCAGCTTCCAATTTACAACCAACAAGAAACTGAAGCTCTCAGTTCTGTTTCACTCAAGACCTGAATCTTGCCAATGGCTGTAGGAGCTGAGAAGTAGATGTTTCCCCAGATAAGCCTTCAGATGAGAACTAGCCCTAGTTGACACATTGGTTGCAGCACTGTAGGAGACCTAGCTAAACTAACTTTCTCATGACCTACAAAAATTGTGAGATAGTACATGTGTGTTGTTTTAATCTACTGTCTGTGATAATATTGTTATGCAGCCATACATAACTAACAAAGTGATACTGAGTGAATCATTATAAAAATTACAGTTTATAATGCATTGCTGAGCTGACATAAAAATAAGAAACCCAAAGACCTGAAAAACAAAGTGGAAGTAAGAACCTTAGGAGATAAACTAGCCTTAAAGCCAGATTTCACTGTAAGAAGTTATTTTATACCCTAAAAATGTTAAGTTTTGCTTTGACTGTTGCACTGGGCGTTGAGAGAAGACAAAACAAAACAAAAAGTGTAGGATTATGCCACATAGGGAAATATAATAGGACACCCTTGGGAGTAGGGGGGAGAAACTAGCAACATCTCCTATGTTAAAAGAATAAAAAAGAAATAAGAAAAACAAGGATGCAATAGGAAAATTGCTTTTCTCAAACTTGGCATTTAGTGGAATGAAAGCAAACAATCTCTTCTAAGAATTCATAAACACAAGTCTGTATCACATAGGTTTTAGGTTTACTTTTATGGCCTGAAAAGTCTGAAATAGACAATGTAATTTATGCAATATAGGTAGTACTACAGGAGATTGTCAGAAGTAAATGTTAATCCTGAATTAAACTTTCTTTTTACATTTATTTATTTTTTGAGAGACATAGAGAGACAGAGCACAAGTTGGGGAGGGGCAGAGAGAGAAGGAGACAAAGAATCCGAAGCAGGCTCCAGGCTCTGAGCTGTCAGCACAGAGCCCGACACTGGGCTCGAACTCAAACCGTCAGATCATGACCTGAGCCAAAGTCGGATGCTTAACCGACTGAGCCACCCAGGCACCCCTATTAATCCTGAATTTAAGTCTAAGCATTAAGGAATTCCAATAGATAAAATTCCAAAGGAAATGAACAGTCACAATTTAAAAATTAAAAAAATCATACGAGAAAATGAAATATAGTGAGGAAGAGCCAGAGAAACAATTGCAATACAAATAGGAATACAAAAGCTTTAGATATAAATATTTTTTAGTTATAGATGTTAAGTAATGATTAATAGAGTTGTAAGACAACAGAAGAACTTGAAAATATGAACAGAGAACAAAAAATAAACAAATATATTTGAAAAAATAACAAAATTGACTTTCTAGGAGTGAACCACATTAAACACATTAGATGAAGAGAGAATTCATGAACTACAAAATAGGTCTAAAGATACATTCACAATGCAATCTAGTGAAAAGAAAAAAAAATATGAGAGTTTAGTGATCTAGAGAATAGAATCGGGGACATATTATATAAAAATAGTGGTATGCAATTAAAACTACTTTAGGGTTGCCTAGGTGGCTCAGTCAGTTAACCAACTCTTGATTTTGGCTCAGGTTATGATCTCACAGCTCTGAGGTCAAGCCTTGTGTTAGACTCTGTGCTGGGCATGGAGCCTGCTTAAGATTCTCTCTCCCTATCTCTCTCTGCCCCTCCCGTGCTTGCTCTCTCTCTCTTTCTCTCTCAAAAGAAAAAAAAAGAGAGAAAGAAAAGAAAAGAAAAAAAGCTGCTCTGGAAAACAGTGTGGAGGTTCCTCAACAAATTAAACATAGAGCCACCCTATGACCCAGCAAGAGCACTGCTAGGAATTTACCCAAGGGATACAGGAGTACTGATGCATAGGGGCACTTGTACCCTGATGTTTATAGCAGCACTTTCAACAATAGCCAAATTATGGAAAGAGCCTAAATGTCCACCAACTGACAAATGAATAAAGAAGATGTAGTTTATGTACACAAGGGAATACTACTTGGCAATGAAAAAGAATGAAATCTGACCATTTGTAGCAACATGGATGGAACTGGAGAGTGTTATGCTAAGTGAAATAAGTCACACAGAGAGGGACAGATACCATATGTTTTCACTCCTATGTGGATCCTGAGAAACTTGACAGAAGACCATGGGGGAGGGGAAGGGGAAAAAAAGTTAGAGAGGGAAGGAGGCAAACCATAAGAGACTCTTAAAGACTGAGAATAAACTGAGAGTTGATGGGGGGTGGTAGGGAGGGGAAAGTGGGTGATGGGCATTGAGGAGGGCACTGGTTGGTATGAGCACTGGGTATTGTATGGAAACCAATTTCACAATATATTTCATATTTTAAAAAAAAGAAAAGAAAAAAACTAAAACTCAAAATAAACTTTAAAAACTACTTTAGAAACATTATGGCCTTAAACCTTAACTTATAGACAAAAAGTGTTTCAAAATTTATAAAGTGATCATCTAGTATATGAAGTTTTAAAAATTACTTCACAGAAGACAGGAAATAGTAAAGATTAGAGCAGAAATCAATGCCATTGAAACCAAAACTAAAACCAAAACAAAAACAAAATCAGTAAAACAGATCAATGAAACCAGAAGCTGGTCCTTTGAAAGAATTAACAAAATTGATAAACTCCTAGCCAGTTTGATCAAAAAGAAAAAGGAAAGGACCCAAATAAATAAAATCAAGAATGAAAGAGGAGAGATCACAACCAACACAGCAGAAAAAAAAAAAAAACAGTAATAAGAGAAAAATATGACCAATTATATGCCAACAAAATGGGCATTCTGGAAGAAATGGACAAATTCCTAGAAACATATACACTAACAAAACTGAAGAAGAAATAGAAAATTCGATCAGACCCAAAATCATTAAAGAAATTGAATTAGTAATCAAAAATCTCCCAAAAAACAAGAGTCCAGGTCCAGATGGCTTTCCAGGGGAATTCTACCAAACATTTAAGGAAGAGTTAACACCTATTCTCTTGAAGCTGCTCCAAAAAAATAGAAATGGAAGGAAAACCTCCAAACTCTTTCTATGAAGCCAGCATTACCTTGATTCCAAAACCAGACAAAGACCCCACTGAAAAGGAGAACTATTGGCCAATTTCCCTGATGAACATGGATGCAAAAATCCTCAACAAGTATTAGTCAACTAGACCCAACAATGCATTAAAAAAAATTATTCACCACAACCAAGTGGGATTTATACCTGGGATGCAGGGCTGGTTCAATATCTGCAAATAATCAGTGTGATTCATCACATCAATAAAAGAGAGGACAAGAACCACATGATCCTCTCAATAGATGCAGAAAAAACATTTGACAAAATACAACGTCCTTTCTAGATAAAAACCCTCAAGGAAGTAGGGATAGAAGGATCATTCCTTGAGATCATAAAAGCCATATATGAAAGGCCCAATGCTAATATCATCCTCAATGGGGAAAACTGAGAGCTTTCACCCTGAAGTCAGGAACAAGACGGGGATGTCCACTCTCACCAGTGTTATTCAACATAGTATTGGAAGTCTTAGCCTCAGCAGTCAGATAACACAAAGAAAGAAAAGGCATCCAAATCGGACAGGCAGAGGTGAAACTTTCATTATTCACAGATGACATGATTCTCTATATGGAAAACCTAAAAGATTCCACCAAAAAACTGCTAGACCTTATCCATGAATTCAGCAAAGTTGCAGGATATAAAATCAATGCACAGAAATCGGTTGCATTCCTATACACCAACAATGAAGCAACAGAAAGAGAAATCAAGAAATTGGTCCCCTTTACAATTGCACCAAAAACCATAAAATACCTAGGAATAAATGTAACCAAAGAGGTGAAAAAATCTATACACTGAAAACTGTAGAAAGCTTATGAAAGAAATCGAAAAATTTGTAAAAATATTGCATGCTCCTGGATAGGAGGAACAAATATTGTTAAAATATCAATACTACACAAAGCAATCTACGTATTAAATGCAATCCCTATCAAAATAATACCAGTGTTCTTCACAGAGCTAGAACAAACAATCCTAAAATTTGTATGGAACCAAAAAAGACCCCAATAGCCAAAGCAATCCTTAAAAAGAACCAAAGCTGGAGGCTTCACAATTCCAGACTTCAAGCTGTATTACAAAGCTGTAATCATGACAGTATGGTACTGGCACAAGAACAGACACTCAGATTGAACAGAATAGAGCACCCAGAAATGGACCCACAAACATCTGGCCAACTAATCTTTGACAAAGTAGGAAAGAATATCCAATGGAGAAAAGACAGTCTCTTCAGCAAATGGTGGTGGGAAAACTGGACAGTGACATGCAGAAAAATGAACCTGGACCACTTTCTTACACCATACACAAAAACAAACTCAAAATGGATGAAAGACCTCAATGTAAGAGAGGAAGCCATCGAAATCCTCGAGGAGAAAGGAGGCAAAAACCTCCTTGGCCTTGGCTGCAGCAACTTCTTACTCAACACATCTCTGGAGGCAAGGGAAACAAAAGCAAAAATGAACTATTGGAACCTCATCAAAATAAAAAGCTTCTGCACAGCAAAGGAAACGATCAGCAAAACTAAAAGGCAACCTGTGGAATGGGAGAAGATATTTGCAAATGACGTACCAGATAAAGGGTTAGTATCCAAAATCTATAAAGAACTTATCAAACTGAACTCCCAATAAGCAAATAACCCAGTGAAGAAATGGGGAAAAGATATGGATAGACACTTTTCCAAAGAAGACATCCAGATTGCCAACCGGTACATGAAAAAATGCTCAACATCACTCATCATCAGGGAAATACAAATCAAAACCACACGGAGATACCCCTTCACACCTACCAGAATGGCTACCATTAACAACTCATGCAACAACAGAAGTTGGTGAGGTTGCGGAGAAAGAAGATCTCTTTTTCACTGCTGGTGGGAATGCAAACTGGTGCAACCACTCTGGAAAACAGTATGGAGGTTCCTTCAAATAGTTAAAAATAGAACCACCCTACGACCTAGCAATTGCACTACTAGGCATTTATCCAAGGGATACAGGTATGCTCTTTCGAAGGGACACATGCACCCCCATGTTTATAGCAGCACTGTCAGCAATAGACAAACTATGGACAGAGCCCAAATGTCCATCGATGGATGAATGGATAAAGAAGATGTGGTATATATATGCAATGGAGTATTACTCGGCAGTCAAAAAGAATGAAATCTTGCCATTTGCAATTACATGGATGGAACTAGGGTGTATTATGCTAAGTGAAATTAGTCAGAGAAAGACAAATATCACATGACTTCACTTATATGAGGACTTTCAGAAACAAAACAGATGAATATAAGGGAAGTGAAGCAAAAATAATATAAAAACAGGGAGGTGGACAAAAACATGAGACTCTTAAATATGGAGAATAAACAGAGGGTTACTGTAGGGGTTGTGGGAGGGGGGATGGCCTAAATGTAAGGGGCATTAAGGAATCTACTCCCGAAATCATTGTTGTACTATATGCTATCTAACTTGGATGTATGTTAAATAAATAAATAAAAATTAAAAAAAAAACAAAACTACTTCAAAATAAATCCAAAGAACATAACAGGAAAGATCAAAGTTAAAAATTAATGGCATAAAAAATAAGCATAGAAAGGATAAAAAATCTAAACGTAGGTTGTCT
Source organism: Lynx canadensis (assembly GCF_007474595.2). Taxonomy (NCBI): domain Eukaryota; kingdom Metazoa; phylum Chordata; class Mammalia; order Carnivora; family Felidae; genus Lynx; species Lynx canadensis. The sequence continues at coordinate 94,142,179 of NC_044305.1, forward strand.
TTAAGAGATAATAAGCTTGATGTTGACAAAATTAATAACCTAAGCATTGGCAAATTCCACTTAGATATATTCTTTAGAAAAAAGTATTGCATCTCATATGCCTATACCTTAGGAAAAAATCTTGCAGATGTTACCAGGTGTCATGTATAAAGAATGTCTATAGCAGCAGTGTCAATAAAAACATAAAAACTTGAGGGACATCTGGGTGGCTCAGTTGATTAAGCATCCAACTTTGGCTCAGGTAATGATCTCATGGTTCATGGGTTTGAGTCCTGTGTCGGGATTTGTGCTGATAGCTTGGAAACTGGAGCCTGCTTCAGATTCTGTGTCTCCTCCTCTCTCTGCCCCTCCCATGCTTTTGCTCTATCTGTCTCTCAAATACAGATAATAAAACATTTTTAAAAATTTAAAAAAAGAAAAAAACCCATGAAATAATTAAAATTACCACCAATGGTAGAATGAATAATTAGTTTGAGTATTTATTCAATGGAAAAATGAATGGACTGCTTAGTACATGCATCAGCCTGGCTTAACCTTAAAAAGATGTTCATGCATAAATTTTAAACAATGTTGAGCAAAAGAAGCATATCTCAGATTAATATAGTAAGAGATTTAAAGAGAAGCAAAAATAAACTAAATAATATATTGGTTAAGAATACCTACATAAATGTTAAAACCTGTTAAAAGGAGTGTGAAAATGGGTAACAGAAAACTCATGATTGTGGTCGACTCTGGGAGATGAGGTAGGGGAAATACACAGGAAGCTGTAAGGTACAAATAATGTTCTGTCTCTTAATCTGGATAGTCAGAACCAGATGGTCAGCTTTAAAATAATAACACATATTTTAAACCTCTTTTGTAAGTGCAATAGATGTAAAATTTTTGGAAAGTTGTACTGTAACTGTATCTACTACCGCTTGGGACAGGTTACACTCTTACCTTCATGATCCTTTCTCTTGTACTTTCTAAGTATTCTGCTCTCTGAGAATGTAATTGGAGAGAAGTTTTGATATAATTCCAGGTACTTTGATGACATGCCTATCTCTGGGCATTGTTGTCATTTCCCAGGAACTGATGTACTGAGGTGGATAAGCACCAAAGGTGCCTTGTAGATCTTGTTATTTTCCTATTCCTATAGCAGTGTTCTCCGAACAATATTCAAAGAATATCTTTCTCCCCTACTTACCTATACTCATCCCCTCTGAATATCCAACAGTGTTGCTTTGCCCAGTGAGATTTAGTAAAAATAACACCTGTGTTTTGTGTCAACATCCTCTCCCTAGAATTAAACCCAGAATCCATGGGGCGCACCAGGGGAAATATTTCAGTCCAAAGAACTGAATTTACTCTGATTCCCCTTGACATCAGAAACATTTGTCCTTAACTGGACCATGCCTCTCTGCTTCACTCCCTTTTTCCTTGTGTTACTTTTTCTTCTAGGGGATTTTAGTCTCCAAGAGGCACTTTCTTCTTCCATCAAAAATGTCCAAGGAATGGAGCACCTGAGTGGCTCAGTTGGTTAGGCATCTGACTTCAGGTCAGATCATGATCTCATGGTTCTTGAGTTCAGGCCCACATCTAGCTCTGTGCTGACAGCTCGCAGCCTGGAGCCTGCTTCAGATTCTTTGTTTCCCTTTCTCTCTACCCCTCCCCCACTCGTGCTGTGCCTCTGTCTCTCTCTCAAAAATAAGTAAACGTTAAAAAATTTTTTTTTTTTAAATGTCCAAGGGTGCCTGGGTGGCTCAGTCAGTTAACTGTCCGACTTCAGCTCAAGTCATGATCTCATGGTTCGTGGGTTCTAGCCTCACATCAGCCTCTGTGCTGACAGCTCAGAGCCTGGAACCTGCTTCAGATTCTGTGTCTCCCTGTCTCTCTGCCCCTACCCATTCATGCTCTGTCTGTCTCAAAAATAAATAAAACATAAAAAATGTAGGAAAAAAATGTCCAGACCTTTCTCAATGTTGGAGAATGAATCTTTTGTTAAAAATAGAAACCTGAGGGGCGCCTGGGTGGCGCAGTCGGTTAAGCGTCCGACTTCAGCCAGGTCACGATCTCGCGGTCCGTGAGTTCGAGCCCCGCGTCAGGCTCTGGGCTGATGGCTCGGAGCCTGGAGCCTGTTTCCGATTCTGTGTCTCCCTCTCTCTCTGCCCCTCCCCCGTTCATGCTCTGTCTCTCTCTGTCCCAAAAATAAATAAACGTTGAAAAAAAAAATTAAAAAAAAAAAATAGAAACCTGAAATATTTGCAAAATACCTTGATCCATTATTTTCAGTATTAGAACATCAAAAATATTCCAAACATCAAAGAATAGGGAATTAGTGAAATTAATTATGGAATATTCACATAATAGAGTTTCCACATTAATATTGGGTAGGAGAATTTAAGTAAATTAGAATATGTCAGTCACACAGATTTAAGTGTAAGTACAGTTTTTATAGTATGAAATCCTATTTGTAAGGTTGTGTGGGTATATATGTGTACAGGTGTGTGTGTACATGTTTGAAAGAATGTACACAGAGATATTAATGGTTATTTCTGGGTAGTAGAATTATGGGAGATAATTACTTTCTATTAAAGCATAATACTTAATTTGTTATTTGATCTTTAATTTTTCTTATAACAGTAACATTTCTTAAAGATATTAAAAGTTGAGTTGTAACTCCTACAATCTAATTTATGTATTTGGTTTTAATAAACACATAACAATTAATGCTGGTTTAAGTATAGTTCTTATATCTGACCATTTTTATTAAATGGAGGAGAATAGTTGAAAGAAAAATAGATAACATAAAATTCTAAACTGCCAGTCATATTCGCTCAAAGGTTTAAAAGAATATCTAATTTTGGTGTTGCTCAACATAAAAAAGATATTTTTCACTATTTAATTAAAAAACAAATAAAGACCCAGTGCAAACACTGAGATTAGAATGACAGCATCATTTTTACTTTTTCTCATATAAAGACAGGAAATCATAGCACAAAAGTATTTTACTGATTATGTAAATAACATTGATAATAAGGTGTTTTTGCCATTATCAAATACATGCAAAACTCCCCACAAAAACAAACCAGTAAATTGGAATTAAGCAAATCTCCTGTTTATCAGCCTTCCCTAACCAAGACAATGTATGTTATTAATATTGCTTTTTATGTTTTTCCTTCATTCTTATTATTTCTTTTTTCATTTTATTCTAGCAAGATCTTAATCAAGTCAAATATAGAAAATAAGATTCTAAAGAAAAACCACGATTGCAAACTCACACCCAATCACACTGTTCTCAGGTCGAGTGGATCTATGGAGAAATTGAAAAACCTGCAGCTATACTCGGACACATTTTGCCATTGTGCGAGAATAGAAGGTGCCAAATTAAAATAGAGGGGAAAAAAACCCAGAATTTTAGAGCTTTGAGATGTGAATTCAAGTAAATATCTACATTTTGTAGTAGTATATTAGATGCTTGAGCCAAGCAGGTGACATGTGTCCCATGATCTAGGGCAAGCCCTGCCAGAATTTCCTATTAAACTGTCAGTCACCAAACACTAGATGTCAAAGAGGACAAAGCTGCACATTTTGTTTCCTAATTTGTTATTCCCCAGAATCATAGCACAAAATGTGCTCCCAAACATGTGTGTCTAGTAATCATAATAAAAAATAACTTAATTTGTCAATATGTAAGTAAATACATCAGAGAAACGCATACAATTAGGGAAATAAAGCTTTGGCTCCACCAAGTATAAATATATAAGCATTAAAGCATAAATGAATAAAAATAAAGAATACTGTTCTCAGTGTCTCTTGACAGTGCAAATCATAAACTGAAATTAATTTAGTTAATAAGATATGCCCTCCTTTTAATTACCTGTTTTTAGGAAAGATGTTTTTTAAAAAGAGCAAGCTGTAAGACAATTTACTTTGGATCACAGTCAATAGTTGTACAGACAAGTCATTCCATATTTACTAAGCCACTAGAAAAAGTCTTCTTCTTATCAGCCACTGTGCTATATACTAGATACAAAATGGCTAGAAAAATAGAGAGGGTCCTTGTCCTCTATTGTAGCAGGGAAGGCAAAATATTTCCAAATCAATTAAAGTCTGTAATAAGTGTACATAGCAGGGTGAGATCTTTTTCTTCCTCAGTTGACTCTTTCTTTTACATTCCCATTTTCACTGCTCCTCAACTCAGTCATTTTTTTTTTATTTGCGAGAGAATATATTCATAAAATAGAAAAAGAACACAAAGTAATGGCATAAATATTAGGAAGAGAAACATTTCTCTTACAAATGATTCCCTCTAAAAATTTTGGACAAACTAGAACATTCTCCTACAACCAAACCAAGGAGCTGCTGCTGTCTTGTCTCTCTGGGGACAGAAGCACAGAAAAAGGTGGGTACATAAAAGATAGTATTTTGATGGGGTAGAAGCAAGGGAAAGGAGACCTTAGAATGGGACTCAGAGATACCCAGCTACAGTGTGGGCGATACAGTGAATCTCTTTGTACATTCTCTGGTTTCCATGCAATATTATATTACAACATTTTTTCTTGGTTTTGTATCAAACATTGGAGCATACCCAAAGGCATCAAAAGCCTAATCAGAAAGTAAATAGCTAAGACTTAAATTAGTGGGTTATAGCTAGAGAAGTCAGGGAGTGTCCTTTGAGGAAGGGGTGTTTCAGCTAAGACCCAAAAATAGGAAGATTTCATTAGACAAATAGCAGTGAGTTTTCTTTTGCAAAAGCTAGAAGTGACAGAGAAGGACAAGTTGAAAAACTAAAAAATGTTGGGAGTTAGGGAGTTGTGGTCACTGAGTCAGATAGGGACAAGACCATACAGTGCCTTGAGGACTACATTCAGGACTTTATTCTTTACCCTGAAAACAATGGGAAGCCTTTGGAGATGGCACGAAGGGATGGGCCAAGATCATTGAAACAATAAATGAATATGATCATTCCACTACAGATGAAGATAACTACAGAGAGAGCTATTTGTAGAAACAGGTAGGCAAAGCAGAAGGCTATAGCATTGTCCAAGAGAGGTAATAGCCACTTGTTGGCAGTAGAGATGAAGAAAAGTAGACTCAAGAGGTTTTTTGGAGGTTACTTTGACCCAAATGAATTTGGGATATGGAGCATAAGAGAAAGGGAGGATTTGAAGATGATTCATTACTCCTGGCATGTGTATTTGGATGAATGCTGGTGCCATTGGGTAAGATGGGGAAAATGAGGCCAGAATAGGTTTGACAGGAGATCTTCAAGACAAACTTAAATACACTGAGCTGAGATGCCTTTGACATAAGATACCCAAATACAAGTGTTGACTCTGAAGTAGAACAGTCAGGTCAAGGTTTATAGGTACAAAATTAAGATGTTTGAGATCAGTTTGAGATCTGGGACTTGGCTGCTGTCCAGGCAGCACCTGCATAGACTGATGCGCAGACGCCAAGTAAGAGGCCAATGGAAGAATAATGTAAGAGTTTCAATAGGTTCTGCTCACTCTCCTTACCTCTGCCGTCTCCCTACAACTTCCATAACATCCTCCCTAAGCACTAAGGATTATTTGAACAGGGTTGTTTGAGACTTATAAGGCATTATTTAAAATAATAATAATAACAATTCATCCATGAAATCATCTAAAGTTAGAGGCAGAGCACATTTGCTAATCAAAAAACAGGATCAAGTACATGTGAGAAATTCAGTTAAGGACTACAGGTAGATAAAAAGATATGATAAAAGCAAACATTTGGTTAGTCCTTCTTTGTAAGTCCCACTGTTCTGAGTATTTTATATGTAATAACTCATTTAGTCCTCAAAACTCATGAGGTAAGTAGAATTGTTCTCTTCATTTCACGGATGAGAAAATAGAGGAATAGGGTGTCTCTGTAACTTGGTCAGTTGTTCAATAGCAGATCTGATATGTGAAACCAAGCAGATTGCCTTTGGAACCCATACTTGCAATCACTGTACTATCATGTAAAATAAGACTTGATGTGTCTAATGATCTAGCTAAGAATATTATACAGAAAAAGATATAAAGGGTCTCTCAGAAGGGTAATAGTAAGTGCAAAATCATGCACAAGCTTTTAAAACAGACACGTAGGGGCTCCTGGGTGGCTCATTCAGTTGAACGTTTGACTTTAGCTCAGGTCATGATCTCATGGTTCACAAGTTCGAGCCTGGCATCAGACTCTATACTGAGAGCTCAGAGCCTGGAGTCTGCTTCAGATTCCATGTCTCCCTCTCCTTCTCTGCCCCTCCCCCACTCATGCTGTGTCTTTTTCTTTCTCATAAATGAATAAAAACATTAAAAAATTTTAAACAGATGCTTAAAACAGACAAACATCACTATAAATTCTATCACATTTCGGTGGCCAAAGCCAGTTATATGGCCACACTTAACTTCACAGGGAATGGACAAGTAAGATAAATGATGTATTTGTCAATGTTCATATAGACTGCATCATTGGATTCACTATAAATTCTCATGACAGTGTCTCCCATTGCCAGATAACCCACAGTTAAAGGAGAAGATAGTGATTCCCATGCATAGTATTTCCTTCCTTGTTTCCTTCTGTTGAACTCACTTCCAGCCATAGCACTTGAACAGAGTATATCAGAGAACTATCACCTGGTTTGGTGCCACTGGAAGTCCAGAACATTCATTATAAAAGTAAAAAGTACTCCAAGATGTAATATCGAATATCAATTCAAAGACAAGAATAAACGGAGAGATAGAAGCAAAAATGAATGTATTAAAATGCAGAAAACAATAATTAATGTATCTAAAAGATGCTTCTAACTGCCAGTGACAAGGCTTATTTTACTGTTGCCATGGTCCTTAGGAAGTATTAGAGTAGATTTAGAAGAAGGAGAAGCCCAGCCTGATTCTAAACTTTATAACAGAAAAGTTGTATTATGCTACCATACCACTTCTCTATACTTTTCAAATCAGAGACATTGAAGGAAAGAGTCCTTCCAAACTCTTATTATCCAAGGACACCAGAGTGCACACGGATCAGAGTTTTAGTGACCATTATGGCCTGTGGATCCTTTGCCATCCAGTACCAAGAGGTCAGCAAATAACCATGAGATAACATAATTGCTACTTCGCAACTAGGAGAAAGGTTGAGTAAGACTGAGAAAGTGAAGCTTATAATTAAGCATTTTTCAGTAAAGAAGTTTTGGCTTCTTACTCCAGTGTAAAGGGCTATGCTAACATTTTATGTAAAATTTTGTATTGAAGTCTAATTGAATATTTAGTTGCAATAATAATACTAATATAAACAAACTTGTGACAATTGTAAAGAGAAACAAATTATAAAAATAAAAGTCAAAAACAAAAATTCTGCTTTCTGTTTCCATATATAAGGAGCTTAGAAATTGCCATTCCACCCAAACAAATAAAATCCTAAACAAAATGAAAAATCAACAACCTTATTTTAGATCTGTAAAAAAAGTGAGGTCACTGGGAAAGCCACTATCCCACAAATTGGAGAGTTAGGCAGGCAATTACAGAGAATCCAACATACCTGAACAGAAACCTCCACTTACTTTTGTGTATTTTACCTCCAGGCCTCAATCATGTTCTCAAAGTAAATATGGGAGAAAAATCTTGGTGTGCTTCTGGAAGGGAGTGGAGGAGGAACAGAACCCTTTTAACATACACCAGAGCACTCTGTTCTTCTTAACAAGGAGAAACTCTTTCTTTCTTTCTTTCTTTCTTTCTTTCTTTCTTTCTTTCTTTCTTTCTTTCTTTCTTTCTTTCAGGAGAAACTAATTAGCCACATCCTAACCTACTGGTGTTCTTATCAGACCCTAATGATCTAAGGGAAGGGCAACACCCAACTCCAGCCCACTCTAGCCATCCTATCCCAACTAAGGGGAGAAGGAGAAAAAAAACTGAGAAGTTTGTAGTCCACAGGTAAAAATTCACTAAAAGATTGAGATCTAATCATAGGTCTATAGAACATGTTCCCTCTCCCCGCAACTAACCACCATATTACTAAAGGCCTATTGATAGGAGAAAAAAAAGTATTTGACAAAATCCAACACCCATTCATGATAAAAAAAAAAAAAAAAAAACTCTCAGTGAAATGGGAATAGAGAATTTCCTTTACTTAATAAGGAATACCTATAAAAACCTACAGTTAATATCATACTTCATGATGAAAAACTAGTAGTTTTCCAAATAAGATCAGGAACAAGGCAGGGATGTTTCTTCTCACTACTTATTTCAGTAGTGGACTGGAATTTCTACCTACTGCAATAAGAAAAGGAAATAAAAGATGGATAAATTTAGAAGAAAGAAAACTGTCTTTGTTTACAGATGACATGAAGGTATGTAAAAAATCCAAAAGATTGATGAAAAATCAATTTGTTCTGCAACAATTATACTAAGGTTGCAAGATATGAGGTTAGTATACAAGTCAAACACTTTCTAAATAACAGCAAAAAACAAATAGAATTTGAAATTAAAGGTGCAATACTATTTACATTAACACCCCTCAAAATGAAATTTGAGGTATAAATTTAATAAAATATATGTAAGAATAGATCTGTCCCACAAATTGGAGAGTTAGACAGAAATTATAGAGACTCCAACACACTCGAGCAGAAACCCCCACTCACTTTTGTGTGTTTTACCTCCAGGTATCAACCAGATTCTCAGAGTAAATAGATCTTATGCACATTTTCTTAAATTTATGAAAGCATGGTTCTCAGGTTCACACAGTTCTCCCTGAGCAAGTGCAGCTGTGAGCAACACCACCTGCATAAAGTAAAGATTTTGCTAGGCTTTAAAAGATGCTTTTTTCCATTCTTACTTTGATTTTTTGTTTATTTGTTTCTGTTTTGTTTTGTTTTTTTTTTTTTTTGTTTTTTTACTACTCTCTCTCCTAGTTCCATCCACCTATTCTGCAGACTCCGGCTACAAATCTACCTACCCACCCAGCAGAGACAAATAAATGATCTCAATTTCTTCACATTCCTAAGTATTTAGGGGGAAACTAGGTGAGGGGAAGGCCACTTTCCTGAAGACATCTGCAAGCAGGACAGGGCTCAGGCCTGTTTGAGGTTTATTCCTGCAGGACTATAGTGTTGCTTTGGAAGATGGTTCAACCTTGTTCTGAAGTAGTAAGACCTTGGTTTTAAATTAGAACAAAAGAGCTCTAGATGGTATAGTTCTTTACTTAGAAAATGCTCAATATAAAACAGTGCAATCAGTATGGCAGTGTCTAAGTAGAAAATTCAATAAGCATGGCAATGTCTAAAGTGGAAAAGTGAAAAATCCATGTTCCTTCATCCAATCTTAACCCCATAGATAGCCACTGTAAACTCTTTGTTGTGTATCCTTCTAGATTTCCACCATCATATATAAGTAAACATAGTCCAAAAAAAGAAAATATGTATGGGATGTATTTGAGAAAAACTGTAAGATGTTGATGAAAGAAAACAGAGAATTAAAAAAAATCAAGAATTAGTTCATGTCTATGGATTTCAGTATTTTCAAGATACCAGTTCTTTCCAAATTGACCAATAGATACAATGCTATCCCGATCAAAAACTTAGCAAGTTATTTTGTGGATATTGACAAACTGATTCTAAAGTATTTCTACAAAGGCAAAAGACCCAGAATAGCCAACATAATATTGACTACGGAGAACAAAGTTGCAGGACGGACACTACTCAACTTTAAAACTTATTATTAAGTACAGTAATCAAGGTAGTGTGATATTGATAATATCATAGAAAAATAGATTAATGAAACTTAATACAGACTCAGAAATATAGACAACTGAACCTGACACGTATAGCCAACTGAACTTGACAAATGATGCTGGAACATATGGACATCCACATGCAAAAAAAAAAAAAAAAAAGAATTTAGATATAAAAAATTAAGTCAAAATGTATCATAGACCAAAATGTAAAACATAAAACCTAAAACTCATAGAAGATAACATAGGAGAAAACCAAATGACCTTGACTATAGCATTGACTTTATAGATACAATGCTAAAGGTATATAAATAACTTTTAAATCTAGTATAGAATTTTTTTTTTCAACGTTTATTTATTTTTGGGACAGAGAGAGACAGAGCATGAACGGGGGAGGGGCAGAGAGAGAGGGAGACACAGAATCGGAAACAGGCTCCAGGCTCTGAGCCATCAGCCCAGAGCCTGACGTGGGGCTCGAACTCACGGACCTCGAGATCGTGACCTGGCTGAAGTCGGACGCTTAACCGACTGCGCCACCCAGGCGCCCCTAGTTTAGAATTTTTTAAAAAGGATTAAAATGAAATTATAAACCTATGTGAATGTATGTGCAATACAAAAAGATCGTTTGTGCTATCAATAACAAAAAAGGCATGCCAGAGATGTCAAGTATTATAGTTGTTAGCGGTTTAAAACAGATTGTTATAAGTTTAAGATATCTTAAATAATTGCAGTAGTAATCACAAAGAAAGCATCTATAGAATATATACAAAGATAAATAAGAAAGGAATAAAAACATATCACTACAAGAATCAATGAAATACAAAAGAAGACAGCAAGGGAGGAGAGAATGGACAAAAAAGCTATAAGACATACAGAAAGCAATTAACAAAATGTCAGTAGGAAGTCCTCTATCAGGAATTACTTAAAAAATTTTTTTAATGTTTTATTTATTTTTGAGAGAGAGAGAGAAGGAGACAGAGCTCTGCCCTGGGGAGAGGCAGAGAGAGAGGCAGACACAGAATCCAAAGCAGGTTCCAGGCTCCAAGCTGTTAGCACAGATCCCGATGCAGGGCTCAAACCCATGAACTGTGAGATCATGACCTGAGCTAAAGTCAGATTCAACCTACTGAGCCACCCTGGTGCCCCTATCTGGAATTACTTTAAACATAAATAGATTAAATGCACCAATTAAAAGGCATAGATTGGCTGAATGAATTAAAAAGTAACAAATCCAACTATATGCTGTCTATAAGAGATTCACTTTAGATCTAAAGACATACATAGGCCTAAAAGAAAGGGTGGAAAAAATTATTTAATGAAAATAGGAACCTAAAGAGAGGATGAGTGACCATAGTTATAGTTGTATCAAAGTAGACATTAAGACAAAAACTGCCACAAGACTAAAATAAGGACATTATATGATGATAAATGAGTTAATTTACCAGGAAGAATAACAATTATAAATATTTATACACCTAATGTTAGAGTTCCCAAATATATGAAGCAAACATTGACAAAACCGAAGGGAGAAATAGCAACACAATAATAAAAGGAGATTTCAGTACTCCACTTGCATTTATGGATAGAAGAACCAGGTAGAATATTATAATATTCTAATATGCATAATATTATAGACCAATTGAACCTGAGAAATATACAGAACATTCTACTCAACAATAGCAGTATACAAATTATTTTCAAGTGCACATGGAACATTCTCCAAAATAGACCATATGTTAGGCCACAAAACAAATCCCAACAGATTTAAGAAAACAGCAATATTTCAAACTGTGTTCTCTGACCACAACAGGATGAAGTGAGAAATCAATAACAGAAGGAACAGAGGAATTCTCTTAAACAACCACTGGGTAAAAGAAAAAGTCACAAAGGAATTTAAAAAATATATCAAGAAAATGGAAACAAAGGCACAACATACCAAAACTTATGGGATGCAATGAAAGAAATACTAAGAAGAAAGTTTATAGCAGTAAACACATTAAATAAAAAGAAAAGGGGGTGCCTGGTGGCTGAATTGGTTGAGCATCTGACTTTGGCTCAGGTCATGATCTCACAGTTTGTGGGTTCGAGCCCTGCCTCAGTCTCTGTGCTGACAGCTCAGAGCCTGAAGCCTGCTTCAGATTCTGTGTTTCTGTCTCTCTGCCCCTCCCCTGCTCACACTCTGTCTCTCTCTGTCTCTCTCAAAAATAAATAAACAGGTGCACCTGGGTAGCTCAGTTGGTTAAGCTCCAACTTCAGCATAGGTCATGATCTCACCCTTCTGGAGTTTGAGCCTCATGTCAGGGTCTGTGCTGACCCTGTGCTGACATGACAGCTCAGAGCCTGGAGCCTATTTCACATTCTGTCTCCCTCTTCCTTTCTGTCCCTCCCCCACTCATGCTCTGTCTTTCTCTTTCTCTCTCAAAAATAAAAATAAACATTTAAAAATAAATAAATAAATAAATATTAAAAAAAATTAAAAAAAGGTTTCCAATCAATAGTATAACTAAACTTGCACTTTAAAAAAGTATAAAATAAACCCAGAGTTAGCATAAAATAAAGCTTAGAGCAAAGATAAATTAAACAGAGAATAGAAAAACAATAGAAAAGTCAATGAAATTAAAAGTTGCTTTTTATAAAGATCAACAAAATTGAAAAAATCTTCCCTAGGCTAACAAAAACAAGAGTAAAGAGTAGAGTAAAAAAAAAAAAAAAGAGAGAGAACAGTAAAATAACTAAAAATGGAAGTGAAAGAGGGAATATAACAACAAATGTCACAGAAATGAAAAGAATTATGAGACCAATATGAAAAGTATATGGCAATAAATTGGATACCTCAGAAGAAATGGATAAATTCCTAGGACACAAGACTGAATCATGAAGAAATAAAAACCTGAACAGACCTAAAACTATGGATATTGAAGCAGAAAAATAATGAAGTAGCAAAAAAAAACACACCACACTTCCAAGGAAGAAAAGTCCAGGACCAAATGGCTTCACTGGAGAATTTTATCAGACATCTAGAGAATAATTAATACTTGACCCCCCTCAAATTCTTCCAAAGAATTGAAGAGGAGATAACACACCCAAACTCATTTTATGAGGCTAGAATTACCCTGACCTCAAACCCAGGTGAAGATACATAAAAGAAAACCTCAGATCAATAGCCCTGAAGAATATTGATACAAAAACCTAAACAAAATACTAGAAAACTGAAATCAAAAGTACATTTAAAGGATCATACCCCATGACCAAGTGGGATTTATGCATGGAATACAGGGATATTTCAACATATTAAATAAATCCATGTAATATACTGTTGCATCCACACGACTCCTGAAACAGAATGCTACGGGCACCAGTGACAGTTGCAACAAAGTTTATTACAATGAGAGGCAAGGGACCGATCGGGACCAACACTCTTGATAAGAGTGCGGCCCCGAACAGCCGGGGTACAGAGTTTTTAAAGCCAATCACATCGTTTTATCATTATCTGGGAACAGAACAGATAAACAGTTCCCAGATGAGTTAGAAACAGTTGCCAGATGAGTCAGAAACAGTTATCGAATGAGGTGATTATTTTAGACTTTCTGCCGCTAAGTTGCAACCAGTGGATCTCCTTGACCTTTTCTCTGATGCTCTTTTTTGAGCTTTTGTTTCCTTCATTGGTAAAGCCTGATTCACAAGAGTGTGAAGTATGATTTACAAGAGTAAAAGCAAGGCTGTTATCTTTTGACCTTCAGTGTCAGAACAAAGTTGTTATCTTTCAAGCTGAGCGTTAGCCCTACGGTACAATTTAACCCTTACAATACCATAATAACAGAGTGAAGGAAAAAAGTCACATGACCATCACAATTGATGCAGAAAAGGCATTTGACAAAATTCAGCTAACTTTCATGATAAAACCTCTCAATGAACTGGGTATAGGGGAATATACCTCAGTGCAATAAAGGCCATATATGACATACCACAGCTAATATACTGAATGGTGAAAACCACAAGCTTTTCCTCTAAATCAGGAACAAGACAAGGATGACTACTTAAAAAAATTTTTTTTAATGTTTATTTATTTTTGAGAGAGAGAGACAGAGCTTGAGTGAAGGAGGGAAGAGGGAGGGAGACAAAGAATCTGAAGCAGGCTCCAGGCTCTGAGCTCTCAGCACAGAGCCCAACATGGGGTTCGAACCCACAAACCATGAGACCATGACCTGAGCCGAAATTGGATGCCCAACCAACTGAGCCACCCAGGTGCCCCTAGGATGACTACTTTTGCCAGTTTTGGTCAACATAGTACTGCAAGTGCCAACCACTACAACTAGACGAGAAAAAGAGATAAAAGACATCCAAACTGAAAAAGAAGATGTAAAGTGATCTGTATTCACAGATGACATGACTTATGTGTAGAAAGCCCTAAAGATTCCACACATCAGGGTTGCCTGGGTGTCTCGGTTAAGGGTCAAGACTTCATCTCAGGTCATGATCTCACGGTTTGTGGGTTCGTGCCCTGTGTTGGGCTCTGTGCTGACAGCTCAGAACCTGGAACCTGCTTCGATTCTCTGTCTCCCTCTCCCTCTGCCCCTACCTTGCTCATACTCTGTCTCTGTCTCAAAATCAATAAACATAAAAGATTAAAAAAAAAGATTCCACACATCAAAAAAATACAATAAACAATTTCAGCAAAGTTGTAGGATGAAAAATGAATGCACAAAAGTTGGTTTGTTTCTACACAATAATAATAATCAAATTGAAAGGGAAATTAAGAAAATAGTCCCATTTACTACAGCATCAAAAAGGATAAAATGCTTAGGAATAAATTTCACCAGGAAAGAGAAAAATTTGTCTGAAAACTAAAAAATTGCTAAAACCAAAAAAAAAAAAAAGTACAAATAAGTGGCAGGACATATGCCTCAGGATGAGAGGACAGAATATTGTTAAAATATCCATATTACCCAAAATGATCTACAGATCCTTATCAAAATCCCAATGGCATTTTTTTCAAAAACAGAAAAAAATATATTCTAAAATTAATATGGGACCTCAAGGAATCCCAAATAGGCAAATCGATCTTTTAAAAAATCAAAGTTGGAGCAAGATACTTCCTGGCTTCCAAAAATACTGCAAAGCATCAGTAATCAAGATGGTGTGGTACTGACATTAAGATACACACACCCACACACCCACACCCCCCCCCCCCCCCCACACACACACCCCAGTGAAACAGAGCTCAGAAATAAACCCTCATGTATATGGTAAAATGATCTCAACAAAAGTGTCAGAACTAACCAATGGGGAAAGGAGAGTCTCTTCAACAACTGGTGTTGGGAAAACTAGATATCCACATGCAAGAGAAAGAAGCTGGACCCTTATATTACACTATATACAAAAATTAACTCAAAGTGGGTTAAAAGTAAGGTCTAAAACTATCAAACTCCTAGATGAAAACATAGAGGAAAAGCTTCAGGATATTGGGTTTGGCAATGATTCCTAG
Organism: Lynx canadensis; assembly: GCF_007474595.2. NCBI lineage: Eukaryota > Metazoa > Chordata > Mammalia > Carnivora > Felidae > Lynx > Lynx canadensis. The sequence goes on from NC_044305.1 coordinate 94,157,375, forward strand.
GATAGGACACCAAAAGCAAAGGCAACAAAGTGAAAAATAATTGCATAGGGCTATATAAAACTTTTAAATTTCTGCATATCAAAGGAAGCAATTGACAGAGTGAAAGGCAACATACAGAATGAAAGAAAATAATTGTGAGTCATATATGTGATAAGGAGTTATTATCCAGAATATATAAGAAACTTCTACAACTCAATAATAGCAGCAACAACCCAATTAAAAATGGGCAAAGGAATTAACTAGACATTTTTCCAAAGAACATACATAAATAGCCAATAAGCATATGAAAAAAATGTTCAACATCATTAATGATTAGGGGAATGTAATTAAAAACCATAATGAGATGTTGCCTCCAATTCACCAGGATGGCCACTATCAAAAAAAATTGAAAATAACAAGTCTTGGCAATTATACAAAGGAGTTGGAACTTATGTGCACTGTTAGTGGGAATGTAAAATGGTGTAGTCATTATGGTAAATGATATGGTAGTTCCTCAAGAAATTAAAAATGGAATTAGCATATGATCCTGCAATTCCAGTTCTGGGTATTTATCCAAAATGATTTAAAGCAAAATCTTGAAGAGAAATTTACATACTTAGGTTCATTGCATTATTCACAATAGCCAAGAGGTGGAAGCAACCTAAATGTCCATTGACAGATGAATGGATATAGAAAATATGGTATATGCATACAATGGAATATTATGCTGTTTTAAAAATGAAGAAAATTCTGATACATATGGATGAGTCTCAAGGATACTTTGCTAAGTGAAATAAGCCAGTAATAAAAGGACAAAGACTGTATGATTCCATTCATATGAAATATTTAAAGTAGTCAAAATCATAGAAACAGAAAAAAGTAGAAGGATGGTTTGTAAGGGCTGGGGGGAGGGGTAACTAGGTTCAGTTAATGTAGAATTTCATTGTGGCAAGAGGAAAAAGTTCTAGAGATCTATTGCACAGTAAGGTGAATATATTTAATAGTGTTGAACTGAACACTTAAAAACAGTTAAGATGGTACATCTAATAGTATGTATTTTTTACCATAATAAAAAATGATGACAGAGAAGAGAGGAAAACATAATAAAGCATATGACATGAAATTCAACAAAAATAAATTTGGAAAAGATGATGAAAAGATTATTTTTCCATATATATACATGTGTATGCTAAATATACATATGAATGTTTATATATACACATGTATACATATATAAAGTATTAAAATATACTGCAAAGAGTTAGATATTCTGAGTGAACCAGTTACCTGGAAAGATAGTGGAAAAAAATAATCATTTTAACAACATATAAAAGAAAATCCACTCCTAGAAAGGGCTGAAGGGACAGACGACTTAATAAGCAATTGTTCTTAAAGAGCCATGGACCAAAGAATTCTCATAATACATAAAGTTATCTAGAACATAAAAGGAAATAAAGCTTTCCAATTTATTTACTCAAGCTAGGTTAATAAACCTGTTTTGAAGCATAATAAAAGAAAACTATATACAAATCTCACATCCCAGTGTAGGATTTATATTTAAACACCAGTAAATCATATCTAGAAGAATACTAATAGAAAAATATACATTACAAAGTGGAATTGATTTTTAGAAAAGGATATTTTAGCATAAGGAAAAATGTGAATGTGATTCACATAGTATGATTCAGATCTCCAGATCTAGCCTTAGATGGAATTTCCAACACCAGCTCCACCAATTATGACTTTGTGACCTTAGGCAAATTGCCTAATCATTCTGTGCCTGTTGTGAGGATTAAATGAGATAATGTATGTAAAGTACCTACCACCATGCTTGGAAAGTCATAAATAACTAACTATTGGATAGAAAGAAATAAAAAGGGACTTGATAGCATTTAACAACCATTTCCGATTTTTTTAGATAAACTGGGAATAAAATAATAATATCAGAATATGACAAAGACTATGTCTATCTCACACCATAAAGATTATGCTTAGCAATAAAACACTAACAAAATTCCTAATACAGTCAAGAATAAAACAAAGGTGACATTTATTACCCAGAATTAGCCAAACTGCAAGGTTAAAGGCATAGTCCTCCGGATTGCTAAGTCTGCCCATTACTTCTAATACCAACAGCAAGGAGTTTGGTTCCAACTCCCAAGTTTTCAGGAAGAGTTCATACGTGATTACCATCACTTGTAACATGAAGTTCAGATGTTTCCAGAGTCTATCCTCAGTTCATATAATTTGCTAGAAGGATTCACACAGAACTCACTGAAAACTAGTATACACATAGAGTATTGCTAACCAGAAAGCTTATTTAAGCTTTATGTGCAAAGTTCTTCCTGAGGTTTCATTTATCTAGGCATGATTGATTGACTGACCATGTTGTTGAGCTCAGTCTTTATCACCCCCAATCCCAAAGGTCAGGCTGATATCATATGGACCAAAGGGTCCACCATGAGTCACTTCATTAGTATAAACTATTAGTTGTGTCCGAAGGGTTCACCATGAACAACACTCCCTCTTCTCACCCAGGAAATTCTAAGGATTTAAAAATCACCTCCTAGGACTTGGGGACAAAAACTAGATCTCTCTTTTTAGGCAAGGCTACATTCTTTACCACATATCTATTTTTGCTATTAATTTTGTTCTGGACATTCCAATCAATACAGTTATTGAGGCATAGTCTAAAAATATCCACCATTGGAAAAAAAACTGTTATTTATACATGCAATTATTCTTTATCTTAAAGCCCTAATAGAGTCAATTGTAAAATTGAATCTATTTTTCAGATCACTACCAAAAAGAAGTTATGATAAGTGAAACTGGCTCAAAACAAACAAAAAACTCCTAGGGATTATTATATCATTCCCATTAAAGATATACATTAAGAATGAGAGAGCTGACATCTTTCTATCCATTCTATATGCCACTTTGCTTCATCTGTTACCTTGAAATTGGTATTTTTTTTTATCATGCTTAGAGACTAGTTATCTCTTAATTTACAAAGCATTTTATAAAAGAATAAATGCTAGATTTTTAACAATATATTTTTGGTGGCTATTAAAATATTCATTTGTCATGATGAATTTTGTTAATAAATTTTCTAAATATAGTTTATTATTAGATTCCTTGGGAAGAAAGAAACTTACACAGACATACTGTATGAATTTTTTTCCTGTTTGTTTTTAAGGTTTTCTGCTTATCCATCATTTTAAGCAGTTTGATTATGATGTGACTTAGTGTAGCTTTGTTCATGCTTCCTATACTTTGTTCATTAGACTTCTTGGGTCCACAGATTTCCAGGTGTTTTTATCAGATTTGAAAATTTGTCTGCTGTCTGCAGTATTTTTTCAAATTCTTCTGTATTCGCTTTTTTCCTTAAGGGACTTCAACTACACATATATTAGGCTGTCTGAAGTTGTCATATTAGCTAACTGTTCTATTCATTTTTTTTTTTCAGTATTTTTCTCAGTGTGTTTCATTTTGGGTAGTTTCTATTACATATCTTCAAGTTCACTAACTCTTCAGAATCATATAATCTGCTGTATATCACAGATACTATAATTTTCATCTATAGAAGTTCAATTTGGGCCTCTTTTATGTCTTCTGTGTCTCTCAATTTTTCCTCTACCTTTTTGAATATATGTTTCATATACCTTGTCTATTTTTTACTTATGTTAGACAAGAGAGAAAATGCAACCCTTATTACTAGTACATCTGTAGTAGTAGTAATTCCTGTATAATCAATTTTCATTTTTTCTGTAAAGGATCTTAGAGTTCATTTCGATGTATAATTGAGTTATAACCTCTTGATATTCATGTTCATGTTGCCATTATGAAATCAGTTTGAAATTTTACATTTTTTAATGTTCTACAACAGTGAGGATTAATATTAAAGGAACATAAATTCTCCTTAAATCAAAATGCCACTAAATTATAGGGTGGTGCTGGAGGAAGATTTAACAGAATTATCCTAAAATATATTTGGAAAAAAATAATATGGAAACAAATATTGAAAAGAAAATAGGAGTAAGAGTTTACCCTCCCCACAAAATAAAATATGACATAAGAATAGAAAGATCAATGAAATATAACAGTAAGTCCAGAAACATTTCCTAGTAAGGCAATAATTTAATATAGGGCATGGAAAATATAAATAGGTAAAGGATGGATCTTTTAACAAATGTCACCGTAATGAACAGTTAACAATAACAAAACTATTATTGCTCTACTCCATACCACTAATCAAAATATATTCCAGAATGAATTATATAAGTAAATTAAAAATTCAAACATAAACTGGTAAAAAGTTCAGATGAATGCCATGTATTATAGTGATGAATAAAACTCTAATTATAGACTCAAAACATGCAAATAATAATGGAAAATGTTAGTAGATTTGAAAACATTAAAAAGTATTTTCTCCACTTGAAAGAATACATAAATAAGATTAAAAGGCAAACTGGAAAAAATTATAAAAATGAAAGAAAAAAGAATTCTTACAATAAAAGAGAGCTCTTATAAAATCAGTTTAAATAAACTAATAAAATTATCGAAAACTCAATGTAAAAAATGTGGGCAATGTATATTTTCAACAATGCTTATAAAAACCCAAAATAATAAACAGAGTATTTATTGTACTAGTAATACAAAATAAGAACTATAAATCAAAAAGTACATTATGACCTCAAAAGTTAAAAGCTTAAAAGAAAAATCTCAGGGTGGTGAAGGTAATAGAAAAAGTCATTCTTATATTGTTGGTGGACGTAATGTTTTTAAGTTGGGAGTAGTAACTTAGCAATATGTTTATTAAGAACCTTAACAATGTTGCATCATTTAGCAAATGAAAATTATGTTCCTAAAGTCCATATAAGGAAATAGAACACTCATAATATAGTTTAAATAAAAAGACAATTTAAAATGCATGTGGTATTTAACATACCAATTCAATAAGAAAATATAACAAAGTGTAGATGGTGACTGTCTCCACATGAGGGAAGTGTGGCTGATTTTTATGAAATAATAATTTTTTTTCATCACAAAATGGTCCAACATTTGTTATTCTTTTTTTTTTTTACTTGTTAATCTTTAATTTATTATTTATTCTCATTATAAGGCAAGCACTCTACTGAGGTGGTGATGGGGTCTCTGTTCTGTAAGAGAAGAATACAGTAACCACTCTTCAGAATGCTAGTGCCCATTCTGGAATGACAAAAACTCTCTAAAGATATCAGGCTGAAATAATTTCTTTCTCTCCCCCTCTCTCTCTAAGTCTGTCACTGTGAAGTTTAATCCTTCTGCTGATAGTCAGGCAATTTCAGCACTAACTTCTTAAAGCTGGACAGGGGCGGGGGATAGCATGCTTTTTCTGGACATATGTTCCTCATTATGTCGATCCCTTTATAGCTAGCACTTCAGGGTGACCTTGAAAGGAAACACCCTGCAGAGCCAGAAGTTGGGTAGTGGTCACCGGAGAATCATGGTACAGTATTCAGTGGGTTAGGAGGAGCTATTTTATTTCTCAGAGGTGGTACTGCAACTCTGTGCCTATAAAATGAGTAGAAATACTTCTCTGTACATAAACCTTCAAAAGAAGCCCCACCACTGCAGAAAAGTGTATCAACTTCATGTGGTTCTCAAAAGTATATAGGTTAAATGCTCAGTAAATAACTGCTAAATGGATAGAATGGAGAATGAATGAAGCCCTGCAATATCCTTTACCTGGTGCCTATTTCAAAGCTTTTAAACTTCATTTCCTTTAGCATCATCACTTGGTGAGATTTTTAAAAAATGTATACGATTTTCCAGATACCTCCAGAAATATAACTGCATCTGGTTTGAATAGAGACCTATCAGGGCCTCCACTGAGAGCTGTATAGGCTACTCACTGAACAAGGATGCTAAGGCGTGGAGGCAAGTGGAATCTGAAATTCAGCCTAGGCTTTTAGAAATTCAGCCTAGGCTAAATTTGCTGAGGAAGGGATACTTTTTTTTTTTTCTCCTAACTCACACAAAGGTGTGCCTGATGAGCAGGCCATCAGAATCCAGGGATGCATCTTCTCAGAGGTACTACCTTTTTCTATTCATATAATGATGCAGTATAAACTCTTATAGCCCTGAGTTCAGGCATCAGGATTTTGTTTAAAATTTCTCAGGTAAAACCAATAAATAATTATGGTTAAAAACCATAGCATCCCATCAGCTGTTGCCAGCACTGAGCTCAAATTCTTCTCTGCAGTCTGGTTCCTCTGACCAGATTATAACTGTTGCTCTCTGACCTCTGAGTCTCCCCTCCACCTGTGCTCCTCCTCCACTTGCAGATAATCCCACCCCCATCCTCTGCCCACATTTTTCCTGTGACCTGTAGTTCTATAGTTTCTATATAGTAATCAAGTTCAGTGTTTTGAATAACATAGTACATAGTACAACTTGCAGGAAACTGGACCACCAAGCTGCAGAAAGTTGAGATCAGGAAGGCTGTGGCTTCCCGCCAGCCCCATATTTGTCACAACATGAATGGTAGTTATCCTGGGGAGGGTAATGGGCAAAGAATCTGTTGTCACATGGCTTTTAAAAAATATTTCATTGTCCATTAAAATTAGGTAATGTCATTCAGTTCAGTCCAACCAAATATAACATATTTTTGATAATCTCCTCCTGTGTGTTAGGAAATCTGGGTAATAAAAATGGTAGGAAGACATAGCCCTTACAACAAGATCCGTACAATATAGAGGTGCTAAAGAGGAATTAAAGACATGGGAGATGCCCCATTAAGCCCCTCCCCCCCATCAGTTTCTCAGCACTATTCCTGGGAAAACTTGGGGAAAAAAAGATAATTTAAAAGCTGGGAGAAATATGCATGAAATTTAAGATTATATGGAAGAGGAAATCCTCACAGAAAATAATCCAGAAGGAATAATGATAGTACAGAAAATTATCCCTTGAATAATGTCTCAAAAGATGAAGACAGAAACAAGAAGCAGTGTGGTGGTTGTAAATACTGGACAATACATATCCAAAACTCACTTTAATAAAAGTGAAAGAAAGAAAAGAAAAATAATCCCTCCATCACGTATGAGTTGCCAAATGTGTTTCTTCCAAACAGTGGACTTGAGCTAAGAGCTGTGCATACCTACCTCAGATATACATGCATCCATGTGTATTGTTGAAGATGTCTTGTGTTTACCTGGACAACTCAGCAATTTGGCTTCCTACCCCAAGGAAAGAAGGTGATCTAGATGGATTTATTTGTAAATACATGCTCACTTTCTGGGATTAAAAAAAAGTTATGTTTATTTATTTTATTTTATTTTATTTTATTTTATTTTCAAGGTTTTTTATTTATTTTTGGGACAGAGAGAGACAGAGCATGAACGGGGGAGGGGCAGAGAGAGAGGGAGACACAGAATCGGAAACAGTCTCCAGGCTCTGAGCCATCAGCCCAGAGCCTGATGCGGGGCTCGAACTCACGGACCGCGAGATCGTGACCTGGCTGAAGTCGGACGCTTAACCGACTGCGCCACCCAGGCGCCCCTATGTTTATTTTTTGACAGAGAAAGAGCGAGTAAGCTAGGGAGGGGTGGTGTGGGTGGGGGAGGTGGAGAGGCAGAATCCCAAGCAGGCTCTGCACTGTCAGCACAGACCTTGACGCGGGGCTCAAACTCAAAAACTGTGAGATCATGACCTGAACCAAAATCAGGAGTTGGAAGTCCAACCAACTGAGCTACCCAGGCACTCCTCTGGGATTTTGTTTTAAACCATGGGGGTGGTGGGAAACACCTCCCAGGTTGAAAGTAAACAAAGAAGGAACTGATTAGATTGCTTCTGAATTCAAGATGAGCATATGGAAGTTTAAAAATAAATTAAAACACAACAAAAGCCGATATGTGAATATTAAACAAAATAGTGTGAATCAGAGAAATGAAACATATAGGAAATATAGGAAACAGATGAAATATAGGAAACAAATGAAATATAGGAAACAGAAGAAAAACACAACAATGAGATAAACACACACTCATTATACTGGCTAAAGTTAAAAGTCTTGATAGGAATGTGGCACACCCAGAATACTCATACATTATTAAGGGGAGTATAAAGTGGTACAACCACTTTGGCAACAGACCTGGTAGTTTCTTCTAATTTAAAACATGTAATTGCCATATGACTCAGCCCTTCCACTCCTACATCTTTAATCCAGAGGAATGAGAACATATTTATTTATTTTTTTCAGTTTATTATTTTTGAGAGAGAGTGGGGGGGGGAGAGCACGTGCATGACCAGGGGAGGGGCAGAGACAGAGGGAAAGAGAGAGAATCCCAAGCAGGCTCTGCACCATCAATGCAGAGCCTGATGTGGGCTTGAACTCACAAACGGTGAGATCATGACCTGAGCTGAAATCAAGAGTCAGATGCTTAACCGGCTAAGCCACCCAGGCACCTCAAATGAGAACATATTTCTGTAAAAAGGCTTGCATGAGAGTGTTGATGACAGTTTCTTCATAATAGCTGAAAACAACCCAATGTCTATCAATAGGTTAATAGAGTTTTAAAAATCATGGTATAGTTATATAGAGGGAGACTACTCAGCAACAAAAAGGAACAAACTGCTCATAAATGTAACTAATAGGTGAATTTCATAAACAATACTCTAAGTGAAAGCAGCCTTGCAAAAAACAGTATATGCTGTATGGTTCAATTTGTATTAATTTCTTGACCATTTGTATTAATTATATTTGTGCCATTTGTATTAATTTTGTGTGATGAAAAAATCAGAATAAAAGTTGTGTCTGGGATGGGGCAGAAATTGACTAGGAAGAGCTATGGGGGAACTTTTTAGGTAGATAATAGGGATTTAGATCACTTGGTATATGTATTAGTCAAAATTCAATGAGTGGCTTAAGACTTGTGCATTTTATTGTATGTAAGCTTAGCCTCAGAAAAACAGAAAACAAATATAAGGGTGCCAAGGTGGCTCAGCCAATTAAGTGTCCAACTCTTGATTTTGGCTTAGGCCATGATCTCAGGGTCATGGGATCGAGCCTTGAGTCAGGCTCTGCACTGAGTGTGAAACCTGCTTGGGATTTTCTGTTTGTCTGTCTGTCTCTGCCCCTTCCCCACTTGCACTGTCTCTCTCAAAATAAATAAATAAACATTAAAAAAAGAAAAATATTGAGTTCTTAATTTTCTAGTTAGTTCTAAGCATGCTGAAGTCTTTAAGGATAAGATATTATGTTAGCTATCTATTGCTCTGTAAAAAATTACCCCAAAATGTGGTGCCTTAAAACAACAAATATCTATTGTAGTTTCTATAGGTGAAGAATTTGAGAGCAATTTAGCTGGGTGGCTTTGGCTCAGGCTCTCTCAGGGAGTTGCAAATCAAGATAATAGGAGAAGCTATATCTCCTGAATATAGCTGAATATAGTCAAGCACCTGAATGCTTGACTGACATTGGAAAATCCTCTTCCAGGCCACTCACATGTCTGTTGGCAGGAGTCTTCTGTTCCTCATTATGTGGGTCTTTCTACAGTGCTGCTTATGACATGATAGCTGGCTTCCCCTAGAGTGAAAAAGCCAAGGAAGATTGCAAAGCAGAAAGCTTGGTGCCCGTCACAATCTAGCCTTAGCAGTCACACGCCATCACTTCTGCTATATTATTTTTGTACAGAACCAACCCTGATACAATGTAGAAGGGGACTCACTTTAAATGTATCCAATAAAGACAGACTGATAGATGGATAGATGAATAAATATATTGATAGACATGAAATAAAGCATATATTGCAAAATATTAACAATCCAGAATCTGCATGGTAGGTATATGTATGCTTACTGTACAACTCTTTAACTTTTGTATATGTTTGAAATTTTTCATAATAAAGTAAGATGTCGGGGAAAACCACTTAATTCTAAACAGATGTGGGAAGACTAGCCTCCTCTAGATAGAAAAGGTAATCTATAAGAAGAACTTAGTCTAGGGGCGCCTGGGTGGCACAGTCGGTTAAGCGTCCGACTTCAGCCAGGTCACGATCTCGCGGTCTGTGAGTTCAAGCCCCGCGTCGGGCTCTGGGCTGATGGCTCAGAGCCTGGAGACTGTTTCCGATTCTGTGTCTCCCTCTCTCTCTGCCCCTCCCCCGTTCATGCTCTGCCTCTCCCTGTCCCAAAAATAAATAAACGTTGAAAAAAAAATTAAAAAAAAAAAGAAGAACTCAGTCTAATTTGAAGGCAAAGATATTGAAGAGTGATTGCTGAAGTAAGAGTTCCGGGGCTGGAATGGAAGAAATACATTGGGTGACCAGCAGACAAGCCTGAGAAACATCAGAATGGACATTCCCATCTAACCCAAATGTCACGGGAGACAGCAAGATATTTCCCATGTGTGTAGGTGACACAGATTGTAGCAAAATGGAAGCTACTGTAGGGCTGAGACTCATGAGGGCAGCAATGGTCTGTGTCACTGAAAACTGACATCTGAAGACCAGATAGGAACAGGGCATTTTAATGGATGCTGATGCAGATTAATAACAAACATCTGGGAGTGCCTGGGTGGCTTTATTCGGTTAAGCAGCCAACTCTTGATTTTGGTTCAGGTCATGATCTCACCGTGTCTGGAATCCAGCACAGTGCTGACAGCACAGAGACTGCTTAGGTTTCTCTCTGTCTCTCTTCTCTCTCTGTCTCTCTCTGCCTCTCCCCTACTCACACAGATGTGTGCATGCACTCTCTCAAAATAAGTAAACAAAACAATTATGTAAAAAATAATAGAGGCACCTGGGTGGTTCAGTCAGTTAAGTGTCTGACTTGGGCTCAGGTCATGATCTCACAGTTTGTGGGTTTCCAGCCCCATGTCCAGCCCCACTGTGCTGACAGTGCAGAGCCTGGAACCTACTTCGGATTCTGTGTTTCCCTCTCTCTCTGCCTCTCCCCCACTCATATTCTGTCTCTCTTTCTCTCAAAAATAAATAAGCATTAATTTTTTTTTTTAAATAACACATGTCTAAATTAGATACAAACCCATACTCACTCCTGGATATGAGTGAGAGGGTGAGGAAGACTGACTAGAAACAGAAACTCATAAATAATAATTAGTGGTTTTCTCTGGGCATTGTTGTCTTAAATATTTATATGAGTCTTTCAAACTTCCAAAGGAGATAAATAAAATTATTTTTTTATAATTGGCATTGATAATAATTTAATTAATTTTAAAGACCTGATGGAAAAAAAAAATCATACAGATAGGGAAGTATCTTTACTTGGAAATTACTATCGGTGTTATCACAACCATAGGTTTTTTTTTTTTTAAAGGTAATACGTCTTTTCTCAAAGGATACATTTCAAAGGATTTTCTTGGGAGCAAAACTGTTCATACATAAAACACAACAAACAATGAAGTGCAACTCCAAGGTCTATATTTGACTCTGAGTGCCTATTATAAAAAAAGAAAGTAACATGAATCATTCCATATGATTAAACCACATATTAATAGAGACAAACAGAAGCTCAAAAGCACGTGCACCCACACACAGGCTCAGAGTTTGAAATGGGAAGAAAAACAGCAAGCCCAGAATTGGTGAGAAATGGGGAGCCACAGACACAAGCTAAAGATAGTGCTTGAGCTTTTGTTCTCTGCTCTGCCCCCATGGCCTCTCCAGATAGTCTAGATGAGAGATCTTGGGGACAGACAGCAGAAAGAACCATACGTAGACAGAGCCATTCAGAAGAATATGTTCAGGACAGTGTGGAGACTTGAACTGCCCCACCCCTGTAATTGTTAGCAACTTAGATGAAACATCATGAATCTGGGGTGATGTTGGTTGGGGTGAATGATGGCTCACCTACCTCTAAGAGACCAAGCCCAGCTGCCAGAGGTCTGTCTCTCACTTTTCAAGCAGGATTGCCCATCTTGATCTGATGTATTTTAGGGAAACTTTAAGCATAAAATGAAAAAACAACCACTGAGTCTATGTTAAAGCCATGGTTTACTTTTTGAATTTTGTTCATAAAATATTTTACTTCTCTTTCTACTTTCACTTTTATTCTTGGTCAGAGGGCCTGCATAATCTCTTTTTGAACAAGTAATGGAACCTCAGGGGTTATCTTTTTCGTGTATTACCCTTGATAAAATGCATAGCGAGATGAAGAGGGGGTCAGCCTGGTACTGACCAGAGAGCAGTGTGCCCATACAGCTGAGAGAAAATTCAGCCTCCAGCTGGATTTGTTGTTCTGCTCACAATCTGAAGCCCTGTAAAGACAACATGTCAAGGTGTGGCAGAATTTCCTGGAGCTCAGTGAGCACGTCGCCAGAATAACTGACAAAAAAATAAACCCTTACTAATGAAATTATTCTATGGAAATTTAAAGAGGTGCACTATTTTAGGAATCTCATTTGTTTAATTAAAAAAGTAGATTCTTCTTGTAACATAGGAGATAGTTTGCACATTAACATTCTCTGGTTTTCACATGCTAGGATTTCTTAAAACAGGGCCTACCTGTTTTTAATGATCCTGGTTGCTACAGGCAAATCCCACCTCCTCACATCAAGACAAGAACAAGATCTCCTGAGGAACATCCTAGCTTAGAACTCTAGTGTCTAAGGACACATTAAGGCAGCTGTCTGTTCAGAAGACAAGCAATAAAATATTCTATAAAGATACCCAGTTAAATTTCCAATTATAATGATTTAGTGCCTTCATTTTTTAAGTTTTCCCAAGGTTTCCTGATGACTAAAATTATGTAATGAAGCTTTCAAGGTTTTAAATCTGCTAATTAATCTCTGCACCTTTACAATAACCCAGAGCAATAAAAGGCACAATGAAAAGAAGCAGATTAATGTACAAGTGGATTAACCCTTAGGAGACGGGTGTCTGCAGCCTTGCCAGCTGGTGGTTTAAAGTGGGTTCAGAATACCATTTGGTCATGTGAGGAAGGAGCAGCATCAGTAGTCTCTCCTGTAGCACCTGGGTCAGAACTAATTCTGCTTCTACTACAATCCCTACTGTGATGCCTGCTAATGGCCAAACTTCTGTGATTCAAAGTTACCAGGCAAGTAGAGGTGGGAGGGAAGACAGGAGCACTGGGGAGTCCTGAAGGGTAGAACTTTCCGAAACGGTTCAGTGACTGATTTAAATGATTCTGAAAAAGCACAAGGGTGAAACTCTGTAAGGGGTATCCGGAAACCTCAGTCTATGTGTTGAACTCACGAAGATGTGAAGTGGAAAGCTTCTGTGAACTGGCCCAACAGGTCTGAGGAGTGGAGACACATACTTTAACACAAAAGAATATTGTATAGTTGTGGCAAGAAACTGAGTTGTACCCAAAGGGAACGTTTGTTATCTCAGACTGGAGTTAACAAGGGGCTCAGATACATTCACTTAACTGTGTTACGGTTATTGACACTGGATGTTTGCAATGGGTAGATACTTGTGCCTGTTTTTACCTATTGTTTCTCAGCTTCAAGACCAAATTCTGTGGTTTGGGATGCTGGGGCTGGAGTCTGCAATATGTACTTCTTAGATTCCCTTCCTGGAAACTACTGGTTTCCATTTATGTGCTGCTAATGGAGGGTACTCAAGTAGACAGAAATGGGGAAGTAGAGAAGCTCCTTTGTATTTTCCAGCTCCTGCCAGCATCATTCAAGCACAGATACAAGCTACTTGTGGATTATTCCTGCTAAGAAACAGAGTGGGAATTAAGACTTGGTTCTGTTTGACTACAAATATCATATGGTTTCTCCAGTCCTACACTTCCTCACTGGTAGGGAACTGGGAGATAGCAACATCAGAAAACCCTAAGAAGAATGAGGAGCATGTTTAGCAGTGCCCCATGCCACTGAAAGTGAGAGCTGAGAGGAGGCTGTTGGACTTGGCAATTAGGGGGCAACAATAGCCCTGTGATGACAGCTTAGGGAGGGTGATGGGGACTGTGATAGGCAGAATTGTATGACTGCCCCCATGATCTTTGCCCCCTAGTGTTGTACCCTTGATTGCTGGTTAGAACTTACAATTTGCTTCTGGCCAACAGAATGTGGCAAAGGTTAAGATATTTTGCAAATATGATTAAGGCAGTGATCAGTTAGATTTGAGTTATTCAAGAAGGAGGTTAACCAGGGTGGGCCTGAACTAGGTAGGTGAGGCTTTTAAAAGGGAACGAAGATCAGAGATATTCTCTTCCTGCCCTGGAAGAAGAAAGCAAACTGCTATATTATAAACTGCCTGTGTATAGCTGAGGGTCTCAGTCCTACAACCCTGGGAAATGAATTCTGCCAACAACCATGTGAGTTTGAAATACCTAAAAACCCCAGATAAGATGACAAGATTGGATGGCGCCTTGAATTCTGCCTGGCAAAACCCTGAGTAGAGAACCCAGCTAACTCATGCCTGAACTGACCCATAGAAACTGAGAGAAAATAAATTTATGTTGTTTTAAGTCCCTAAGTTTGTGGTAATTTGTTATGCCATGATAGAGAACTAATACAGGGACGGAGGCCAGACTGCAAGCAAACACCCATGCACACACTCTGTTCCTCCAGCCGCTGGCTGAATGGAATCCTGACACCAAACAGATGCATCATTTGGAATCACGCTGCCTAAAACAACCTACTGTTAAAACCCAGTCAGCAGACAGGGTCCCACTAGCCTGCAGTCTCATCCCAGATCATACCTGGGTTCACATGTCCTTTTGAAAATTTATGTCAAATTTCTGGCTTTACCCTCTTATGCTTCGGTCCCATATTCTTATCATTACAACATCTTAGGAAAAAAAAAAAAAACAATGTAGTGTCATCTGAATATTTTTATTGCTGTTATTTGTTAATTACTATAGATAAAAAACAGACTAAAGAAGTTCTTTAATTCACTTATGTTATAGAGCCTCTTGCTAAACAGTAACAAAATAAAACCCGTGAAAAGAGAATCAGCAATAACAATACAGAAACAAAAGGTCACCATTATAAATTTGAAGTCTCAGCAATTGAAATGGAAATTAACGGTGTTCACGAAGCTTTCCTAGATGACTGGTTAGTTTGTTTTCTCTACCAGACAGTACTTCCCATGCTAGGCATGATGGCAAAAGTATCCATGACAAATTCACAAAGGGATACACAGCTACCTCTATAATAAACAAGTTGAAGCAGAAACTGGTAGCATCATCACGTACAGCTGAGCTGAAACTCCTTAAGAAAGCAATCTGAATAACCTTGTCACATCCATTTTCCACACTTTTCCTTTGGCAAGCGCTCTATGTCCCCGTGAAGCCTCATTTCCCCATCTATTGCCAAAGGCTACCATTTCATATCACACATCAAAGTGTGAGAAATGTCAAGGTAATGAAAACTGACACCGTGGTAAAGAGAAGGTGAGCCACAGCCATTGTGGGGAAAGTGAGGTCAAGGTCCTTTTCAGAAGAGCAGTGCATCATCCTGGCTTTCCTGCAGCTGTGTTTGCCCAAGAGCTGGACTCTACAACAAGAATATGCCTCTTGAATAGCAGCCACAGAACACAACTTGGGATTCAAAATGAATTCAATGGCAAGATAGGCAAAGCAGCTTCTATATTCAAAACCAAAATCACCCTTGACCTTGAATGGTTTATTATGTATTTGAAATATCCCTGGCTTAACTTAATAAACTGACCATTGAACTTTTATCCATACATCTGGCCAAATGCATTTAAATCTTCTCAAAGAGAATTATATGTTAAATTATGAATTTGGCTTACTAGCTACCTCTTGCAGAAACAGAGCCATATAAGTAAAGACTTTGGGAGTCTGAAGGCTTTGGTTCTTATACAGATCAAACTCTGGGTCTTTGGCCAAGTCACAGAATTTCTTTCTCCAGTTTTCAATTTCAAAGAGTGAACTCTATTTCAGACCTTGAAATTTTGTGTAGTCCTATTGCCAGGGTCTCTCTTATGCAAAGACAAATGTTGGTGCCAAGTCCAAAAAGGACACCAGGAATAGTGATGTAGTTGAGGTAGTCAAAGATGGTCATTTACAATGACTGATTTCAACAGTGAATCTACATACTGTTACAAAGCCTTCAAATGCTGTATAGGTGAGATACTTGTGTTTGCTCAGAGGCAAAATAACTCCAAAAGGAGGATAATTTTAGGACAAAGAAGATTAGTATTCTTATTTAGGGTGAGGAATACCTCTTGATTGAACATTCAGAGGTTGTATCTGGATAAAAAAGTATGCAGTAACAGGAGTGAAGATAGAAACCTAACCAGCCAAGGAATATGTGCTTTTATAAAGAGGGTCTCATGCCATCCTTTTCTTTAGACTTTTTTGCACTATTGTTATTCGGTACTTTATCAGGATTATAAAGTAATTTTTTTTAATGTTTATTTATTTTTGAGAGAGACAGAGACAGAATGCAAGTGGGTTAGGAGCAGAGACAGAGGGAGACACAGAATCCGAAGCAGGCTCCAGGCTCTGAGCTGTCAGCACAGAGCCCTATGCGGGGCTCGAACTCACGAGTTGTGAGATCATGACCTGAGCTGAAGTTGGATGCTCAACCGACTGAGCCTCCCAGGCACCCCACTTTATCAGGATTATAAATAGTACCAAACTTGCTGTCTTGCTTTATTTCTTATTCTGTTCTGGTTTAAGTTCAAATTCATATCCCTACATCGTTGATACTGGAGGTAGAACAAGACACTGGAAAGCATCCCACCCCCTGTCATCTATACTAATTACTAATACTAATAATTACTAACTAGTAATTCACCATTACTCAGTTCCCCTCCCATGCATGAGCTATGACTTCAGCAGTGCTATGTACTCGTTTGTCATATTCCCTCCAATTCTGAATCAGTCCCTCTCACCAAAGACCAAGTTATTTTTTTATTTTTATTTTTTTTTTAACATTTTTTTTAAGGTTTATTTATTTTTGAGACAGAGGGAGACAGAGTATGAACGGGGGAGGGTCAGAGAGAGAGGGAGACACAGAATCTGAAACAGGCTCCAGGCTCTGAGCCATCAGCACAGATGCCTGACGCGGGGCTTGAACTCATGAACCGCGAGATCATGACCTGAGCTGAAGTCGGACGCTTAACCGACTGGGCCACCCAGGCGCCCCATTTTTTTAAAAAAACTTTAGTTTTTGGGGTGCCTGGGTGGCTCAGTTGAGTGTCCAACTTCAGCTCATGTCATGATCTCATCATTGGTAAGTTAGAGCCCCGTATTGGGCTCTGTGCTGACAGCTCAGAACCTGGAGACTGCTTTGGATTCTGTGTCTCCCTCTCTCTCTCTCTCTCTCTGCCCCTTCCCAGCTCAGATTCTCTCTCTCTCTCTGTGTCTCTCTTTCTCTCTCTCTCTTTCAAAAATAAATAAACTTAAAAAAAAAAAACCTTTATTTTTAGAACACTTTTAGATTCACAGCCAACTGAAGGAAAAAGCAGAGTTTCCCATAAACTTTGTGCCCCCATGCAATGCAGAGCCTACCCCATTATCAACATCCCCCACTAGAGTTGCATGTTTGTTATAGCTGATGAACTTCACTGACACATCATTACCACCCAAAGTCTATAGTTCACATTACAGATCACTCTTGGTGTTGTATGTTCTCTGGTTTTGGACTTATGTATAATTACATGTATCTATTATTAAGGTATCATGCAGAGTATTTTCACTTCCTTAAAAATCCTTTGTTCTGTGCTTATTCATCTCCCCCTGACAACCTTTGGTGACCACTGATCTTTTACTGTCTGCACAGTTTTGCCTTACATATTTGGACTCAGAGAGTATGTAGTCTTTTCATATTGGCTTCTTCCACTTAGTAATATGCGTCTAAGGTTCTTCCCTATTTTTTTTAATGGTTTGGTAGCTCATTTCTTCTTAGCACTGAATAATATTCTATTGTTTAGATGTACCACAATTTATCCTACTGAAGGGTATCTTGGTTGCTTCCAAGTTTTGGCAGTTATGAGTAAAACTTCTATAAAAATCCATGTGCAAGTTTTTTTATGGACATAAGTTTTCTCGTCCTTGGAGTAAACACCAAGGAGTGCAATTGCTGAATCCTGTGGTAGTATGTTTGGTTTTGGTAAGAAAATGTCAAATTGTATCCCAAAGTGGCTGCATCATTCTGCATTCTCACCAGCATGAGTGTTCCTGTTGTTCCACATCCCCATCAGCATCTGGTGGGGTCATGTAATGGATTTTGACCATTCTAATAGATGTGTATGTCATTGTTGTTTTCATTTGCATTTGTTGCTTTCATTTGCATTTCCCTAATCTCATATATTAAACATCTTTTCATATGAAGTTCTGTACTCAAAAGTAGAAATTTTTTTTTAAATTTTTTTGAAGTTTATTTATTTTGAGGGAGAGAGCAAGCAGGGTAGGGCCAGAGAGAGAGGAGAGAGAGAAAATCCCAAGCAGGCTCCACACTGTCAGCACAGAGCCTGACATGGGGCTTGAACTCACAAATGTGAGATCATGACCTGAGCCGAAATCAAGAGTCAGATGCTTAACTGACTGAGCCACCCAGGCTCCCCAAAACTAGAAAATATTGAAAATAAAAGAGTAGTATTAATGTTCTCTTCAGGGATGTGTCCTATTTTTGTAAACTCCAACTAGCTACTTAAATATTTAATTCATTAGTCCATCAAATATTTAGTGACCACCTATTTTCAAACTGGAAGAAAACATATTTTTACACATGAAGAGGTAACTGTTTCTTAAAGACAATAAATGATATGCGTGATGAGGGGCACCAACAATAAATAATACATTTGTTCA
The DNA here is from genome assembly GCF_007474595.2 of Lynx canadensis. Lineage (NCBI taxonomy): Eukaryota > Metazoa > Chordata > Mammalia > Carnivora > Felidae > Lynx > Lynx canadensis. The sequence goes on from NC_044305.1 coordinate 94,176,098, forward strand.
GAGGATTAAGAACTTCAAATTGGAGTTCAGAGAATGTTTTGTGGGAGGATTCAAACATAAAAACAGTACTGGAGGAGGTATTCCATGAAAGGCAGAGTGATATTTGCAAAGACAAAGGATGAGTCATTTTCCCTATGGATCCTCTACTAATCCTACTCTCCTCCCTACTCAGTGCTTAACAACCTCCAAAAACCAACTTTTGCTTCTCTTCATTGGTGTGGAACATAAATCTCAACCACCACTTACTAGCTGCATGACCTCGGGCAAGTCATTTAACCCCTCTGAGGTTCAGATAATAAATTTATAAATTGAAAGTAACATCAGCTACCAGTTTGTTCCAGGGATTAAAAGACTACATGTATACAAAAGAAACCAGCACAATGATTTGTTTAGAACATAGAAGCCAGTCAAAAAGTATTTCCTTTCCTTTTGCCTATTCAGAACTTTTGCTTACCTAGTGCCAAGGCATTATAAATGTACAGGGAAAAAAAAGAGTATGTGAGTGGGAGTAAGCCCCAAGTTCTATTCTTGACTTATCACATAACCAGCCGTGTGGTCTGGGGTGAATAATTCTGGTTTGCCTCAGTTAGTTTCCCTGTGAAATGAGAAGGATGGCCATGAACTCTAAGGTTGCTTCCAGCTCAGTGATTCAAGACTTTGTACTGCTGAGCATCACCTAGGGAATGTTTTATCATAAAACACAATGAAGAAAGATAAGCAGCACCGCCAGAGGCCCTGTGTTCCCCTATCACCTTTTCATTACCCGAAGCGTGTTTGGAAGATACTATTTTTCTGGAGAGGACACATTTCAGACTGGTATAGCCTCTGACTCAGACATCAGACCAGTGGTCTCCAGGAGGGCTTTCCAAAATCTGGCTCCATGAGAAGGCAAGGACACCACACCTTGCCAGAGGACAGGCAAGCTGGCAGGATCATGCCACCCCAAAAGATAAGGATTCTGGAAGCAGATACTTCACCGACCTTCTGCAGCTGTATGGAAAAAGGAACATGGTTGATGGATTTCCACCTTTCACAAAGCAAGGAAACATTTGCCTTTTACTTGTTTTTTCAGCCTGTGTGGGGGCTTTTCCTGAGCAAGAGTGCCTCCGTCTCAGGTGGGGACACACTGCCACCTGCTGGCTCCATGCTATTTTACACCAAGGCGTGCTTTCTTAGGCCAAAGCGATGTAGACTGTCCCAGACAGCATATCAGAAAGTACCAATAGTTTCTAATCTACTAATTAGAAAGTACCAATAGTTTCTAATCTACTAATTGTGAGTGTATGATCAAAAATTGAGATCCTCAAAGAGTAAAAAAGCACAAGGTAATTCCTCTGTGGATATTCAAGGTCATATGTTTGAAAGAGATCTTCACTAAAATTAACAGCCAAGGATAATTGAGGATTCCTTCCATAATTTCAGCATCTCATTCATGTTTAATAGGCATTTTTTAACATGGATGAGTATTTTGAATACATTATGTCATGTGATGTGGAAAGAGCTTTATGACATGTGGTACTTATTCATTTACTATTTACATATACGGCAAGAGACAGTTAAACTGCATTCTTGTTAAGCACTTCTGGCATTTGGTACTATCAGTAATTCAGATTTGCCCTCATTAATTTACACGATTAGGCTCCGTGATTAATCTTCTACTATTGGAATGGTGCAGAGGTTAAAAGTTAATACAGATATAAATGGAACAAGCTCTGTAATTTTATCAGGAAAGTGGTTTGAGGCTAAGAGTTCAGGAACATTTTATTTGAAATGGCTTTTGTGTTTCTCCATCACTGACAGTATTCTTTGGGTTTGGAACCTTTAATTGCCTTTACCCCCTCCCCGTAAATTGTTCAGGGTGTGTGATGGGTATTGTTGTCAATGTCCACACTAGTGCTTGATATTTAATAGTGAAGTGGCCGTCTTCCCTTTTCACCTTGAAGTTTGGTCCACAGCGGAAATGATACTGAGATTTTTATGACAGGCAAATCATGTAGCTCCACATTGCTTTGACTTCCCCCATTTTGAAGCTAGGTTTTTGCTTTGTGTTTTCATAACCAAAAGGTCCATTAAAATGCTGTATTTGGCTCTCTTTTTGGTCCATCTCAAAGGAACAAGAAGAAAAAAACGTCTTGGCATTTCTAGCCAACGAGGCTTTTAAAAATGTTGATGTCCAGTCTCAGATCACCCCATTATAAACCTGATGGGGCAAGAAACAAACTTACCCACCTACCACTCTTCCCTTGGTGTCCCCTTCCTCTCTCTTTCAAGAGACAGTGTTGTCCAAAGTATGGAAACATAAAAAAAGAGAGAAGAAAAGAAATGAAGGAAAGAAGCAGATTGATAGATGCTCCTGACATGGACGAAGAAAGGCCAGTGGGACTGAGATCCTACTTCCCACATGGCAGAGCCTCCTCTGAGTGCCCCAGCAAGATGGGGACACTCACAGTGGATGGTCAAACTGCCGGCTGGACTCATTTTGCATACACAGCTTTTACCCACATTGATCTCCTTATGTTTTCCAGCCTCTTATTTACCAGACTAGGCTGTTCTCTAGTTTGGAGAGGCAGTGCAATAGAAGGGACATAACCCAGCCTTTGGAGAGTCACACACAGGGTAGGCACCCCCTTCTGCCATCTTACTATCTCTGCATTCCTGGGGAAGTCACTTAGCCCTTTTATGAAAATGGGACTCATAGTCCCCACCTTGTTCAGTTATTAAAAGCACAGAAAGAATGTAATTATATATCCTATCTATGGAACACTTGTGTGCCAAGGACTATGCCAAACACCTCGCACAAAATAACTGATGCTCGCAACAACCTCTTTATTACCATCATCCCCATATTTCAGATAAGGAATTGAAACAGAAGACAGACTCAGTAATTTCCCCAAGGTTAAAACGCTGAGAAACAGTAGGGCCTCCCACCAAAGCAGATCTGTCTCCAGAGGTGTAGGTCATTTCATGACATGGACTCCTTGCCTGGGTACTGGCTGGAAAACAGCAAATGAGAAATACATCATAAACATGATGTTAGCTAAGCACATAGACCAAGTCTTATATATCTGACTTCCCAGCCCCCTTGACATTGTATTCTGCACAGAGCAGGCTTTACAGCTTTATGGATTATGTGTGGCTTGCTTGCTTGCTTGCTTTAATTGCCATTCTAATAAATACAAACACATGTACATATGCCCTTAACCCAAGAGTTTCCTAGGGTTGCTATCACAAAGCACCACAAACTGGGTAGCTTAAAACAGTAGAAATTTATCATCTTACAGTTCTAGAGGCTCAGAGTCTAAAATCAAGGTGTTAGCAGAGCCATGCTGTCTCTGCAACTTAGTGGTTTGTGGACAACCTGTGGCATTCCTTGGCTTACAGATGCATCATTCCAATCCCCCGTTTTCACGTAGCATTCTTCCCGTGTCTCTTTTCTCATGGCTGTTTTCTTATAGGACACCATTCATATTGCTTAGGGGCCCACACTATTTCAGTATGACCTCATCTTAACTAATCACATCTGCAATGACCCTATTTTCAAATAAATTCATGTTCTAGGGTAATGGGGGTTAGAACTTTAACTTACCTTCTTTGGGGGATATAATTCAACTCGTAACAAGAGCCGTCTCTCCTTATCCATACCTGGATGATCTCAACTGAGCAAATGAGCCCTGAGAATCCAGAATCAGATAGACCTGCATTCAAATGAGGCATGTATCTTTGGGAAAGTTATTTAATTGACTGAGGCCTAGTTTTCTTATCCAGAAAGTGAGGGTATTTACAGCACCTATCACAGAGTGGTTGTGATCTTTAAATGAAATAAGACAGAATTCTGAGCACTGTTTCTGGCACATGCAAATCCTTCAGCCTGACTAGTAGTATTGGGTGCATTCTGCCTGGAGTCTCTACTGGGAAGCACCGCCGTGGAGATGGCTCTCTAGCCTTGCATTGACTGATACTCAGAGCCGTTAGTTAGGCAGTCACAAGCCCAGCCCTTCCTCCAGCCTTCTCTGCTCTCTTTTGAAAACCAGCAAATGGCATCTGCCTGCCCATAACACAGAGTCAGAATACTGTCTCTGATCTAAAAGTTAGAAACTTCACTAGCTTGGCATTATCCTTGGAAATCTAGCGGCCCAGACTAAGTTGACTTTGCCTCTCATCATTGTCAGATTTGGCTTCTGATCACCCCACCATGTGGCACAGGAACTGGCTGCAGCTAAAGGAATCACTGAAGCAATTGCGCAGCAAGGGAAAAAAAAAACAGTGGCTTCAGATATGCTGCTGTAGAAGCCAGTAGAGCAAAATTAACCCACCTCTTTAATCACAATTTTGCATCCCAGAATCTTCAGCTGACAGAAATGATAATCATTTGGTTCATTGATTCTGGGATTAATCACTGAAGTTAATCCTGGCATGTATTGATTCCATTTCTGCTGGCTGTAACTAAAGTGTTCAAATTACTTACTCCAACTCTGACAGCAATGGGTTCCCAAAACAAAGGAAGTCAAAGATGAGCTATTACACCTGACAGTTCTGCACAGCACCTAGTGACAGCGTTGAGTACCCATCTCTCAGCAAGAGGAGCCCCTAATAGGGTAGGATCAAGTACCTGTTCTTGCTATTATACACTGGTGTTTTATACAGTTGATCCATCAGTGTCTAGAAGAATGGGAAGTAGTTTTACCTCAAAGATTCTAAACTCAAAATTTGGCTGCAAAGACAAGCAAATCGTGTAGGCAACACAGTAAAACGGGTCCATTTCACCAACTTGACTTCTGTCAGAAAACACCAGCATCTGTTATGCTGAGGTCCTCCAGAGTTTCACAGTACTGACCATTAGCCAACAGAAACTTCATTGCAAAAGTAACATTTGCAAAAGGACAACACAGTGTACTCATCCCTTCCTTAACCTGTCAACGTGCACTGCTGGTCTTATAGAAGCAATGGACTATCTTTTACTAAGCACTCTTGTACGGCCTCTTAAAAGAAAAAAGGAAACTTCCAGCCTGGTGTTACGGCTGAGTAGTGGTTCCAAGTAACCCTCTCACTACAGCACAACTAAAGCCTAGAAGAGATACAATATTAATGGCATGGCTGATTTCACAAAAGGTAGGGAAAATCTCAAAACATGATAATAAATAGGGGAGAGAGTAATAAGAATAGTGAGGTGGAAGGGGAACCTGGGTGGCTCAGTTGGTAAAGCCTCCAACTTCAGCTCAGGTCATGATTTCACGGTTCGTGGGTTCAAGCCTCGTGCCGGGCTCTGTGCTGACAGCTCAGCACAGATGCTGTGTCTCCCCCTCTCTCTGTCCCTCCCCCGCTTGCACTCTGTCTCTCTCTGTCTCAAAAATAAATAAACATTAAAAAAAAAGTTTAAAAAAAAAAAAGACCTAGGGTATGAGTGGACAGGTCTTTGTTATGAGGGTCTGTCTATGTGTCACAGGATGTTTTAGCAGCATCTCTGCCCTGTATCCATCAAAGGCAAATGGCACACATTCCACTCCATTTTAACACAGAAAATGTTTCCAGTCATTACCAAATATCCTCTGAGGGGTAAAGTCACATCCAGTTGAGAACCACTAATTTAACTTTATACTTTTTTAAATCTTATTTTGAGAGGGGGTTGGGGAGAACAAATGGGGGAGGGGCAGAGAGAGAGAGAGGGAGGGAGAGAATCCTAAGCAGGCTCCATGCAGAGCCTGACATGAGGCTCGATCCCACAACCATGAGATTATAACCTGAGTCAAAATCAGGAGTCAGATGTTCAACTGACTGAGCCAGGCACCCAGGCACCCCTAACTTTATACTTTTTAAAGCTAAGCATATATGGTAAAATTTCAAGGATCACCAGTAAAATAGAAATACACCATATAAATTCCAAACAAATTGAGAGAAAACAAGCAAATATTTTTAAAAGCCCAAAATAAGGCAAAACACATATAAAACTGGGACAAGTACGCATCATAAAAAATAATGACAGTAAACCAATCTGAATGTCTATCATAATATAGAGTTCCACTTCACAAAGGCGGCACGAGGAGCTGTTGTCTCCAGCAAAACAACCATAACTGGCAAAACTTATTTAAAAACAAACAAACATTTAAAGTCTCTGGAAAGTGTCTTTTTTTAAAGTTTATTTATTTTGAGAGAGAAGGAAAGAGAGCACAAGCAAGAGAAGGGCAGAGAGAGAGAATCCCAAGCAGGCTCCATGCTGTTAGCACAGAGCCAGACATGGGGCTCAAACTCATAAACCGTGAGATAATGACCTGAGCTGAAATCCAGAGTCAGATGCTTAACCGACTGAGACACCTAGGCATCCCTGTGGAAAGTGTCTTAAAAACATACAGCAAGGGGTGCCTGGGTGGCGCAGTCGGTTAAGCGTCCGACTTCAGCCAGGTCACGATCTCACGGTCCATGAGTTCGAGCCCCGCATCAGGCTCTGGGCTGATGGCTCAGAGCCTGGAGCCTGTTTCCGATTCTGTGTCTCCCTCTCTCTCTGCCCCTCCCCCGTTCATGCTTTGTCTCTCTCTGTCCCAAAAATAAATAAACGTTGAAAAAAAAATACAGCAAATAAGAAATATTTATTAAATAAAATCTCTATCGTGGTGAAAACAGTGTGAACCACTTGAGCCCTCCCCCTCACTTCCCGAATCAGCATGGTGGAATCATAAAGAATCACAGAGCTTGTTAAATAACACCTTAGGGATGCAATCAGCCAACTCCAAAATGTTAGGAATTGCAGGACAAATGGCAGTACTTCTTTAATGTGTAAATGGCAAGTGACAAAGAGGAAGGCAACATCTGGATTTCCCTGCCCCATCCATGCTGTTTCAGGGAATTTGATGTCATTCTCAACTGCTTTGGTGTAGCCAGTCTACTAATCCGTCCCTTTGGTTTCTGTGCATGGTTCACAGGTGATCATGTGATCCAAGGATTCTAAACAAAAACCCAAAATAAAGAACCAAAATAAACTTTGGGACTTCTACTGGGAAATACAAGTCAAGAGTACACTTTGTTCACTTGGACATTTCAGTATTCATTTGTGCATTGCAGTATACACATGTAAGATAGGGAATTGCTGCAAAATTTGGACCATGGCAAACCAATCTAAGGAATAAGCTAAGCATAGAGAAATGGTGGATCTGAACCTGCAAATAAATTTTCCCATAACCCTATAACACAATTCTTTTCAGTTAATGTTAGCTAATACATCCCCTTTATTTCACAAGCCAGTTTGACTTGAAAGGTCCTATACCTTGCAGAAATCTTGCTACTGGCATTTGAATGTAGTCAGAGGGACTGTGTCATAAACCACTAGGTCATAAACCACCTTTCCAAGGAATAGGCCACTTATCAGATGCTAGTTTTCCTCACTGATTAACTCACTGGTTCAGTAAATGACTGTGAATGACTGTCATTCAAAGCCATAAAAAACAGTGAAATAATCAGATATTAGATTCATTGTTGTGTTTTTAATTAACACATGTATTTGATAATTTTTAAGCTTTTGGTCCTCCTTATGATTATGCTTTACATCTCCTTTTCTGGAAATTTTTCATTCCCATTTTTAGATCAGTCCAACTGTTTAGGTCAGTCAATGGGTATTGCTTTTCTGCTTTGATGAAGTTAGCAATATCCAAAGTACTGTCAGTTCCAAGACAAACATAGCTGGGCTCTTCCCTAAGGGAATTTGTGGCCTAAAAGAGGACACAGACACTATATTAAAAAATGCTCAGACTATATCCTAACATTCATGAAAGTTGCACATGGAGGAGAGGAGGAGGTGGGGATCCTGACAGTTGCACAGAGGAGAGGGGAGAGGAGGAAGTGGGGATCCTGACAAGTGCCCATCACCCCAGCCTAATAGTTTATGTCATTTTCCCACAAATTGACCATCAGCTGATTCCAACAAAAAGCACTACGTTAAAAATATGATATATATTACACGGCATGTTTTTCATTTGAATCAGAGCAACCTCTATTACTCTTATTAGTTACAATGTAATTAGGCAAAACAAAATTTTACCTTAGAAGTGCAGGAAAAAGGAGAGGCAACAGCATATAGACGTGCATCAATTCCCAGGTTTCCTCTGTTATCAACAGTGTCTCCGACCATTTGGACCAAATGTTTATGCTCTGCCCTACCCTCTGCTGTATTTTCAGTTTCTGAGTCTTCATTTTGGGTCCTGTCCCCCTGAGGTCAAAAGACGTGTAGTTCTTACACTTTCATTCAATCCAGTAATAATAATACTAAGCTTCACCCTACCTTCCCAAAAAGAAGGGCCCAACTCTGATGTCTATCTCAATTCCTCTTTGTCCGTTTTTGAAATATCTCAACCATGATGTAATAATTTTGTAGAAGTCGAACAATCGATTAATTGGTAATATTTTCTAATAATTCCATTTTAGTGGATACTTTATAATCTATCCTTTCTAAATGTCACCTCCCTAATATATTCTAAGTTAATATTTTTTTAAACATTTGATAGCTACAGTAGAATATTAGTTTTACTTCTCAACACTACACACACACACACACACACACACACACACACGAAACATTTACTCTGTTACTCTGATATTTGCTGTCCTTTTTGATGTTTTTAAATTCTGGTTGCAAACCACCACATGATTTCTCCACCAAAAATGTTTTCATGTAACAGCTCAAATGAATCTAATAAGCTACAGAACTGCAGAAATATTTTCTAAGATTTTAGTTTCCAGTTTCAACTTGGTTATTCCTCTTCTCTAATTCTGCTGTCAACAAGTGGGTATGTGGGGAATTTATCAAATAACATCTGGAAGTCTATCACATAAAGAGATGGTGTTGTAGTACTGAATCCTGTCTACAGTGAAATATTTGGATATACTCTATATATGTAACAAAATTTGTTCATTCTATTAATTTCCTACAAATGTTTCTGCTGATTTCCAGTTACTCATTACTCCCAGTTGCTCACAATATTAACTCACTGTCCCTTGCTATTGAATTGTTTTAACATGGCTAGTTTTGTGCTTGCTTTTCCTCAGTGCCCACATATTACCAGTGACACCAACACGGAATCCACAGGGTGATTTTCATTTTCATAATCATTGCCTACAGTTATAAAACATTGCTGTCATAAATTTAATTTACAAATATTTCAGAAATTCTCCAATTCACAGTGGCTGCCCTTTTTGTTTTTAATTTCATCTAACTAGATGTATATATAGTCCATAAATCTGACAAAGTACACAGAATGAAATATTCATTAGAAACCCAAGTAGTATGCCAAACTTTGTTTTTTAGCCATATGGTCCAAGATTAGCATTCTTATCTTCATGTACATTCTAATATTGTATCCAAAGAAATATACCAATCTATTTCTAAATTAAATTTAAAAATAAATAGAAATCTGTCAACCTCATTCTTGGCTCCTAGTCATGCAGAGTAAGCAGTAGTCAAGCAGACTTGCAGCTGATTGGCTAAGCAATGGGTCAGATGGCTCGTACAATCACTAAGAGTCTACCAGACTCCAACATCCTGGTCCTTGGAGGAGATCCAGAAATATGGAGTATCTGAGGGCAGGTTCAGATGGATCTCCAGCTGTATCTATATCCCTCGAAGACTTGCTCCTCTATTCCCAATAACATCATCCCAAATTTTTACCTTTTCCTTGCAGCTCCAACTTACTTCTTTTAACAACCCTCATCAGATGATCTAGTCTTAGATTTTAACAACAGTGTTTCTAATGGCAACTGACATATATTGAAGGCATAATATGGCTAGGGTCAATTTTAATTAACATACATGTATTAATTCACTTAACACTCCTAACAGCCCTAAGTTCCTAAGGTAGGAACTTTAGTATCTCCCTTTTAAAGGTGAGGAAACTGTCACCTTAAGGTCAACTACTCAAGATCATACAGCTACTACATGGGAAGACAAGAGATGTAAATCAGAAAATGTGACTCCAAAGGTAGAATTTTGACAGTAACACTAAAATAAATTCTCCCAGTCAAAATCTTCCTCAATCTTCCTGCTTGCATTTACATATATCTAACCTGTACCAGCAAATATATGTCACCTATAGCTGGCTGAATACAACCTTCAACTTCTGTTCTAGAATTGGCCCCCTCCAATAGCCACTTGTTCACTTTTTCTATCCTTTCCTAACTCTTTCTTATCAGCTCCTCAATGTAAAAGGTAACACTCTCATTTGGTTAATGTGGTATATCGTATTGATTGATTCAAGTGTGTTGAACCATCCTTGCATCCCAAGCATAAATCCCACTAGGTCAACGGTGTATGATTCTTTCAATGTGCTGTAGAATTCAATCTGCTAGTATCTTATTTATGAATATTTTTTGCATCTGTATCCATCAAGGATATTGGCCTATAGTTTTCTTTTCTTTGATATCTTTGTCTGACTTTTGTATTATTGTGACACATTACAAAGAAAAATACCACATTATTACCCCAACAGATAGGGAAAAACATTTGACAAAGTTCAACATTCATTTATGATTAGAGCTCTCAACAAAATAGGAACATACTTCAACCCATATATGAAAAGCCCACACATATAATAATTGATGCAGAAAAGCTAAAGTGTTCATTTTAAGATACAGTACAAGGCAAGGACTCTCACTGTTACCACCTCTCTTCAGCACAGTACTGGAAGTCCTAGTCAAAGCAATGAGACACGAAAAATAAATAAAAGGAATCCAGATCAAAAAAGAAGAAGTAAAATTATCTCTGCAGATGACATTATCATATATGTAGAAAACTCTAAGAACTCAACAACAAACCTGTTAGAACTAATAAGCAGATCTGTTAAAGTTGCAGGATACAAAACCAACACACAAAAACAATTGCATTTCTTTACACAATGAACTATCTCAAAAGAAACTTGAGAAAACAATCTTATTCACAATGACAACAACAACAAAAAGATACTTAGCAATAAACTTAACCAAAGAAGACTTGTATGCTGAGAATTATAAAACATTGAGGAAGTAATTAAGACAGATCAATGGAAGGGCATCCTGTGTTTATGGATTGGAAGATTTAATATTGTTTAAAAAGTCAATGCTACCCAAGAAGACAAGAAGCTGAAGATAGGACATTGAGGCCATCAATATAGTTAAGGAACTGGTAGAGCAAAAGGGACAAAAGGAATCTGTTAATAATGAACTCTTTGAGAAACAAAAAGGGAATAACTAGAGAGGATTATGAGAATGAAAGGAGCTACTTTTATTTGTTTATTTAAAAAAATTTTTTTAACGTTTATTTATTTTTGAGACAGAGACAGAGCATGAATGGGGGAGGGTCAGAGAGAGAGAGGGAGACACAGAATCTAAAACAGGCTCCAGGCTCTGAGCAGTCAGCACAGAGCCTGACGCAGGGCTCAAACTCATGGACCACGAGATCGTGACCTGAGCCGAAATCGGACGCTTAACTGACTGAGCCACCCAGGCACCCCAAGGAGCTACTTTTAATAGGGAGCTTCAACTATGCCTGATTCTGCTCACTGTATTGAAAAGTTAGAACAGGACGAGAACACTGGGTTAAAAAGGAAGAGATTTTTAAGCCATTTGAAGATTGTTTTCTGTGAATTTAGGAGTAACTTTGAGGAAAATACACGTAGGCATCCATTGAGGATGGGGGATTGGACTACTTTCTTAAAAAGCTCAGTATGAATGGGGCGCCTGGGTGGCGCAGTCGGTTAAGCGTCCGACTTCAGCCAGGTCACGATCTCATGCTCCGTGAGTTCGAGCCCCGCATCAGGCTCTGGGCTGATGGCTCAGAGCCTGGAGCCTGTTTCCGATTCTATGTCTCCCTCTCTCTCTGCCCCTCCCCCGTTCATGCTCTGTCTCTCTCTGTCCCAAAAATAAATAAACGTTGAAAAAAAAAAAAAAAAAAAGCTCAGTATGAATGGAAGAAAGATGCACATCTAAACTCAGGATTAGGTGAGGCTTAATTAAGGTGGGTCTCATTGGTTCAGCTTTATCTCTTCTTTCCCCTGCTTTACTGAGGTATACTGACGTAATGAAAATTGTGTAATTTTTAAAAAAATTTTTTAATGTTTATTTTATTTATTTTTGAGAGACAGAGAGGGCGTGAGCAGGAGAGGGCAGAGAGAGAGAGAGGGAGACCCAGAATATGAAGCAGGCTCCAGGCTCTGAGCTGTCAGCACAGAGCCCCATGCAGGGCTCGAACTCACGGACCGTGAGATCGTGACCTGAGCCGAAGTCGGCCGCTCAACTGACTGAGCCACCCAGGCACCCTGAAAATTGTGTAATTTTAAGATGTATAACATGATGTTTTGATTGTGAAATAATTACCGTCAAGCTAATTAACATATTCATCACCTAACATAGTTACAACTTTTGGTTTGTGCGGTGAGAACACTTAAGGTCAACTCTCTCAGCAAGTTTCCAGTATACGATACAGTATTTATTAACTATAGTCACCATCCTGTACCTGATACCTCCAGAACTTATTCAACTGCATAACTGAACCTTTGTACCTGTTGACCAACATCTCCCCATTTTTCCTACCTTCTAGACCCTGGCAACAATCTTCTACTCTTTGTTTTTATGAGTTTGATATTTTTAGATTCCACACATAAATGAGATCATTCAGTATTTGTCTTTCTATGTCTGGCTTATTTCACTTAACATCATATCCTCAGGGTCCATCCATGTGGTTGAAAACAGCAGAATTTCTTTCTTTATTTTTAAGATTGAATGATGTGTGTGTGTGTGTGTGTGTGTGTGTGTGTGTATGGTATGTGTGTGGATATATATATATATATATATATATATATATATATAGTATTTATATATGGTATTTATATATTTATATGTATCTTCCCATTTTTTATTCCTTCCCTCTCTTCCCACCCCCAAGTTCTAGCTCTAGTGAAATACATCCCCTTTTTTTGTATGAACTACATATTTTTCACTCTTCTGTGCTATTCCCTTTCTTGGAAAATGCTCAGCTTCAGAATTTTACACTCATTGCCTTATATTCATCTTTCAGTATCCAGTTCAAAGTGTCTGCATCTCTGGGGTCAAGTCATACCTCCAAGACAAATTAAGCTGTCTCTTTCCCGACACCAGCTTTTATTTGTACATCCCTGGACTGGTTCATGCATCACATCTTATTGCAATTTGTTTATACTTCCCTCTCCCTCACTAATTTTCTAACCTCAGTCCCTAGTCTGTGAAAAACACAGAGTCTCAGTGTTTTAAAATTTAAAGCATATTGGGCACATGGGTGGCTCAGTCGGTTAAGGGTCCGAATCAGCTCTTGATTTTGGCTCAGGTTATGATCTCCTGGTTTGTGGGATGGAGTCCTGCATCACACTGCTTCACACTGCTTGGGATTCTCTCTCTCTCTCTCTCTCTCTCTCTCTCTCCCCCCCCCCCTCTGTCCCTCACCTGCTGGTGTGCACACTCTCTCAAAATAAACTTTTTTTTTAAAGTTAAAGGATAAATAAATGGGGTGATCTCAGTTGAAAGAATTAAAATGACAAGGGCTAAGATGTTAAGCTGACATTAAAAGCATCCAAGAAAGATTACCACTTACTTGAAATTTATAGAGACAGTGAGAGAGAAAGAAAATGAGAATGAAAGACGGAGGGGGAGAAAGAGAGTGATTAAGACCCTTCAGGTGACTCAGCATATCACTCAATGCCTCATTTCTGCAAAGTGAATGTTTAAGCTTCTAGATTCTGCGGTGCAGACAGTAAAAAAGGCAATTGACTAAAATTTGGAAGAGTTAGGGGTCTAGTCCACAGAGCATCACTGATGATTTTTCTTTTTTTTTAATTTTTTTTAATGTTTATTTATTTTTGAGACAGAGAGAGACAGAGCATGAACGGGGGAGGGTCAGAGAGAGGGAGACACAGAATCCAAAACAGGATCCAGGCTCCTAGCTGTCAGCACAGAGCCCGACGCAGGGCTCGACGCAGGGCTCGAACTCACAGACTGTGAGATCATGACCTGAGCCGAAGTCGGCTGCCCAACCGACTGAGCCACCCAGGCGCCCGGATTTTTATCTCTTTAAGAAAGTGATCTAATCCACAATTCTCAGTTTTATCTTTTGTGACATGTGGACATTACCTCATGGTCCTGAAGGGTCCAGGAAAAAATAGTAGGGAAATAGTAGGAAAATAGTACTAGCTATGTTTTCACCTGCTCCTCCTGGAGCTCCTCACCTTTAAGATGCAAAGTGAATACAGAAAGGTAAAAGACTACTGGATCAGCACCAGAAACAAGGAAGTTGACCCACCTCTGCTCTCTTCCCACGCCTGAGTTCTTCCTGCAAACCATGGCTTGAGGAGAAACTTCTTTCTCAAATTGTGGGAGAGGGTGCGTATTACAGCAGTAGCATGAGCCCTGAACTGAAAACTGTCCCTTATATATTCCATGTTATTTGGCCAAAAGTTGTTCGAATGAAAGGGAATTGGTTAACGCTCACAATTTAGTTTAAATGGCACTTTGATCAGAAAATAAAGTCCCCAGTGACTTGTTTTAGTGATGGTACAGTTTGGGGTGTCCTTTGGGGTTTGGGCAATGGTTTTTGCAACTCTTAACTATTTTGGCTCTTTTTCAGAATGAATGAAGTCTACTTATTTTTGTTTTTTTTCTTAAATTTCTAATTCATTCTCAACTAGCATTCTGTTCTGTGTTGTAATTGTTAAAACTCTGAGCAACGTATCGGAGCAGGTCCCGCAGTACTGGGTACTGGGGGCACTGCGCGGGGCTGGCTGAACCTCAACTTCTGATTAGCCCAGCCTCCAGCCTGTCAGGCTTGGCTAAGGGCACGTTGGGCCCCGCCCCAAAACGGATCGGCTTCAGAACCACTACTCCCCGCATGTTTTCTCTCTTTTCCTCCCAGAGTTTTTTCCTTTCTCCTTCGTAAGTCTCCATCTCTCTCACTCTGTACCACTGTTCCTATTTCTCTGTCCAACCTTCAATCTTTCTCTTTTTGCAAGAGTTTTTATGTGCGAATATTGGAAATGTTTCTGCACTCTTCCAAACGCCCACCAGAGGGGGCCCTGTAATCCGGCGGTCCTGTCTCCGTCTCTGCGCGCCCTAAAACGACCCTACTTTCTAGGGCTCTAAACAACCAATTCTCAATTCCCTAAATTTCCGTCTCTCCCAGCCCTTTAGGGGCTAGGCTGCTGCCTCTCTAATCCTCATTCGCTATTCTCCTCCCCAGCGCCCCGCCCCACCCCCAAGACGCTCTGTTTTCGGCTGCCTGGAGGGACCCAAGTTCCCCACGCTGCTTTCCCCCTCTCTGACTTTCAGCCTCCGATCCTATAGTCCCCGTCTCTGCCACTTCCTGCCCCAACTCTCCAAAGAAATGTCCTTGACAACTGTCAAAGATGCACATCGGTGGGCCTCCTTTGTGGGGCCGAGTCCCCGTCCCGCATAGCTCCCCTTTTGGTGACTCGACCCTAAATGCCTACCTTTCCTCTCCCAGGGGAAAGGGCCTAGGAGCCATCTAGGATTCACCTTGAACAGCTCTGCCTCCCGGCTTGATGTTACTCGAAACACCGAGAAGAACCCTCCCCCCGCCCCCGCCCCCATTGCTATCCTCGCCTCCCTGTACCGGGCCATTAGGGGCTCTTGGGTGGGCGGATCTAAGCTTCTGCACACCCGCGCCAGGGCCGCGGTTCCGAGGCCCTCCCATGCCCTTCTGCGCGCCTCGCACTCCTGAAGACCCCCATTTCGTGGGCTCTGGTCATCACCCCTGGTCTGCCCGACATCCCCACTGATTGCCTCTAGTTTTGTAAGCCGGCCAAGCCTTCCTAGAGGACCGCCCGGTTCGCATCCTGGGCGAACCCGCCTTGTCCCCCGCCCGGTTCCACCAGCAGCAGAAACCCGGGGTAGAGACCTCCTTTTCAGGGCTGAAGGCTGGCGGGGGGGGGGGGGGGAGGCGGAGCGAACCCGAGGTGGGAAGGGTTCCACGTTCTGATGTCTTGCTCTCCTTTCTGACCACCGCCCCCACTGTCGCACTGTGGTTAGACCTCGGATGCCCTTTGATCCTGCCCCCAATCCCACCTCCACCCCCCACACCCCCTGTCTGCGTTGTTCCAAGAGCCTCGCTTTACCAGCTTCTCGCTCTCCTGTCTTTCTACTCAAAACCCATCAAGGACATTCTAGCCTGCTCTTCCCTGGAGGCCCAGCCCCCGTCGTCGGCGTCCGAGGGTCCGCAGTCTCTTTCCCTAGAGGGATGGGGTTGTGGTTTGCATCCCTCGTCTTCGTTTCACCGAGTGGGCTGTTATGAGTATCCCCTCATGCCCAGTTTAACAGCCTCTGGGGACCCCCAGGACACCCCCCGCTTCCTAGCGCTTCTCCGGTGCTCTTTTCCGCAGCCTGAGAGCCTCTGACCCCTAAGCCCGGGCCTCTGCAACGTCTTCATTGGGCCCTCTAGGTTTCCTGGCTGCTCACTTACAGGCCCTAACCGTCATTGCTGTTCCCCAAATCTCGCTCGCTGACTCCGTCCAGGAGGCACCGTTTAAAACTACTTTTCACAACACCTTTAGCCCTAAGATACCGGTCCACTGAGCTGTGCCTCTACCCACAACCCATCCCAGGAGATCAGTTTTCTCACCTGTATTTAAATGGTATGATGTAACTCCTCCCTCATAGGGTGACTAGGAAGATTAAGTGGAAGTAATTTGCCTCAAGTTTACAACAGCCCCTGACACTTGATAAGTATTTAGCATGTGTTAGTCATTATTATTGTATCTTAGTGCCCCCAACCCCACAGTAACATACTTCTTCGATCTTCTACCTCCAACACTAGGGGGCGTCCTGGGGCCTACTTCCAGTTCTAACCTAAAACACCAGCGCTTTTGATGAGTGTCTCCCTTAGCTTACAAAATCCTCAGTGCCCATCTGCAAGAACTTACTCCTCAGAGCTCACTCCAGGGAAAATTTTGATGAAGATTTTGATGAGAAACAGGAGTACACCCCTCTGGTTCTCATTTCGAATCTGATTCTGATTCTAAGAAGGTCCCATCCATTCATTGTCTTTGGAGCTATTTTACATCTGTGTGAAGCTTTAGATAACATAATAATGTAAATATTTGTTGTCTGTAGACATGCCAAAAAAATACTGTTGGGAACAACCCCTCAATCACTTGTAAATATAACAGTTTTGCAACCACTTGCAAAATTCATTTCAGTATTAATTGCAAACAGCTTTCTTTTTTGGTTTCTTTAAGCTTCTTGTAATATCTTCCTGGTTCTCTCACTTAATAATTAATTAAATAAAATATTTGACAGGTTCATTTTATGTCTGTAGTCATGATTTTACCTGTTTTCAATATACCTTTAACAAAACCTATGAGCCCATTACTATTAATTTTCCCTTTTTATGGAACTTAAAACCGAGATTGTGATTCTCTCTGGCTGACGCTAAGAGAGACTCTCCCCAGGTACTTCTTCACAAGTCCAAACCTTCCCCTTAGCATAACTGCTTCTAAAGGACCTCTCAGTGATGTCCTCCCAGGCTGCTGCCCTGGCCACTGTGGGAAAGCAAGCACCTGCAGCTTGCTCTGCGCCCCACTCAGTCCCACAAGGCTTCCCCAAACATGCATCCCAACCCAACCTTTTCCAAGGCGGCCCTGTATCCTGCATAGCTGAAAGCCTGCTCTACTGCACAGGCTTTAGCCCCAATCCAGCCACATCCAGTTCTCAAAAGGCTGTGTGGATCTGGGCCTCCAGAAGAGGGCGCCCTAGACCCCGGCTAACAGCGGCTGACCACCAGTTCCAGGGACTCCCCTCTGTAGAAAAGGCCTTGCCTGCAGTTCTAGATTCCCGCTCTTCCTTCTCAGCTGCTGCGGCACCCAGTGCACTTCCTGCCCAGTGTCTCCTCTCTTCCGGCCACTCTCCCCACTCAACCCCCACCTCCTGATTTGAAACCAGGTCTGTTTGATTGCTAATCCTATGCTCTTTTCTGCTCGAAGACGTCTAAATGCTAGAGACCCATGGAGTTTGATTAGTGGAGCCTCTCCAATAGTAAATAATGATAATAATAGTAATAAAAGAGCAAAGCTTAACTCTGTCGTGGAAAGTGTAAATGGATAAGATGAAACAATCCTGACTTGATGAATTATGCCAGCATCCGACAATTTTGTTCCTGTCTCACATCGGCTGGTAGGGTGGGCATTCCTCTTTTGATATTAAAAAAAAATGAACATAATATTTTTGACAATATAAGGAACTTATTCATATTTGAAAATATATTCTTATAAAACTGATTCTCTCTTTTATCCACCCTTTAGTCTTAAGCTACAAGTAGTAAGGAGTTGGAATAGAGGCAAATCCAACTTTCCTTCAAATAATTTAATAGGAGAAAAAAGCTGATTAAACAAATAGTTAAAAGAAATACCCACATTGACATATTCAATTTTAGCAGATCAACCAGGTGAATTGCCTTTGCCTGCCATAGGAAGGCATTTCGTGAATGGTGGCCCAGAGCTAAATCTAAGGGGGTGCTGTGTTTTTCAAGGGCTGTTGAGGTTCAGAGTTTGGTGATTTGCTCATTTTGAGTTATTACATCTATATCCTTCATTGATTTGGGGGCTGGGGGACAGGTTGCATTAAATTGCTATGAAATGAAGGAATCACAACATCTTAAATTTGGGAGGGTTTCTAAGAAGCAGTGAGCCCATCCTCTGCAGGAGTCCCATCTCAGAATCACCTCTAGTGTCACCCAAAGTCTGTTCAAAGATGCAGGTTCAGGGAAGTCACGCTCTGGACACCAGACACAACCTCAAAGGATATGAGTGCCTAAGGTGATATTCTTGTTGGAGGCTCTGTCTCATTCTGAGCCAAATATGGACTATAATTCTCATAGAGCCATCTCTGGTATAGCAATAAAACCATTAGTAAATGTAGAACAAAGATTTATCATTAGATTAAAAGACAATATATGTGTGTGAGAGGCAGTTAAAGCCCAAGAAGACAAGTCAGTAAAACCATCTCCTTTGTTCCTGCCGTGTCCTTCCTTTAGGTAACAATGATGTTATTACCTTAGGTTCTGTGTTCCAGGCATTGCTGAAATTCTGTCCAAAGTGGAGTGAACTAATACCACTATAATTAATCTAAATTGTAGGCTTTTGGCCTGCTGTTCCTTTCTAGATAATTAAAGAAGCAGGAGAGAAGGTGTATGAGCTTAGACTGGCATTGTAGTGAATTCAACTCACAGGAATCCCTTGGCAGTCGTGTGCAAGGTCCCCTTTCTTTTCTCCTCACTGCATCCTGTAACCAAGACAAAGATTTTCCCTCTACCTCCAGCTTCTTCTTTTGAAGAAGGTAGTTCTACCAGGCCTCCTGTAAGAAGAAATCACTCTTTTTCCAGATTTGAGGTACTTGAGAATCATACCTGCCAGACAGGACCACCTTTGTGATAAGAGAAGTGAATCTGGATATGCTCCAGGAAAGGGGTCTGTAGATCAGAAATCAACACATGTGTGTACATGCCCTCTCTTGCTGGCCCAGGCCTAGATGCCTTCTGAGGGAAGATAACTTCCTCTCTTGGAGAATTGTGGGACTTAGCATCCAAATACATGTGGGATATAAAATGTATTCAGCACCTGGCTGACTCGAAATTTACTCTCATCTCTGTTTACTTCTGGCTGGGCCCCTTCATCTCTCTGACAGTCAGTCTCCTCATCCTAAAATAGAGGTGTTAGACTAGACCAGGAATCAGCTCAGTTTTTATGAGAAAGGCCAGATATTAATATTTAGACTCTGTGAGCCACACAGTCTCTGTTGTACCTCCTGGACTCCGCCTTGGAAGCGCAAACAGCAGCCACAGACAACACATAATGGAGTGAGGGAGGCTATGTTTGCAGGCCGTAGTTTGTGGGGTACTGGACTAAACGGCCTCTTCGCTTGGGTCCGCCTTATATCCTAGGGTTCAGATTACATGAGGCAGAGCAGAACTTGATGGTCTCCCATTCTGAGAGCTCGGGTCTGCTTCTCTACTTCCTGCTCTGACAAGGTTGTCAGAGTCTTGCCGAGACTGACAGTTGGCCACTCTCCTGCTGGGTCTCCTGCCCAACCAGATTAGGGTGCACTGTTACTCACCTGATGCTACCACATGCACACCTGCTCCCATCAGGCAATAGAAATGATAGCAGCATACTCTGTTTACCCTAGAATCGGCTCTACCCTGAACTTAGCTCCGCTTTGTTCCTGCCCTCAACCGGGGCTGCTGGGACCATTTGCTGCTGTGTGTTGGTTTCTCCATGTGGAAAGAAAGTCTGCCCTTTACTCCACAGCCTTAGCTCCAGTTGTCAAACCTGACCATTCTTCAGCACTGTGTTTATTGTATCTCCTACCCAGGACCTACCCCAGATAAGGCTTGGTTCCACATCTTAGATCCTTATTCTCCTACCACTGCCCTGCTTAGAGCACCAGACCTGGCTCATTCAAGTGCTAAGATGTATCAATTATCAGGATAGAGGCTCAGATTTTGGTTCTAGAACTGGAAAGAGGTTTTGAAAACAGGCAAAAAAAAAAAAAACGCTTATTAGAAGTATTGCACAAGGTCAGAATTGGATCAAGAGTCAAGCTGACAAGCCCGTGGTAAGCTGTCCCATGTTAACCTCTACATGGAGAACATCAGTGAAGCAGGGTGGCATAGAAATCTAAGCGTTAAAATTGAAATGGAAATTCCTAGGCCTTTGGACTCCTTGGCGTGGGCTTATGGTGCCCTCTTGTGTTTACTTCTGAGAAGTGTAGACTTCTGTCTGAAATATAAAAAAAAACTTCCATTTAAAAAAATCATTTAAACTGTCTGATTCATTCCCCAGTGAAATTGTAAAGAAGGAAAAATTTATAAGCATACATATTAATCCCACATTGATCTCAAATCTACATATTATCTCATTTTATCTTCAAAATGTTTATCTGAAGAAGGAGGCCAGACAGGTGTTGACCCCATTGGACTTAGTGGAGGCAAAGAGCCTTGTCTGAGGTCACATAGCTACTCTGTAACAGAGAAGCCAGTGACATCATCCAGGGCTCCTGACTGCACCAAGTTTCATATTTTCACTGGTTATTTCTCAGGGCTTTTCAAGTTGAGCACAAACATCCCCAGTTCCCATCTCTCCTGGGGTCAGAATACCTCCAAAGCAAGCAAGAGTCAGTGGCTTCACAGAGTGTGGGGTGTAAAGTAGGAAGCTGGTGTCAGAAACAAGGGTGGGCCAGGATTAATGCCAAGCAGGTAGACTTCTGCATCCTTCCCCACCTGCCCTCATACCTGTGCTAAGTAGCTCGGTAGCAGTGTTCTCTGTGGGCAGTGGCAAAGTGGGGCTGGCATTTGTGTTCTGTGCCACTAAGGGGCTGGGAGTCTGGAGCAGGGGCTCCACTGATGAAAGCTGAGGTACTTACAACACACGGAACCTTATCCCTAGGCCCTCTGCCTATGTTCCCTCTGTTCCAGCCACTATCTGCCTCTCCGCCACAGCCATCTGTGTGTCCATACCTGTGCATCTTTTCTCATGCTGTTTGTACTGCCTAGGAGCTTTTCCTGCTCAAGCCTTCAAAATCCTACTCATTCTTCAAGGCCAAGTTCAAATGTCATCTCTTGCCTCTGGCTTTCCCTAATTTTCTCTTCTTCTGTTACCTCCTTCCCACATACCTCTTCTCCCTGAACTCGTAACTGCTTGTGCACCTGTTTATAACACACGCATTGTTCAATGGTTATTTGTCTCTCCTATACTTTGTGAGCACCACTATAACAAAATACACCATACTGGGTAGCTTATGAACAACAAAAGTTAATCTTTCACAGTTCTGGAGGCTGAAAGTCCAAGATCAGTGTGCTGGCATGGCCAGGTTCTGATGAGGGCCCTCTTCCTGGCTCACAGCTGGCACGTTCTTGCTGTGTTCTCACGTGCTGGAAGGGACTCAAGATCTCTGTAGATCCTTTTTTATAAGGCACTGATCTCATCCGTGAGGATTCACCTTCATGACATCAGCACCTTCCCATAAGCCCTACCATCACGTTGGGCATTAGAAATTCAACATGTGAATTTTAAGGGGACACAAATATTTAGACCATAGCATACTCTATACTATATCTCTGCCTCTTATCATTTCCTTCTTTAAAATGAATTTGACTTCTCCAAAAACAGAGACTGGCTGTTCCCCTTTCCCTGTTCTCTCCGTGGCATGGCCTAGCGTAGGAAGAAGCCCATGTTAGGAACTGAAACGTTCGTGAAAAACTGTGCATGATCCCTAGTTTCTTCAGTTTTCCTCAGCTTTGGTATCCACATCATCGTCCTGTCCTGTGCCAAGCCTAAATTTCACATGCTCTCCTAATCCCTCCACCTTCCCTTTATTCCTTTTGGCACTGAGTTTATGACTAATCCTTTCTCTCCTGTATCTGTCTGGTCCTCTGAGCAGCCATCCATAAGGGTGGAGCCTGAGGACAGGGCAGGACCAGGGAGGTACTGTCCTAAGTGGACAGGTATTGGAAGCTACTTTTTAAGGTGAGGTCTAAGGAATAACATCATGGCTGAAAAAGGAAAAACAAAGTAAATTGAAGGGCTCCTGGGTGGCTCAGTCGGTTAAGTGTCTGACTTTGATTCAGGTCATGATCTCACGGTTCATGAATTTGAGCCCCATGTTGGACTCTGTGCTGACAGCTCAGAGCCTGGAGCCTGCGTTAGATTCACCCTCTCTCTCTGTTCTTCCTCAGCTTGCACTGTCTCTCTTTCTCTCAAAAATAAACAAAGGTTAAAAAAATATTTTTTTAAGTAAATTGAGTTAGTGGTCAAATTGACACAGAGTGGAGAAGGGAGTGAGTGGAAAGTAATGGTTACAACTGGGTCTAGGGAGATAGAGCCCCTTTTTTTTCTTTACTTTTTTTTTTTTGGCTGTAGTCCACATGGTAAATGAGTGAACTAGCCTGAAAGTGGCCCAGAAATGTTTCTGTTCTAAATATTGCCAGCAGACTCCATGCATGACCCTGTCCCTAGGAATGCTGTCTTAGAGAAAAAGAAGAGAAGGAGGGAGGGAAGAAGCAAGGGAGGAAGGAAGAAAGGGAGGGAGGGAGGGAGGGAGGAAGGAAGGAAGGAAGGAAGGAAGGAAGGACAGATTATGAAAGAAAGACAAACCTCCACCTTCTCTCAGTCATTAGAGCAGAAATTACTCCAGGTCCGAATCATTTTTTGTTTTTCAAATCATTTTGGAGTCAGGTTTCTGTGTCTACACCTTGCTGGAAGTGCAGCCAGACTGTCTTTTTTTCCAATCAGTCTTAGTGTTTCTGGCTATAATACCGGAATTTTCCCAGAGAGGGCCACTTCTCAGCCATCAATGTGGGCACTGAGCACAGCACCATACAGGCAGCTAAATTGTTCCCTAAGCCCCATCCTGACCCTGTGGCCAGGATTCCATCCATGGTCTAGGCAGAGCATGGGCCCCTGCATCCTGCAGTTTCTAGGATTTTTCACCGGTCTAGTTCTCAAGGTGGTGGTAGGAAAACAGCAACCCGAGCAGCCTTCACCGCTGGGTCATGTTTCCCTGCTGCATAAGTGCACTCACATCTCCCCAAATTGGACATGGCAGGACCTCACCATGGCAGCCAACAGCCCAAATGTATGGTGTCCCCTCACTGCCATGAATTTGCTCTTGTCAGTCTTCCCAGGCCTGGCATCCTCTAGCTCCTGAAACGACCAAGTCTGTGGCTGAATTAAAAAGTGAGGTCTTGCTGAGATCTAGCCAACCTCCCCTCAGCTTTTTATGCTTTTTTGTATTTCCCAATTATTTTTAATGGATATTTATGGCTCATGTAATTGAGGAGAAAGCAACCAGAGCTGCTGCAAAGACCAAGATTATTTTTAAAGAACGCTCCTGGAGACATTTCTGATTTTCTCAGAATAGACACCCAGAATTGTTGGTTACAGTTTGCTCTCTGAGCAGTTCACAGTAATGGGATCCAGAACTTAAATGACAGTCCTCTGGTGTGGCAGCTCCTGACACCCATTGCAGAGGGCACAGGAGGTCACCAGACAGCAAAAGACTAGAGCTGGAGGCCAGTCATCACTGCCACATCTTGTCAGACTAGAGAAGTCATGACGAGAACAGCAGAACTATTGATCATCTGGCTCTGTGCTTGAAGCCTGACCTTTGAAGACTGCCAAAGAGATGGAGACATTTTTTGCAATAGTAAAAATGATAAGCATGTATTGAAGGTTTATTATGAACCAGGTACTC
The DNA here is from genome assembly GCF_007474595.2 of Lynx canadensis. Lineage (NCBI taxonomy): Eukaryota > Metazoa > Chordata > Mammalia > Carnivora > Felidae > Lynx > Lynx canadensis. Next base: position 94,200,335 of record NC_044305.1, read on the forward strand.
TGCTAAAATATCTTATTGAAGATAATATTGAGCTTGTGGGGTAGGTATAATTTCCCTTTTTCTTTTAGACAAAGCCAGTATGCAGACATCAGTCTGACAGATTGCAAAGCAAATTATTTCAAACAATATGCTATATTATCTGTCTTACAACAGCATCTGTATAAGAAAGGGCTAAGCCAGCATGAATCCCAAACACACACACACACACACACACACACACACACACACAGAATCACCTGCTTACTAGATCATTAAATGAATACATGATAGATAGATGGCACCATCTATGTTTTGGTCTCACCAAATTCTCACCAACTACTAAAATAACCATTTCAGTTGGGCTTCAGGTTTAGAAATTGACATTAAGATATTAACCACAAAGGTGGTCCCCTTCTAGAAGAGTTTGATATTTGAGATCTGATGAAACCCAGTGGTAGGATTGCAGAACTCCTGTTGACTGTGAGGTAGGACTAAGGCTATACCCCTTTTCAAACATCAGTGCTCTGAGGGAAAGGGACAGGCAAAACTTCAGGATCCTAAAATAAATCACCAAACTGCGGATCCTTCCTCCTGGTTAATATGACCCACCCACACTGAACTTTGAACTCCTTTATCATCATCAAAGTTTTCCAATATGGAAGAGACCTCTTTCTAGAGTCAGGTTTCACAGGAAAAGCTATCAATGGATAACCAAATGAACAATTATCTCTTTGGAAGCAACAACGAAGCCCTGAATCAGATGAGCTTTGCCTTTTTCTCCCCCATTCTTTCTTTGTCCTCATTAAGGGAAGCATATTATGAAAATGTATAATTTTCCCACTTTGTTCCTCATGCTTAATTGATTTCCAGCATTTAAAAAAAAAAAAGATTATTAGCCAGGAAGAGGAAACCTCAAACCTCATGAGTGTCCTCTTAATAACCATTTAATCTTAAATTGTGTTCACAAATGCTAATTATAAACATCTTTAATTGTGCATGTCAGCTACCACGGTTGAGTGCAATTCAATTTCTTAGACTTTGACATAATACTCTACTACATCACCAGCCAAGGAACTGTCAGGAGTTGAGCCTTTTTGCTTTCTATCAGGGAAGCAAAACTGGTCATCAGTTCAAGCCTAGTAAATCAGTACCCATCAGTGAGGAGTATCTTAGGAGGTAGCAGTCCTTGCCAGGACATGGGATATGGCTACTTGCAGCAACAGCTCTGTGTTAATTAATAAATCAATGGAATTAATTAATTCACTTACCATATGCTGTGAACTAGTAGTAGTTCTGGAGACTCAGAGATGAGTTAAGATATAGTTCTTGCCTTCAGAGGCAGTTTACATTATGGAGAGAGATACTCTCCAACCTGCTAAGGCAAACTCTGCTAAAAGCTGTGGTACTTGCTCAGGTAAGCAGTGGTGGAGAGCAGAGAATTCTTCAGGCAGATAAAAGGAGAGAGGGAGATGGAGAGAGACATTCTAGGCGGAGGGAACAGCATGGCCAGAATCTCAGTGGTATCAACTTGTTAGGGGTATTTGGGAGGGGCCTGTAGCCCTGTAGAGAGGTGAAGAGGGTTCTGCCAGACAGAGTCACTGCAGAGGCAGGGTGACATCAGAATAGAGAGGAGCAGCAGTGTTTTCAAAGGGGTCAGGACTTCATCACTCAGACAGGGAGTCCCTGAAGAGCCCTTAAGATGAGAAGTGATCTTACCTACAATTTAATGAGACCATGCTTCCATTTACAAATGCTCCAGATTGGCCTGTGGCTCAGTTTTGTAGGTAATGTTTGTCACTGAAGCCTCAAGGCTCTCATCCATCTCTTTTTGTGCCCTTCTCTTCAGACCTGGTACCCCCTGCTCCCTTGCAGGAATCCAGCTAGAGCCCCTTTCAAAATAGGTAGGCTGGCAGGAGATCTTGGCTCATCACCTCCAAAACAGTAACAGAAAACAGCTCAGGGGTTCCTCACCTTCTCCCTTTCTGAATGCTTTTACGTCCCCATTGTGGAAGAAAGCAAACCAATAAGCAAACTGTGGGCAGCAGCTGCTGTTATATGTGAAATCAGAGTGCCTCAGGCCACCCTCCAACTTCAGGGGAGAGTCAGAAGCAAAGCCAGAAGTGCTGATGTCCTGGATCTGGGACTGACAGCCACTACCACAGTGTGGGAAGGGGGCAAATATAATGGACTTGGCACAAGTGGAAGCCCAAGAGGGGAGACACAGGGACCTTAGAGGAAGAAAAGGAGCAGAGAAGAAGGCTGTGGAGCACAATAATCAATTTACTAAACACCTGTTCTGCAGTGTTCATTGACATTCTGTGAACTACAGCTCAGATGTAGAAAACCAGGTGGTTTTCTTTGTAAATTTTCTCATCTTGCTCTTGAACTTTCATTTCCAATGATAGCGGGGGGTAGGGGGGGAGGAAAGCTCACCCAAAGATTTGCGTTTATTTCTAGTTTAAAATTTATTTTCTAGGTAAAGAGGCAATCAAGTTGTAATGATGTAAAAGACATTTGCTTTTAGAGAATATTCATTTTTATTATTTAAGATGAATTTTTGTAAGACTTACTCATCTCTGATAAATATTTTAAGTTATGTTAAGTATAGATAAGTGGTTGGTAAGTGGAGTATATGTGTGCTAAACATAGGAAGAGATGGAAGGAGCAAAAGATGTGTAATGGTCACGAGTCACCTGGGTACTAAATGATTGTTGTACACTAATTATGCACGAGACTTATGAGGCACTAAATATATGTGAGCACTTTATACACACGAGGCCTTAATTCAACTGCCCATTGGAGACTCCCACTCTGGCCCCATGTGTACTCTGCCCAAGAAACACAAGTAAGACAGATTAACCAACTGTTTGCATGGCTAATTGGCAAGCTTAGATGTTGACCAGAGGTACTTTCCCTGAGTCTTTTTGATAGAGCAAGTGTGTGTCATTGGCCAGAGCAACTTCCATCTGTGGGCCTCTTGCTTGAACTTCAACTCTGTCCCTCATAACCACACTATCAGTGAGGGAGGCTGCGGCTGACAAAGACAGGACATAGAGACTTTGTAAATCCCAGGATACAGGTAGTATGTTCCTTCATCTCCACCTGCAGCCTCTCCAGAGTGTGTTAACTTACCCCAATTTTTCCCTTGCTTCTTTTTCATTGTGTTTCCATTGATTTAATGAAGATTGTGAGTTGAGCATTTAGATTTGGTCTGTTCCATGACCTCTAGGATAGCCTGGTAGTGTATGAGTCTACTGCAACATCAGACTAATTTTCTACTCACTGCAAGTCAAAGTTTAAACTAAACATGTTTCTCCTACTATCTCTAGAAATCACTTTCTATCCTTGATATCTAGGTGTAGGCTGCATAGGGAGGGCTGCTTGACTACATGTTGCCTTTGGATGTGCCCTGCCCACCTTGTCTGGATATTAAGGGTCCTCTCCCAGTGACTAAAGAGGTGTGGCTGCCTTACTTGCTCTCTCTAGAGTTAAACTGGCTCCTACTGATGGCAACCATGTTTTGAATTTGCCATTTGCCTTCACTGATCAGGTTGCCACACACTCCAACATCCTCATCCCAATCCCAGGCATCTTCCAGTCACTCAGGCCCTTTGCACATCCTGGGTTTCCTTTCACAACACAGACAGAGGGCATCAGGAGGACCACGTGAGGACCTTTTACAGACATGTGGGACTGCTCCTGTACCATGTAGAGAATGGCAAGAGAGGGCACCACATTGAGTAATTTCATATCACTTCTCATTTTTCTGGGTTTTCCATATAAGATTTCTTTCATCTTATCCCTAAAAACAGTCCATGGGGAAGGCCTGGGGGAATGGGTACTACATTTTTTCGCAGGGTTCAGACATCATAATAACTTAGTCTCTGCTTGAAGATTTAGTATCCTATTCAATTTTGGAGAATCTGCTCTGATATTATACTCTGTATCTCTCTATGCTATTTCTTAAAGTGAAATTTATCTTTAGACCTTTGGTGGCTCAATTGGTTAAACATTCAACTCTTGATTTCATTTCAGGTTATGATCTCACAGTTGTGGGATCAAGCCCCGTGTCAGGATCCACACCCAGCACAGAGTCTACTTAAGATTCTCTCTCCCTCTCCCCCTGTCTTTCTCTCTGCCTCTCTCTCTCTCTCTCTCAAAACAATTTTGTATTTAGAAAATCCTTTTCAATTAATCTTAGACCACAGACTATGAAATTGCCATAGACCTTAAACTTCAAAATGGGACAGTCATTTCCCCAATTCTAGGCTGTTTTTTTCTGCCCCAATGGCCAGGGGATGCTCAATCACCTGATTACATACCTAGACAGACCTAAAGATGATCAGGAATGAAAATACATTATGTTAAAGTTCCATTGATTTTGCCCTATTTCAAAGGCACACCGTATGTTGGTGTATACACAACACCATTTAGATAAGTTCATTTAATAAATATTTCTTGCAGGGCTATTATGTTCCAGGAAATGAGCTAAATATATAATGGCAAATCCAATGGTCAGGGCTACCTTCCTAATGGAACTTACACTCTAGTAGGAGATGTTGATCACGACTAAGTAGACATATAGATAAGATAATTGAATTTGTATTGATAAGCAAAATAGTTCAACAAAAAACCCCAGAAATCCATTCCTGATAACCTGGCAAGGAATTAACTGAGGAAAGACTTTCTTCCCAGCAATGGGAGGGGACTGCTTCTGATCATCTCTGATAATCCCCAGGCACACCTAGACAGCTGGAGTTTTCCAACAGTTACCTGAAGAACTCATACCTCAGTTCAGACTGCTGGTGCCCAAGCCAAAGGCTTTGCCCCACACTGTAAAGTCACCCTTATGTCCAGCCAGTAAAAGGGAAAATAAAGGAGAGGGGCTTCCACAGGGGCTGAGAAAACAAAGGACTCATTCCCTGCCTCCGAATGCCAGCTGACATCAAGTGATGTTGCCTATACCACATGAGCCTTTTACACAATAGCTTTGAAATAAAGAAGTAGAGTAATGTGATAGTGAGTAACTGGAGGCAGAGACTACCTGCCAAGAGAAGGAAAGTCCAGCAGAGCTTCACTGATAAGCCACATTTAAGTGCCTGAACTAAAAGATTAGAAGGAGCAAGTCATGCAAATAGTAGGAAGGGCCCATGCCAGCCCAAAGAAATAGCCCAGTGGCAAAGCCCAGAGGTGGGAGCAAACTTGGCTTCCTCAGAACCCAAAGCTGGTAGATGTTCAGGAGCAAAATGGTAAGAGGTGAGGTTGGAGCCTCAGGTTAGGAACAAACTAAATCAGGCTGGTTGTTTTTTGTTTGTTTGTCCCTCCAACCCCCAAGTACAACCAGAAGCCATAGAAATGAGGTAGACACATGGGCTAATCTGATAAAATTCTTTTAGAAACTCCCTTAGCATCTATATAAAGAACAAGGGTAATATGAATAGAAGGCAAATGGAGATGGAGAATGATAGGCTGATTCTTGATCCATTTGGGAGTTGACAGAGGTAAAAATAAGGGGCATCAAGGAACCCCCTCAGATTTTGGCTTGGGCAACTAGGCGGACGGTGCTAATGATTATTAGGTGGATGAGAAATACTGGGGGAGAGACGAGTCTGAAAGCACTGGGGTGGTATGGAATCAGGATATATTGGAATACCATCTTTGAGATGACCTACAGACATCTGTATGCTGGGGAGGCACTATATGAGAGAGCTCCTCTCAGCTGTGACCCCTACGGGCCCCTGGCACATAAGCAATAGCCCACTCCAACTGAGCATTGATGGTCCCTTCCCCCCACACTGCTCTCTACTACTTGAGGCTAAGTCAGTTGGCAGTTTGCACAGATGGCATCTCTTCTCATGACCTCTCCAGAGCTTGGCCACTTCCAGATTATCTCCAGCATTTTTCCTTTGTCTGCCTAAGAGTGGTCCATCTTCTGGCTGCCAACCTGGCAGGCAGTGAAACCCTGTGTCTTCAGGCCTTCACTTGAAAGAAAAGGCAAATGGCAGCAATATAAATTGAAAGCCATTCTTCACCATCTGGAAGCTAGTTTCCTGTTGTCCAGGAGGCAGAGGGCTAGGGGTTGGCTCACCAGCTGCCTTGTCTTGCCTGGATGAACTGCCAGCAGAGGACTGAGTTTACATTTCAAATGTAGGGCTGTTTTCCTTGTCTTCTTTCAGGATCTGGAGAGAGGGGCAGTTACATGATAGAAAGCGATAAAGAATTGCTACACACCCTTTATTTATTAGGTTCCTCCTGCCAGGAATTCACTCAGAAGACTCTCCCCTCCCTTTATATGACCCCCTTTTACACTTGTGATCTCAGTGACCCAATGGGGCCATTCACCTCTGTCAGGAAATGCGTTACTAACTACTTTTTGATTATTTCCTTGATGAACGCTTTCCTTTGTGAAAAATATATATGCTGAGCGTCAGCAGGTTCAAGGCACAAAAGTCCATGCTAATGACATGGCATTACACAGGCCAGGCCTTGCTGTCTTGGAGTTCTTACTCTAGTAGGGGTCAGGCAACAGAGAAAGAATCAAGCAAATGCAAATAAAGGTAATCCTGGATAGTGATGACTGTTGTGGAGAAAATAAGGCAGGGAAATGCAGTGTGTCAAATTATACAGAGGAGACAGCGGGGAAGTTGCTGAGGAGGTGATAGTTGAATTGAGAAGGAACTACTGAGCACAACTCTGGGCAAAGTGTGTTCCAAGTCTTGGATCAGCAAGAGCAAAACTCTTCAGATGAAATTAGATTTAGAACGATGTGGGCGGTGTGGCTGCAGCCTGTTGAATGGTGGAGATTGCAGTTTGAGGTCTGGTCAGAGCCCTGAGAAGGTATCACATCTTGACTCCTTGCATGTGCTCAGGGCACCCTAATTAGTGTGGGATTAGGCCAATAGCATAAAAGACACGGTTGGAATGGAATTGAACCAGATTTAAAGGGAATTGGTGAGGACCCAGTTGGGTCCAAATAGCAAATTATAAAGTTTCTCCTCCTTGCTTTGTGTTACACTCCAGCTTTACCAGCCAGCTTGTTGCCACCTGCATACACCTGCAGTGTGCTTGATGCCCCTTGGGATGTCTTCCTTCTCTACCTCTCTTTGGATGGCTAGCTTCTCCTCACCCTTGAACACTTCTCTCAATGTCACTACCTCCAGAAGCACCTCTCCATGAGTTGTGATAACCAAAAATGTCTCAAGTCATTGCCAGAAATCTTGGTGGGGCATGAGGGGATCTCCCCAAGCTGAGAATCCCCCCTACCCCCGATACACCTTTCTCTCTTGTTAGGGAGAGAGGGAAGGCAAGAAGAATCAAAATGTCAGGAAATAAGCAGCCTACATCAAGTTTTGTTGCATTGTTATAAAGCTGTCCTGGGCTAAACCCACCTTAAATTAGTGCAGCCTGTAGTATTTCAGGTGCACAAAAGGCACAACTAATGAAAAACCAGAGAAAGAGATCAGGAGACCCATTGAGGAATTAAGGTTCTATTTTTGTACTCATCAGCCTAACAACACTGTTAAATTTCAGGTTGGTGAAGTCAAGACTACACTAAAAAATGTTACTACTTTTTAATTACTGTTAATTACTGTCACTATTATTTGCATGTTGGTTTGTTCAAATACCTCAAAAATGGGAGGACTTTGCCGCCTGGCCTTGATAACATTTTTGTGTTTATAACTTCTTGCCAACCCGTGTTCTGGGAGGATATTCTTCACCCTTACGCAGAGAAGGAAGACATTACCCCAGAAGCAGCTGTAAGTGTGTATCTAGAGGATACAGAGTCTGAGAGGCTGGAATTAGAACCCAAGTGCAGATAAAACTCCAGGGTTCTGCCCATGATGATTGAGTTGGATAAGGCAGGCATTTAATTCAAGCCTGGCAGGTATTCCTAGGAGTCAGGCTGTGTTTAGGCTAAGCTGTTCACTTTTTCCTCCAGATTCCCTGGAGAATACGTCCGTGTTCAGCCAAAGGTCTGTGGGTCCTCAGGGAAGTACCTCCTTTAGGCCTCTGAGCAAAATATGACAGGTTTGTCAACAATGGAATGTTGGCAGGTTTTTCTCTGAGTCCCCAGTCTGTCTTTTTTGTGCTCATTCCACATATAGGCTTTCTGCTCCTCCCAATATTTTAAGGTCATTTGCCTTTTTTCCTCAACATTCTGGCCCCAAAACCCAATTGCAGGAAGAGCTTCTAGATTCTCATTCCATGAGGAATTGAGGGCTGCTAATGGACTAATATACTGTATCTTCCAAATGAGCCTACAAGTTAATCTCCCATAGTAGAATTTATCAGCTGGAGGAGGAGGGAAAATTTCCTTTCCTTTTCTTTCTTTTTCTTTGTTTTTAAATTTTACATCTACATGGTATTGGTAGTGTTTCATCTCTTTGCAAGGTCGTACTATGTTTAAAAAAAAAAGCATGATTAATAATTGCACAGAGCTCTGCTGTTTCACACTGTAGCCACTAGTCAGCTGTGTCTGTTGACTAATTGAAATATGGCCAGTCTGAATCGAGATGTCCTGCAAGTACAAATCAAACTGGTATTTGAAGAATTAGTGTGAAAAACGGTAAAATGTCTCACTAACAATTTTTATATTGATTACATGTTGAAATTATATTTTCAATAATATTAACATTATACATAATAATGTATTAGGTTAAATAAAATATATAATAAAATTAATTTTACCTGTTTCCCTTTCTATTTTATTAGGTAGTTACTAGAAAATTTGAAGTTACATAGGTGGTTTACATCTTATTTCTACCAGACAATGCTGATCTAGAGATTTGTACACCATTAAAGTACTTCTGTAGTCATTTAATCCATTAGGGGATTGATCATTATTCCATTTAACCAAAAAATAAAAACTAAAAATGTAAGAGGTTGGCAGTTTGTTCTTGATCACAGCTAGCAGTAAAAATGGATACTGAGTCGGCTAACTACAAAAATTACCCTCTGTGTTAAAATCCAAGGACAACATCGTCTTTTTTGATAAAAGACTCGACTTGGGGTTCAGACAAACAAACTTCAACACAAAGCTCTCCTTTCTAAAACTTTATATTTCCCTTAAAGCAGTGTTTCCCTTTTTAAGTTGGAACAGCAAAGACAGATAGAAGGGTCAGGAAATCCCATTGCTCTGGGGGCTCAGAGTGGTTCATGCCTGGTAAATGGTACTGCGGGACAATAAAACAAAAAAGTACTGGTAAATAAGAGTCCATAATACCCCCCCCCAAAAAAAAAGAAAGGAAGAATTAAGTCCCCTTTTCAGGGAAAATAATTTAGCTGACTGCATGGTTATTTTTCCCTCAAACACTTCTTCCTAAGCTTTGCAGAGATTAATTACTCACACCTTGCATTTTGCTATTACAGACTCTGAGTGGAAACACACCCTGCTTTTCTTCCCCAAAACACCTGCTGCATCCTCCCTGCATCAACAGTGATGAAAATAAGATTAGGCTATTGGTATCCCATCTCTAAAATTATCTGTATGTTGTCCTGCATTCTGGCCAGAACCTGTGATGTCTGTGATCCATTGTAATGGGTGAGCCCAGAGTGCGGGGCAGCAAAAAGACTGGGGCTGGAATGAAAACACTTGGCTCAGGAAATTCCCCATTATGAGAAGTACTTAGACTTTAGGTAGAATTGATTTGGATCAAATTTTGTATATCTTCCAATCCCAAGAGTCAATAATTCTATGGCAAATAAATTTTCTTTTTTAATGTTTATTTATTTAGAGAGAGAGAGTACAAGGAAGGGAAGGGCAGAGAGAGAGAATCTCAAGCAGGCTCCATGCTGTCAGCACACAGCCGAACCTGGGGCTTGATCCTATGAACTGTGGGATCATGACCTGAACCAAAATCAAGAGTCGAACACTCAACTGACTGAGTTTCCCAGGCACTCCTATGACAAAAAAATTCTGTACAGGAATAAAACCCTTTAGAACCCTCTCTAGTTGGCAGCCTAACCCATTCTCCATTCCCTCTGCCTTTAGCCATTGCTGTAGAGATGACCACTTCACTGCTGTTGAGTGTCTCTTCCTGATTCCAGAATATTTGTGTCTGAAAGGCTGAAGATAAATGCAGCAACTCAGTCTGATAAACAAATAGTCCTGATAATGGAGCTCAATGGAGATAGTTGTGCCAGGAAATGTTTAGGTGTTGAATGTAATTTCAAAGGTCAGTAAATATGCCAAGTGAATGCAGTCTGAAGCTGAACACACAGTGAGAGCGGGTGAGGGACTAGACTGTTTTCCCACCTCCCTTGCAGAAAGAGCCTAATAGTCTACCTCCAAGTTGACATTTTATTTCTATATTTTTGCTATAGGCTAGGACCCTTTTCCCCTTATGTTTCTTTCTTTCTTTTTTTAATAATTGAAGATCTTTGTTGCAGAATGGCAGGAACAATAAATCACAAAGCCTTTATATTTATTTACATTATTTTACTTGTCACAGACAGTTGGGTCTAGAAAATTTCCAGGAACTGAGAAGTTATCTAGATGTCTATTTCCCCCCCCTTTGGAAGTCTTCTGTACCCAGCCCCACACTAGGTGGTATATTAACAGGACAAAGACACAATCCTCACCCTTAAAGAATCTTGATGTAGTTGGAGAGACATGAACAGATGAATTTATGAACAGCACAGCATAAATGTGGCAAAAGAGGGGTATATGTGCTGCTTTACCTATACTACAGTCTTCCATGCCTTCTCACTGATTCTCAGCCTCTGGCTGTTCCCATTTAATTCTCTCCTCACCCACACCAAGGGATTCAGGGGTCATCTCAAATAAATGACTCCACTGTGAAACTCGAAACCTGACCTTATTCCTAGCCTTGAGCCTCACATTTCCTCTTGGAATTCCTGCTAAAAACTTAAACTAACATATCCAAAATCAAAATAATCTCCACTTCCCATAATCAAAATTGTCATCCAGGTGCATATATTACTGTTACCTAGACTCTAACTAGGTTTACATCTCACTGAATGTGTACACTTGGAAAGGCCACGTATCCTCCCTGAGGCTCAGTTTCATCACATGTAAATTTGATTACTAACATTCGTTTCTTATACCAAGGAACCATTGGAAAAATAATAAAATGGTAAGATCAGGTGCATGTATCAAGCATCACTAATACTCTTGTGTTAGTAGTTTGGGTATACATTCTTTTTTGTCCATATAGCATTTGCAACCCCTGACTGGTCTCCCCATCTCTATCAGCTCTGTCACATTTTAACTCCTATTCTTACCATTCCTATACTGAAGTAAGCACATAACATTTTTTCTGGATTCTTAGTTTTAGCTTTATCCTCCAAGTATCAGACTGAGCCTAAGCTGTGTCTAGATCTTGGGTTCAGGTATGTTTCAGAATATATCTGGAAATGCTCCAGCCAGTCATAATCTTACTTGTTTGTAGGAGGTTGAGGAGTCTTTTGGGAGAGAATTTACCAGGAAAAGAGGATTGGGCAGACAAGTCTGACTGTCACAAAACCTGAGTTATGAGAGAAGAGGAGGGATTCTGAACAAGGTGTCATAATCATCACACGAAACCTGCCCCAGCCCCATTGCTCAGATCCATGTCTGTTCCTCAGGAGAGAAAGAGAGCTGTCTAGCCAGAGACAGAAATGGCTGGGTCAGTAAACATCATCGGAACAATGGGTCTCAGGGGCACCTGGGTGGCTCAGTCGGTTAAGCATCTGACTTCAGCTCAGGACATGATCTCACAGTTCGTGGGTTCGAGCCCTGCATCGGGTTCTGTGCTGACAGCTCAGAGCCTGGAGCCTGCTTTCGATTCTGTCTCCCTCTTCTCTCTGCTCCTCTGCAGCTCATACTCTGTCTCTGTCTCTCTGTCTCTCTCTCTCTCTCTCAAAAATAAATAAATATTAAAAAAAAAAAAAACAGTGGGTCTCAGGCACGAGGGATCCCAAAGCAGTAAAGATGTTGGCACTGCGTTGGAAATCCTCCCTCAGTGTATACCATGAAGTGGGAAGGTCCATCTTCCCCTCCTCTATCTCACACACACTTTTTGACTACATGTTATAGGCTGTCATGTGAGCATTGGTGACATCGCCCCTTTGAAAACTATGCATCAGTGTTAGTGCCTGGTGGGAGACTTCAGGGGAGACCCTCTCTGGAAATTGGAGTTGCAATATCAGAAGACCTGCCCACAAGTACTTTTGAGGTAACCCCATGAACCTGCAGAAGGTCTTGAGGTGATATGAAGGGATAGAGAGATTTTACAGAGAGATTTTATCAGCAAGAGTGGTCAAAAACCAGGGAATTTCAAATTTTTGTTCCTAAAGGGACTCCATTCAAATCCACAATTAGAGAAATTTGGGTTATAGTTATGTGTACCCTCAAACTCCCAGAAATTCCCACATACAAATGAATATAGTTTGAGTATGATGACTCCCCATACATTAGCCAAGTAAATGTTGAATGAGCTCCACATCTCTAGTATCACATGAATATTTCATGTGGACCATTTTTAAGGTCCATGGAAAACCGTACCCTTCATAAATACCTACATAACTAATACAAACACACACATGCGTGCGCGCACACACACACACACACACACACACACACACACACACACAGAAGAAAGAAAGAAAGAAGAAAGATTTTCCTGGGTAGCTTGCCATGGTGCACAGAATGAGCACATTTGCTCTTGCTTAAAGAATAATGTCTCCACAGAGAGCCTGGGTGGCTCAGTCAGTTAAGCATCCAACTTTGGCTCAGGTCATGATCTCACAGTTTGTGGGTTTGAGCCCCACATCAGGCTCTGTGCTAACAGCTTGGAGCCTGGAGCCTGCTTTAGATTCTGTGTCTCTGTCCCTCCCCCACTCACACTGTCTGTCTCTCTCTCTATCTCTCTCAAAAGATAAATAAACATTAAAAAACTTCTTTTAAGAATAATGTCTCCATAAAGGTCTTATAACATCTCATTAAGCAGTTAACTTGAAAAATTGCTTAATTTTTATCTCAGAGAAACAAAGTAGGGGTTTATAATTCCAGGGTAAGGAATAAACAAATTCTGGTCCTCAAGATGGATTTCAGCTGGAGTAGGTTGGACCGGGCTTCATGAGAAGATGAAAAGTAATAGATAGCTGTGGGCCTCAATGAGGCATCTTACACTTACAGGCAAAAGGGATTTGGGAAGGAAGAGTAGGCATGGAAAGTGGTCATGATGTAGAAGCTATTAGGTAATAGCAAATATTTGTTCATCCTGTAAAAAAAAGCCTGGGTGTTAGATGTTGTCATCACCATTTTATGGAGGAAAATAATTTAAAAACTAAGGCTGAGATGAGGTTAGCAGCATTCAGGCACACAGTCAGTAGGAGAATAAAGTAGAATGTGAACTTACAGATGACTGGATCCAAAGACTACACCAGCCTCATTACCCTCGTGCAGTGCGGAGAAAGTCAGTGTTTCTCTTTGATCCTCAGAAGAATCTGAGATATTGTCTCCATTTTATCACTGAGAAAAGAGATGCAGAGAAGTTAAGTTACTTGACTTTCTTCACGTATCCAGAAACTGTGAATGTTCAGGTGGATACTGTTTCTGACCTGAAACTCTCAGTTTTTCACTCTTCTTCAAAACTTCACTATGGATAGAACCTGACGTTCCCTCAGAAAATAGCACCACATCCATGATGATCACTTGCTACTGGGAGAAATTTAGTAAATATGCTGTTAAGTAACAGCTCCATGGTTGCCTTGCTTGTTGCATTCCAATTTTATGAGGTGAAAGAAAGGACCTTAACACTTTATCTAAAGCATATATAAAGTGTATAACCATAGGGACAAAACTACTTAGTTGCCACCAACCATTCCCCCTGTGAGAGGATTAAAATCCATTTTAGGGTATCATGAGACTTTGGTTATGGTGGGGAGAGGGGTGATTAATGGTTATAATCACTGGTTCAAAGATCTCTGCTTTTGTCTTGAGCTTAAGCCAACACCAAGGTAAGCATGTTCTGCTAAATAATTCAAACACTTGGAGCTTTTCCTGCTGCCTTCTCCATTTGAAAGCAATGTCCCTGACCACTCTTTAGTCCCCATTAGTAGTGCTGAACTGTGACTCATATCCCCGGCAAATATAATGTCTTACTGAGTTATGCTCACCCCCTGCAAGTTGAGTGCTTGCATTTATGAACAGCTGGTGGGCTACAAAGTCAAATCCTTGACTTTCCTCAAACCAGATATACTAAGCCGTAGGACGCTAAGGAACAAACATCCAAGGATTCAAGTTCCTACTGGTCTTTCCTCTTAATAAAATAGAGTACGTAGAGCTGTCCACCTGTTCACTTAATAGAAAAATATAAATGTTCACCACAATGAGCATCACTAAAAGTTTATATAGGAAAATTTGTTTTGAGGGTATTAGAAGCCAGTTTCAGCTCTGCTGCTGACTTTGAGTGAGTCAGAGTTGTTTGGACATCAGTTTGTGGGATTTCAGTCCAACTGATCTCATTAGAATGCAAGATGAAACTTGAGATGTAGAGCACTTTGAAAAAAATAATGTTAATATCATCTGTTTATCCATGGTTACATCATAGTTTTCTCAAAGCATCTTTATATCATTAATCACTAGATTATTGTATCATACCTGTGGATTAGAATGGGTCATGAGAGCACTGTTTCTCAGGAATGGACAATTGACACCAGACACGTTAAGAGTAAATTCACTGATGATCTAAACAAGCCAAATGGTGTATTGGACTAATAACACCAAATCTTCTATTGGAAAATTCTTTCTATCTATACTGAATACCAATGGATTATAAGTCAGGAAACCTGGATTTTAGCCTCAGCTCCAACAATACAGTCATATGGCCTGGGTCTTTAACTTGTAAGTCTTAGTTGGCTGAGATTCAGGCCAGACCCAATGCTAAGGATGAAGACAGCAGTAAACAAGAAACTGTAGTCTTTTCCTTTACTGAGCCTAGAGCCTAGAGGGGAAAATAGAAAAATAATTGCAATAAAGTGCAGACAGTTAGTATGTTATGGGAACATGTAGCAGAAGAACCTTATCTAGACAGGACCTCAGGAACACTCTTCCTGAAGAACTGATGTTTAAGCCAGAACCTAAGTGATTATTAGGAACAAGCTGAGGAAAATATGAAGGAAGGAGCAGATGAGTGTTTCATAAGGAAAGATGAACCTGTGTCGAGTGCCTGAAGCTGGAGAAAACATG
Source organism: Lynx canadensis (assembly GCF_007474595.2). Lineage (NCBI taxonomy): Eukaryota > Metazoa > Chordata > Mammalia > Carnivora > Felidae > Lynx > Lynx canadensis. The sequence goes on from NC_044305.1 coordinate 94,215,507, forward strand.
GCTTGGTGAAAATATCATTTCTCCACACTGGTTTCATCCATCTCAGACACAGAGCCAGTCTTAACAAAGGTATCCACAGTTCTCATAGATGTTCCCACTATCTTATAGAATTTGAATTTACTCTTCCAGCCTAGAAGCTACTGACTGTGGAGTAAATCCTCAGTTTACCCTTGAGAAAAATTACTTTCCCATAAACCATTAGGCTATTCAGTTTGCCTGGGTTTCAGCCTTCATTTCATTATTTGCACCTGAGTTCAGCAGGGGCTCATAGTTCAGTTTTGAATATCTATTCTTTATGACTGACGATACCTTTCCCTGATACTCCTAATATTTCCTTGTATAGCCTCAGATCTTCCAAATTCTGAGGCCTAAAACTACTTCAGCTCCCAGGGCTTAACATTTATCCTCAATCCATCCCCTAAGATGAAGAAAGCTGTGTCTAATGGACTTCTGTTTGTACCCATTCCTTGGATTTGCTGTCCTGGATTTGGAAGAGCTGTTCTCTTAAAAAGTTTTCTCTGTACTCTTTAGCCATGTTGATTATCATACCTTCCCAGTCCAGAAGGATTTCCTGGAATATACTGCAATCAAGCTCTTGTATTACCTAAAACCGGAACAATTGTAGAAAAAGTTACCACCTGAAAAAATCTTGAAACACGTGTCTTAATTTTCGCAAAGCAAGACAACCTTTCTCAACTGATGTTTGCATATATGTGTACCTAAATTCACACATGTTAGCACCTATACTTACCCAATAAATCCCAGTGACATTATTAAGGTTCACAGTGCAACTTAATGACAAGAATGACATGGAACAATTCCTAGTTGCAATCAAAAATTAATTAGACTAGTACTCCATGCAGTAAATATCTTTGTATAGAATGACATTTAAACTCTGCATGAGGCTTAGAAAAGGTAACCAACCAATCACCTTCTGAAAATTCCATTAGCAGAAAGCAAATAAGATGTTCTGAAATTAATGAATCCATCAGCTGAGGTGAAACCTTTCAAAAACCTATCATGTCAAAGAGCAATTAATTGGATCTTTTTTCAGAATTTAACTCATTGCTGATGAATGTCTGAAGAATTTTAGTTAAAATATAGTGCAGGGTCTAGTGTCAAGAAGAATGAACTCAGGAGTAGAATTAAGTTCTCATCCTGACTTGGTCACTAATGTGCTGTGTCACAGACTGAATCAGGCTCCTTCTCTGTTCCTGAATTGTTCATTGTAATGTAGAAATAATTAATTAACATCTGTCATGCCTAACATACAGGGTGGTTTTGAGGATTTATTGAAAATATGGGTGGTATTGGGATTTTAGACAAATGTCGACATAAAGGGAAATTGGAATTCTCAGCATTTGGGTGATTTACAGGGTGAGCAGGAACAATATCAGTTCTTTTCTAGAAATAAGGATTGATGGTTTTGTATTTTGAGTAAGTAAAGACAATCTGATAACTCTACTGAACACATTCTTTTTCTTAGTGTCCATTAGGTTAATGTAGCTTAACAAGTAATCACACATGGCTGTTGGTCACAGAATTTCCCTGGTGTATTCAATCTCCTCAATGTCTGATTTTCTGGTCTTCTAAATGTCAGGTCCATCCCAATGGTAAGTTGAACATCTTAGGAAAAATATTTCCTGTCTCGTGGTGCAGAAGTTAATGGCCTTGCAGCAAAGGCCAGTGCTCTATTTCTTTTTTTATAGAAAAACAACATCTTTTCCCTCCACAAGATGTGGGTAATGGTGATTAAAAGCATTGATTTGATGTTTGGGTTGTAATCCCCATTCTGTTACTTTTGGGAAACCATAACCAAATTGTTTAACCTCTCCAAAGTTTTGTTTTCTTATGTGAAAAATGAGGGAAAACATAGCTCTTTCATAAGAATGATATGAATATGATATAGGATAATTTATGTAGAACTCTTAGCACAATGCCAGACACAAAATTAATGCTGAAAAAAATAGTAGCTATTATTAGATGAGTTCCTGCACAAATTAGTCTGGCAGTTCTCTGATAACAATGAATTTATGAGTAAAGTGCTCTCTTGAATTAATAGCATCTGAATACTTTTTTAAAATAAATATTATTTCATTGTATTTAAGGATATATAGAGAATGAAGAAGGCTGGACAAACATTGCTCTCCTGAAGTTCTCAAGAGAACATTGTTAAAGGTTAAAGAATAGATCAAAATGGTTGCAACTAATAGCTAAGCTATAAAATGATTCAGAGGAGTCACTTCTCTGAAACCTCCATCTGTAGATCATAGTTATGCATTTTTGCCATTCCACTGAAAATTATTGGGCATCTATTATGGCACTACCAGACACTGAAGATAAAATTGTTAGCTGCCACTGATTATGTGATTATATGTGCTAGGTACCATGCTTAAAGATATCCATACATTATTTTAATTCCCACCAAAACCCCATGAGGTGGGTTTGTTTTCCCTGGGAGCCTAAATAGTGAGGCACTGTGCCTCACTGATTTCCCTTCCACTAGCCCATTATCTGGAAACGTACATGGGAATGAGTATCTTGAGGCCCAAGGAAAAATCATGAGTAGGAAAGAGAGTACAATAACCTTAGAGCATCTAGGCTCAGAAAATTTCAAGCCTAGAAATCCTGCTGGGAATCCCAAACTCACATTTTCCCCTACTACATACACCCAAGGTTCCCTACTCTGGTTGAGTCACCTAATTCCAAGTACTTCCTGAGGGCTGGGACTGGTACTTCTTACCAAATCCTGAGAGCACTGTCCATGTGAATTTGTCTTACGAGTGTTTCTTTCTCTGACATTCTCAGTTGTTTTAGATCAATCCCAGCTTTGAGACATGCTGTTCCTTTTCTGCCTACAACTGAGTTTGGGGTGTCTGGTTATTTACCTCCCTTACCTAGAAGTCCATCTCTATCTAATCCTCTGGTTGGTGTCTCCGTATTGCTTCTGCCCTGACTCTTGATCTTCCCTTTGATTACAATGGAATATTATTGATGTTTTCTTTTTCTCTCTTAAGCAACTAAGATTGATCTATGAAACATAAAAAGGAGGGAGGACGTGTGAAAAAAGGAAAGTCTTGGATATCATTCATTGTGCTTTGAGTAGAATTTTTTATGAAATTGCTTTCCTCTTTAAACTCACTTCAGACCATGAAACATGAGGCATAAGGAGCAAAAGTTTTCTTTACTCCAAGTTCTTAACTCTAGCTCATCCACAAGATCACCTACCTTGAGGGATTTCAGATTATCTATTTTCCTTCTGCTTTTGATATTTCTTTTCTTTTAGTAAACTGGTCTCTAAAAATAAACCTTCAGAACACTCTCCTCCATAGAATATATTTCTGCATTGACCTGTGGTCCCTATTCTGCTCTTTGTCATAACCCAAATTGCTATCTTTACTGGACTCAAATTAATTCCTAGAACAAAGAAGAATTAGAAACAGCACCATCAAGTTTTACTAATTTTTGAAAGACTTTGTGAAAAAATGTGTCCTTCTAGTGATCAGATTCTCCCCTGGTAATTTTTCACATATATGCCAGTAGCAATTTTAAGTACTTTAAGCAAAGCGTTCTTTCTTCTGAAGCCTCATAGATTCCGAGCTCACAGAACTTAATAAATTATTGCAATTTGAATACAATTATTTAACTTAAAATACTATGTGATAGTTATTTATATTAATGCAAATATGCACAGACAGCTAAGTGAATGCATGTTTTCATTTTGGAAATAAGTTGTTTCTAATAGCTGATACTAAACAATAGAGTGAAAATTCTCTGTGATGGCTTCATTTCCAGACTGGTTTCATGCTAGTGTACTTCTCACAAAGCTTGCTCACAAATGGAATAAGATGGAATCTTGTTCTGAGGGAATAATATATGAAGATGGCCTTCCCAAAGATTATCTGATATTTTAATATGGGAACAATAACTCTATTTTCCAGAGGCTCTCTTGCCCCATACTCACGATATTTCAGCATTCCAGCCAACAATAGAATTGTAGAATGTCCCCCAGAGAGCTCTTTGTCCAACATCCTCATTGGAAAATTGAGAAACACAGATCCAAGGAGGGGAATATAAAGACGTCTACTCAAAATAAGACAATAATGGGAGAAATAAAGTATTCTAAACTATAAAGTAAAGCATTATGAAATTAAATGCAGTTGCCATAACTATAAAAATTATTATGCATTAATATATTAATTTATTCAGTAAACATTACTGAATGTTTAATGTTCTTAATGCTGGGGAATATAAACTCATGCTTGACCTAAAGCTTATGGTAGAAATGGTATAATGGCATTGCTCAACTTAGGTCTAAGAGGACTGACAGCTTCTGCTTTGCCCTCTGGGATCCATAGCCAACAGTGACATAAGTCCTACTATTCTGAAATTTCCATGCTATACGAAGTCCAAGTCACACAAAAAGACTCTGTGTTGACACTCTAGTTAACAGCCCTGACTGAGTTCTTGACCAACAGTCAGCATCGATTACCATCCATTTGTGTGATCACATTTGAAGTCTGTTCCATATGATCCTTCATATGACTTCAGCTCCAGTTATTATCCGCATGAGAAAGCCCAAGGGAGAACTGCATAAGTAAACCCAATTAACTCACAGATTCATGAGAAAAAATAGTAAGTTGTTTAAGCCACTAACTTTGGGATAGTTGCTATGCAGTAAGAGGTAATCACGAGAGTATGTAATGAAGAAATAGTTTAAAGATTTTAAACAAGAGAATGATGATAAATTCAGTTTAAAATTGAACATGTTGGCTAGCTAGGGCCCTAGGGATCAGATTCTTTAGATGATAGGAAATAAACATTCTATCTTCTACTAGTCTCTTCTACTAGTGAGACTAATACACTAGTAATACATCCAAGTTTAATTGGAGTTTGAAGGCTGCTGGATGGAATTGAGTGAAATTCCTCCTCTCATGTACAAATTGTACATGTTACATAGATTCATAAGAGTCTCCTAGGGGAAAAAAAGTACCAGGCCCTTACACATGATTTTTGGCTTGTGACTGATAAAGTATCAGATTCCAACTCTGATAACAGGCTATTAAGGTAGCGCCCAATGAATCCTGATTCCTAGTATTTATGCTCTTGTGTAATTCCATACCATATTGGAGAGGGGTGGCCCACTGAACCAATAAGATATTGCAGAAATGACCATGTGCAATATCTTATTGGTTCAGTGTTTTAAATGGCATTGAAGTTTTTCCTTTGTTCTTCCTTGGGTCACTCATGCTGGAGGAAGCCAATTACCATGCTGAAAGGATACTCTGAAAGCCTTATGGAAAGATCCATATGGTGAGGAAATGAGCCCTCCTGCCAATGGCCAGCACAAATTTAGCATGTTAGTGGAGTCATCTTGGAAGTGGATATTTCAACCCTAGTGAAGCCTTCAAATGACTGTAGACTGGCCAGTATCTTCATGAACCTTTATCTGAAGTTCAACAGTTGTTTTAGATTGATTTGTATGAGCTAACTCCAATAATTTAAAGGCCATTTGAAATTATTTCTAGTCTCCCTACATTACTTAGTTCAATTAAAATTAAGCATTTTTTCTTTAATTTCTATTATCATATATTTTATGTGTAGAAGACAATATGTATGACATGTATATGATTAAAAATATTTTTTTAAAAGTTCAAGTACATGTAAAATATATAAATATATATACCTACTAATTTAAAATATATATAACTACTAATATATTTTAATCTTCCTGTATCCATATTCTACTAATTTTTTTCTCCCTTGATTTAGATGTAACAGTTTGGAATTATGAATTTACCATTCCCCTACTTAGTATAACTTTATTACGTATATACATATACCTAAATGATATATTATTGTCTTATTTTGTTTTGGGCCTTTAAAAAAATGAAATTATACATTATATAATCTTCTGTGTCATATTTTGATATTTTTCATCAATATCATATCTTTGATATTAACCTTACTGATGCTTGTAACTGTGATTCCCTCATTTTTACTGCTGTAATGTTTTATTTTTCTTATTTAAACCACAAAATATCCAACTCTGTTAATGGACATTTGGCTTGTTTTTTGTTTTTTTGCCATTGTAAATAAGGATGCTATGAACATTCCTGGATATACCACTTGGCATGCATATTAAAGTTGTAAAATCCTAGGAGTTGAATGATTAAGAATCAGAATATAAGACAATGCCAGTTTTCCCAAGAACTTCTATGAATTTATACCACCATCTAGCAAAAATACAGAGGACTCATTGCTTCAAATCTTCACCAAAATTTTGGGAAATAAAACTTTCTTTTTTGGCAATCTAGCAGGTGTATTATGTTTTATTTTATTTTAATTTGTTTAATTTATTTTTATAATTTAAATTTAAATTTAATTTGAATGTCACTCATTGCTAATGAAGTTGACATAGTGTCATATATGTATTGTTTACTTTGCTTCTTCTTTAGTGAAATCCATGCTCATGTTTTGTCACTTTTCTAATTAATGGATTATTCTTGTTCTTGTTGATTTTTAATGTTATTAACATACTCCAGATATCACTTGTGTCAATTATGTGTCTAAGGCATTCTTTCTCATTCGTGTTTATACATTTACTTTTATTTTGTATTTTATTTTAAGGTGGTCATATTTAGCAATATTTAATAATGTGTGCCTTTTGTGTTAAGAAATACATTCCAAACCCAAAGTCAAAAATATTGTTTTTAAATTATCTGCTATATAACTTTACATTTTTGGTTTTTTGTATTTAAGTCATCAATTCTCTTGATTTTTTTTTTCTTGGAATGGGGGTTTGTCGTTTTATTTTCGTGTTTTAAGAGATAGATTCTAATTACTTTTGTTCATATGGATAACCAATTAACTGAAATCATTTAGCCCATCCTCTGTTACTGATCAGCAATGATCTGTTTATATTTACAGTTTCCATTTATCATAATTATATTTTTAGGCCCTCTCTTCTATTCCTGGTCAAATTTGCTATTCCCACATAATACTTTATAGTAAAAACTCCTCATGTATGGTCAAACAAATTTAATTTTTTTATGTTTATTTATTCTTGGGGGGGGCAGGGAGAAAGAGAGACACAGAATTGGGGCTCAAACTCACTCATGTATGGTCAAACAAAATTACTAATCTCATTGTTTTTATTCAGAAATTTGTTATCTATGTTTATATTAGTTTATCAAAGTACCAGGAATATCCTGTTAGTATTATAATTGCACCTCCATTAATCAATACAGATAGACAAAGCATCTTTAGGGTATTGATTGTTTCTCTTTATAAACATGATAGATTTCTCCATATATTTAGGTCTTCTTCACTGCTTTTTATTGGATATATTTCTTGGTAGGGTATCTTTCTTAAAAATACCTTTTCTAACTCTGTTACTGGAATACAATTCAATCGGAAATTATATGTTGATTTCTTTCTTGCTTGATAAATTCTCTCATTGATTCTAACAGTTTGGAGATTCTTTGGGGTTTTCTATGGAGAAAATATATCATGTACACAAATAATAATTCCCCTTGTTCTCCTGCATGTTTAAATATTCCTTGTCCTTTCCAAGTGTACTTTTTTGATGTTTATTTATTTTGAGAGGGAGAGAGAGAGCACACAGAGGGGAGGGGCAGATCAAGAGAGAGAGAGAGAATCCTATGCAGGCTCTGTGCTGTCAGTGCACAGCCCAATGCAGGGCTCCAGTCCATGAGATAATGACCTGAGCTGACACAGAGAGTTGTATGTTCAGCCCTTCAACTGGCTCTGAGCCACCCAGGCACCCATAAGGGTACTTTTTCTAACATGGTATTGTTGAATATAATCAGGGAATATAGAATGTTTTTTCTCCCGATTTTTAAGGAAATGGTTTCATTGTCTTATTTTTGAACCTCTGTAGGTTTCTTTATCTTAAGGAATTACTATCTATCCCTTCTTTGTTAAGAATTTTTATACCAGGGGCACCTGGGTGGGTCAGCCAGTTAAGTTTGTGACTTCAGCTCAGGTCATGATCTTTCAGTTCATGGGTTCCAGCCCCATGTCGGGCTCTGTGCTGACAGCTCAGAACCTAGAGCCTGCTTCGGATCCTGTGTCTCCTTCTCTCTCTGCACCTCCCCGCTCACACTCTGTCTCTGTCTGTCAAAAAAAAAAAAAAAAAAAAAGAAAAAGAAAAAAAAAAGAACCAAATAAAAACATTAAAAAAAAAGAATTTTTATACCAAAGAGAATAATACCATGAACCTCTGTATCTACCACCAAGCAATGATACCTTCACCTCATGGGCTCTCATTTCACCTATATTTCAATTACACTGGATTATTGTGCATCTTTTAAGGTTTATTTATTTGTTTTGAGAGAAACAGAGAGAGAGCAAGCAGGGGAGGGTCAGAGAGAGGGAGAGAGAGAATCCCAAACAGGCTCTGTGCTGTCGGTGCAGAGCTTGATGCAGGGCTTGAACTCACAAATCAGGAGATAATGACCTGAGCTGAAATCAAGAGATGCTTAATGGACTGAGTTACCCAGAAACCCCTCACACTGCATTATTTTTAAGTAAATTCTGAACAACTTATTTCATCTGTTAAGTATTTTATGTATCTCTAAATGATGAGAACACTTAAATAATATAATTATAATTCCATAATCACACCTAAAAGCAATATAATCACATAACATTTTCAATGTTCACTTTTAGTCAGCTGTCTAATAATTATTTTTCCCATTCGATTTGTTCAAATTAGGATTTAAACATAGTTCATACGTTATATTTGATTGGAACATCTCTTATAACTTAAGTGTGTTATATTGCATTATTTTCTTAAATTCCGTGTTTAAGAATATGGAATCATTTGTCCTGTAGAGTTTCTAGACTAGAGATTGTATCCCTGTGTTGTAACGTGAAATCTGGGTCCAGATTTTCTAGAAATTGATAGCTTAATGTTAATCAGAAGTTCTCAAATAGTTCTGATCTGAGGATACTTTTACATTCTAAAAATTATTGCATTCCAAAGAATTTTTATTCATGTGATTTACTATTTATAATACTACGTATTAAAACAGATTTTTTAAAAATATTTACTAACTTGTTTTTATCATATTTGAAAAAATATCAACGATATGCCCATATGCATATAACTAAAGTTTTTCTGCTAGTCCGTTTTTCAAGAATTGTGTTCTATGAAAACGTGGAGTAAAACTCCATGTTACAAATGCTTTTCTTCAAGACAACCATTATAGTTTAGCACGCAGATTCCCATTTAGTCACACAAAATAGTAAGAGCAATGTATTCAAGGTTTGCAATTACTAAAATTAAATGTATTTACTGTTCTATCAAATTCCTCAAGGATAGTTTTAAGTGAAATGTCTTTTTTGTTTCTTGTAAATGCCTGGAAATGAAGGATACAGGTTGATGCCATTGCCTTGATTAATGCCATGTCACCAGAACTTTTAACCACCATTGCCCTTGCTCCATCAATGCAAATGTCAGCACAGTAAAAAAGGCAAATACCATTTTAGTATTGTTATGAAAATTACAACTTCACAGTCTCCCTGAAAGGGTCTTGAAGACACCCATGGGTCTGCAACTCAAAATGGAAATGCTACTTTGATGTATCAGATTACCTACTCAGAACTAAACTGAGGAACTATTTCTCAGTCTTCCTACACAGAGACAGCTAGATGGCAAGTCTACCTGCTGTTCCTTATGAACCCGGCTTTCCTTCTGACTTAGACACTATCACTCCACGCTTCCTTCACACCTTGCCATAATATTGAGGAAGCAGCTCTGAACTTGTTGTTCCTGTTCCTGTTCTTGGTTTCAATTCTTTCTTTTCCCTCAACTTTCTTTTCCCAACTTGGCACTCACCAGCACTTCCAATTCCTGTACCCACCGATTTATACTTACTAGTTTGTTTGTTTTTTACTGACAAAGTTTTTACTCTTACTGGCCAAAGTTTAAAAAAATTCATATATATGCTTACAGGAATGAATTTTTGACTGATTAATCAAATACACTCTGGACATTTTCCTTAACTGTCCAACGCTACTATATTTTCCAAGCTATGTACATCAGTATTCCTGCCATAGGGCTGCCTCCCTTGCCTTAAGTTTTTCAGAACAAAGTATTTGGCAAAGGACAGGGAAAGTTCAAACTTCACCTGTTCTTGGGGAAAGTGCTGGCCTGTTAACAGGAAAGAGGCAACATCTGTGGCAATTCCCAGGCTTTGCTGGGAAGACACTTCTCCCCATGGCGGGAATCTCCTGGAATACAGGCCAAGCCCTTCCCCATGACCCTTGTTCTGGTTCCACATTCCGGTTATTCATTTGAGTGCCCTTCCTTCTAATTTTCTTATAAAAGCACAGTCTTCTCTGACATGACAAACCACTGCAAATCCCTGCAAGACAGGTGAGTGGAAGCTGACAGAAGATGAGACCATGGCAAGAGCTATACTGTACATATTTGGGGGAAGATACAGGAGGATCTCTGTCAGATACAGGAGCTCTGAGACTCAGCACACGCAGGCTTGGGAGGTCTCATGGGGTAGGAGCATGTACAGATTTTCTAGTTCTTTCCAGAGCTATACAAGGGGATGGATGTCACTAAGATGAACTTATTCCTAGGGGACTAACAAAGGAAAGACAAAGAAGATGTGTGGCATCTCTATATGTCCTCTCTCTGATCACACTTCTCTTAGTGAAATCTGATTGCTTCCTCAGGTCACAGACATGATGCGGCCTCACACGGACCTCCCCAGCATGTCCTGGATGCTGTTCTCCTGCCTGATGTTGCTGTCTCAGGTCCAAGGTGAGATTTCTCTGCCTCTGACACTGGGTCCTTGCGAATGCTCAGGGCCAAGAGGAGAAGGAAGACTCTCGTGGTACTGGTGACATATATCCCCACACCATGAAATGGCCTGTGACTCGTCCATCACCACACCATCCTTCAGGGTAACCAGGGGTGGCAGGCATCACAGTGGTCCACTAGCACTGCAAGGAGGTCCTTTGCTTCTTGTCAGTGCACTCTCAATTATGCTGGTAGGCGAAAGAGGAAAGTGTGAAGGGACAGAAATAAAATAAGGGGAAGGAAAATGAGGACCCAGGGCAAGAATGTGTATCCTAGAGCGGGGAAGGGTTGGACTGTGAATGGGAAAGATGAAAAGAAAGGAGAGGTTTCCTCATTTAGTGGGGCTGGTTCAAGAACAAGAAATCCTGAAAGTGTTGGCAGTGGTGAGAGGCAGTCAGGACTTTGGCATCACTTCCCCAAGCACCGACCCCATAGACGTTCCTCTAGGTCACCTCCCACCCTGATCCCCAGTCTCCTATTCACCTCTTCTCTCTCTTTTGTGTCCTTCCGTCCTAGGTGAAGACTCGCCAAAGGAAGTGCCCACTCCACGGATCAGGTGTCCCAAAGGCTCCAAGGCCTATGCCTCCCACTGCTATGCCTTGTTTATGACACCAAAATCCTGGATGAATGCAGATGTGAGTACTTGGATTTGCAGGTCGGGGTTTTAAGGGCAAGTACACTAGAGACCTGGCGGTGGGGAGGGGGGTTCCATTCCCCAGAGTTCCTTGGGGGTGACGGTGAGCATCCTCATCTTTTGCATACATACCTCTTCTCCCCTACCTCTGCACTGCCCGTCTCCCAGTGATGTCTCAGGCCTCCCCTGAGTCTCTCCCTTCCCCACACAGATGGCCTGCCAGAAGAGACCCTCGGGACACCTTGTGTCTGTGCTCAGTGGGGCTGAGGCATCCTTTGTGGCCTCCCTAGTACAGAACAGTGCGAACACTTACTCAAACATCTGGATGGGGCTCCATGATCCCACAGAGGTATGAATACATCTTCTCTCTATAACCTCTCAAGCTGCTATCGCCACCCGAGCCCACTCTCTGTCCCCTGTGTCTGCCCAGTAAATGCCCTAGAGAGCCTTGGAGCTCAGAGATCCAGGAGGATATTAGGAGAAAAGGGAGGACCTTGTGGCCAGCTGAACAGCTGAGTTCTGTGGAAGTCTCTTGCCTCTGCTGAAGTTAATCTGCTTCTTAATTTGCATGGGAGGCCATGTAATTCAGTTCTCTGAGCTTCACAGAGTCTACACGTATTGTGTAGAGTGATTCCTAAATGAAGAGAGGATCCATTTTTGCTCTATGGAACAGACACTATCTTTGAGGTTCAGAAGCTAATCACATATGTATCACTCGTTGTTGTTCAGTCAGTGAGAGGTTACTCTGAATGGGTCTATTGGTCTTTGTGTTTATGGGCTTCAGGATTTGTCAATAAGAGGAAGGAGGTAGGAGGAGTCTCCCAGAGGAGAGCTTTGGCTCCCAGGCAGCATCTAGAGGAGCAGACCAAATTCCATGATGCTGGGGAGGGGTTCCTGCAAGGAGCCCTTTAATGGCCATTCAACCTCACTAGACTCCATCCTCTCTAGGGCTATGAGCCCAATGCAGGTGGATGGGAGTGGAGTAGCACGGATGTGCTGAATTACCTTGCCTGGGAGAGACACCCCTCCACTAACCCAAACCCCGGCTACTGTGGGAGTCTGTCAGCAAGCACAGGTAAGCAACAGAGGAGCTCCTTTCTGCCAGACCTCTCCATCCTCTTTTTCCCTATTTCTCAGTGTGACCGTCAGAGAATCCCCGTGAGCAAGAAAATGTAGGGTTGGTTTATCTTCTCCCACCCCTTCTCATCTCTCCTTTCTTTGAGTCCCATTCCCCTGGAGTAGGACACTGCTGAGGATGAGGGAGACGCTGTGAATCCTACGCCAGAATCTGGGCTGCCTGTACCTTGGGTTCATGAGCTCCACCAGCCACATCTACCTGAGCTCCTCTGTCTCTCTAGGATATCTGAAATGGAGAGATTATAACTGCGGTGCGATGCTACCTTATATCTGCAAGTTCAAGGACTAGGTCTGGTGGGACGTCAGGAGCCTGAGTTTTGTGTGCAGCTCATCATGGACATATGACCAAGTGTGAAAACCTACCCTGGAAAGGAATAGTCTCCCCCCTACCATCTAACCTGACCCTTCCTTCTGATCATTTCTCCTCCCTATTCATTTAACTTTATGTTCTTTTTGTGTATTACATGGCCTGAGATTGCAGAGAGCAATAATAAATACTTCATTCCATGTTGTGTGCTTTTGTGCTCCTATCTCATAGCAAAAATATGAAGAACAATGGGTATGGGAGGAGTTCTAGGTCTTGCCTCTGTCCAATGTTATTTATTCCCCCAGGGAAAATGCTTAAATGTACATCCCCACCAGTGTGTTTATGATCAGTATATAGTCCCTGTTCATGTACCTTTGTGTTGTTTATAGAAAAAGACATTACTCACCTACACATTCTATTACACATTCCTCCTATTTGTAATACTAACAGCCTTAGTGGTATCTGAAGATCTTAGAAGAGCACATCTGTAATCATTTGCTATCATTGATATTTTTTTTCTTTAATTTCCAACCTTCCTTGGACCCTGACTTTTATAAAATACATTGAAAAATGAATGGGTTTCTGATTATAGTGCTTACAGGTAGAGCATTAGAGGTTGTCACTCTCCTCCTTAAAACAGTTCTATTCTTAAACTAACCACCAGAAAAATATTTGAAATTGTGATAATTTGTGGTGACCAATTGGGATTCATCTCCTGGGACTGGACTTAATTGCCTTCCATACAAAATCAGATTAAAAAAATTTTTTTAAACATTTTTATTTATTTTTGAGGGACAGAGAGAGATAGAACACGAGTAGAGGAGAGAGAGAGGCAGAGAGGGAGACACAGAATCTGAAGCAGCCTCTAGGCTCTGAGCTGTCAGCATAGAGCCCGATGCAGGGCTCAAACCCACGAGCTGTGAGATCATAACCTCAGCCAAAGTTGGACACTTAACTGACTGAGCCACCCAGGTGGTCCTGATTTTTTTTTAAATGTTTATTTACTTTGAGGGAGAGAGAGACAGCATGCGAGCGGGGGGGAGGGGCAGAGAGAGAGGGAGACACAGAATCCCAAGCAGGCTCCAGGCTTCGAGATCTGAGCTGTCAGCACAGAGCCCAGTGCAAGGCTTGAACTCATGAACCACCAGATCATGATGTGAGCCTAAATCGGAAGCTGACTGAGCCACATAGGCACCCCCAAGATCAGATTTTTTTTTACAGAATTTAAAAATAATGGCTTTTGTCAAGTCAGTCAATATTGTCTACTACACCTAGAGCCATGCTTGAGTTCCTAAAATACTAATCACAGTTGCTAAACTCATAGTCTGTATTCATAACCATTTATATCCTGAATAATCATAAGTTTATTTCCTCTAGTGAACTCTTATGAACTTTTGTATCTAGAAGTCTAGAACAAAGGTGGGCAGGCAGTTTTTATCTCTTCTCTCTCTATCTGTTCTCTCCCACTGAACCTTCCATAATATAATGCCCTCTGGGTAGTTCCAATGCAGTTGATAAAAATGCTTCTCTCTCCTAATAGTAACAACAACAATGATAATAATAATAAATAGTAATAAATAATCTCTTATTTTCTCTCACTAAAAATTACTCCTACACCAGGGAAGAAGGTGTGGGTTCTCCAATTTGTGTTGGAGCCCTGGATGCCTAACATGTATGCAAAAAACTTTTTGTTATATCCAATATCTGAATTCCCCATAATTTCTTCTTTCAGAGTCCAGCTGGGTTGCTGACAGCTTGTAAGTGCCTTGCCTGAGACACACATAGGCTTCTGTTAGGCTGACTCAGTGCAGACTATTTGGATATAAGCTGCTGACATGCATTCTAACTCACTCAAGCAAAGGGGGAGGTTTGGGGAAGTATGTGGATTTATCTCAGTGCACCAAGATTAGGGAAGATAGCTGAAGGACTAGAAAAAGGAAAAATAAAGTTAGGAAATGAGGTTAATTTCATCTTCCTTTTCTCTATTTTATTTCACTGGGTGCGATTTCTTTTAGCCAATCAGTTTCCTTGCCCTTGGGATAACTCAGGGTGACATGGCTAACTTATTCTACCAAACTTTTCACTTCAGGGATTCAAAACTTTAAGTACATATTCAGTAAACAAATTTGTTTTCAGGAGAATAACTGATTATTCCAGCTAAGACTGGGTATTCACCTCAGTCTAGTCAGCTGAGGGAAAGAATTTGAGTCATGTAGCATTACTATGGGAGCCAAACTCACCTTTTAAGTAGGATCTGTGGATGTGACCCAGTTTTTAGTGAAGGGGGGCAGGAAGGCACTCCAACAGAAGTTTGCTGCAATAAACATGATTTAATTGTCTCATTGTTTTGTTCTGACCTTGGCCTGTTTTCTGATTGAATCTTATTCTTTGGGTACTCACATATTGCCACAGGTACCATACCTGCCTCTGTTCTTGGACTGTCCTCCAGACTTTCAGTAGTTGTCAGCTGGCTATTGTACTTACTGCTGTCATTGTATTTACCCGATTCCTGTTTGTTTTGAGGACTTGAATAACCTGTCATGACGTGGATTTCTGCCAGTCATTGTAAGCCAATGAATTGGGCAAAACCTTCCCATTTGGAACAGCACATCACCACAGGCTCCTGGGCCTCTTGATGGTGTTTCTGTCATGGACTTTACTCTCATCTAGAGTTCAGGAGGCAAAACAATTTGATAGAAATAGCACCTACAAAGAACATCTGGATAAGAGTTAGGTGAACTGAGGCACCCTATTTCCTAATATCTCTGAATGTAACTTGGTGATTCATCCCTTTAGTTTTTTTTTGTAATTTATTTTTTAATTTTTTTTAACGTTTATTTATTTTTGAGACAGAGAGAGACAGAGCATGAATGGAGGAGGGTCAGAGAGAGAGGGAGACAGAGAATCTGAAGCAGGCTCCAGGCTCTGAGCTATCAGCACAGAGCCCGACGCGGGGCTCGAACTCACAGACTGTGAGATCAGGACCTGAGCCGAAGTCGGAAGCCCAACCGACTGAGCCACCCAGGCACCCCTCATCCCTTGAGTTTTAACAGAGTTCTTCCCTTTCCACCTCCAAACCTCCTACCACCAAACCACCTTTGTCCATTCTTCTTAAGTAGTTTTTTAAGTGCACCTCCAGGGTACCGTAGCACATCAACCATGTAGATCTTTGCAATTTATGTGTATATTTAACACATGGATTTATTTATAGATTTCTCCCACATGTCTAAAAAAGAATTCTCTAAAATTGCTTTCCTTGCAATACTCATTTCGTGAGCTACTCATAGACAACAATTTTGTTGTGTGTATACATTTTGGAAATACTCCTTAGGAAGTTCTAAAGTATACAGAGTTAAGTAGGTTTCTTTACTGCATGGCTTTTCCAAGTATTTGTATGCAAATGTATGAAAATAAAGTCATAGGGTTGTCAGCTCATCAGGCATTTATTTGGTCACACGTTTCTGTGTGCCTGTTTGTGTATCTATATTTGGGAGAAATACCTATTAATAGATCATAAGGTGAATTCAGTTTTAATAATAGTCAAAAGCACTGTTTTTTCAAAGCAGGGATTCCAACTTACAGTCATTCAAAGTCATTAAATCAATTTAGTGGGTAATACAAATATATTTTCTTAAAAGAGAGGAGAGTAATATAGAAAATTCTGCAGGATATTGCACAAAAATGTTTAATACTGTTTGAATTTTTTATTCTAGTTACGTGTGTGTGTGTGTGTGTGTGTGTGTGTGAAAAGCATTGGAATATAAAATATACTTCATATTGTAAATAGCAGTCAACATTTTGAATGCTAGTCTGAAGCATAGGCTTTTAGCTAACTATAGGAGAATTAAATGAAGTACCACTAGGGGGAGAGGTGGCCTAGCAGAGAGTATAGTACTGGGAAGATAATAAATAAGAATGATCTGGCTGCTTCCCCAGAGAGGGTTAGAAAAAAGACATTAGGGAAAGGGGGGAAAATAAGTTTATTCCTACATCCTCTAAGATGAAATGTCTGCTATACATCCCTGGGAACAGAAGAAACAAATCTTGCAAGTGAAAATGGACAGAATATAAATAGCGGAAGATTCAGGATTGGGTAGTTCAGTGTGTCCCTAACTAATAGAACGCCAGGAATATATATACAGAATGCTGGACACAGAAGTAAGACAGAGAGAGCTAGGACTCAAGGGCTCCTTATACCATCAGAAACCGTGAGTCATTTGTGGTTTTGTCTTCTCTTGGCTACTCAGTGTGAGAATGCTTCCTGTGTGTTGAAGAATGTCCCCTTGATATGGTTCATGGTGAGAGCAGAGTCACAGCTCCCATCATAGAGGCAAACGTGGCCTCTATATCTAAAGGTGGTAGATAGTTCTCTGGAGGTTAGGGGGTATGTTCAAAGCATGACAATAGGATACCTTAGCCAGGTAGTAGTGCAAAAAGAAACAATTCGAGATTATTCACAAAGGCTATGGAGCTTGGGGTTCTGCAGAAACAGCAGTGAGGGTTCAATGGTTATGACTCACATGGAGTTTCATCATCAAATTTTTCTAACTGCATGGTCTTGCCTGTAGTTTTAGCTATTAGACTTTCCTGGTTCCTTCTTGTTGTACAAACCTGGGACTCCAGGCTCCCAATGAATCTCTTTTTTCTTTTAAGTTTATTTATTTATTTTGAGAGAGAAAGAGAGCGTGCACCAGCAAGGGAGGGACAGAGAGAGAGGGAGAAAGAGAGAATCCCAAGCAGATGGTGCAGAGCCCAATGTGGGGCTTGAATTCATGAACCATGAGCCAAGTTTCAGAAGCTTAACCGGCTGAGCCACCCGATGAATCTTTGATCTAATGAAAAACCTTTATATTTTATTTGTTTTGATCTTTATAGTTCATCAAGGTGTATTTGAGATGCAGTAAATTGCAGTATATATTCAAAATATAATTGATGTTTTGACATACATATACACCCATTAAATCATCAAAATCCAATAATAAGCATACTCTTCACCACTAAAGACCTCCTCTGCCAAGCCCACCTCTTACCTTCAGCTTCTCCAATCCCTCAAACCAAGGCAACCACTGATCTGTTTTCTGACACTATAGATAAGTTAAATTTGCATTTCCTAGAATCTTATATTAATGGAATGATACATTATATACTTTTCTCTCTGGTTTCTTATATTCAGCATAATTATTTTGAAATTCACTTATATTATGGCATGTATCCATACTTCATTTACTTTCATTGTTGAGTGATATTCTATTGTTGAGTGATATTCTATTGTGTGGATATGACATAATTTGTCTATTCTGTTGGTGAAAATTTAAGTGATTTTCAGTTTTTATCTATTATAAATAAAACTACTGTGAACGTTAGTATACAGGTTTATGTACAGATAAATCCTTTTCACTTATCTTGGGTAAATATCTAGGAGTGGAATAGCTGCACTGAATACTAGGCATATATTTAAGTTTTTAAGAACAGCCACACATTTTCTAAATTGATTTTATCATTTACATCAACACCAGTGGTGCATAAGATTTCCAGTTGTTTTACATTCTCAGTATGGTCAGCCTTTCTAATTTTAGTCATTTAGATAGGTATAAAGTGATATCTCATTGTGATTTTAATCTGCCTTTCTCTAATAATGAAGTTGAGAAATTTTTCGTGTGCTAAATTCCAGTCTTACGGTACAGCTGTCTTGATTGTAGTGATGATTACAAAAAGAAACACATGTGATAAAAAAGTGTGTGATACAGCTACACACACACACACACACACACACACACACACACACTAAGTATATGTATAAATGGTAAAATTTGAATCAGTTATCTAGATCGTGCTGTCAGTTTCCTGGTATCAATACTCCAGTTATGCAAGATTTAACACTGGGAGAGGCTGGTAAAGGGTTCTGGAACCACTTGTATGCTTCTTTGCACATTATTATGAATCTGTAATTATTTCAAACTACAAACATTTTTCAAATTAACTCTTTCTTTTTTTTAATTTTATTTTTGATGTTTATGTTTTGAGACAGAGAGAGAGAGAGAGAGAGCAAGCGAGAGCGGGGGAGGAGCAGAGAGAGAAGGAAACACAGAATCCGAAGCAGGCTCCAGGCTCTGAGCTGTCAGCCTTTTGTCTCCCCAAGCTCCTTCACATTTAATTCCTCACCTTACCTAATTTTTTTAAGTGTTGCCTGTGTAACCATGTTCTATTTCATATCTCCGTTTTACTCTTAATGTGTTAGAGATTCACTGTTGCCGAACTGTGCTGTGTTCTGAACTCTCCTGATACCACCAAAGTATTCAGTGAGCCAGCATTTGTATAATTATTTTTCTATCCCTCATCTAACCAGACTTACCTCTGTGATACTGTTAATCACTTTTTCCTTCCTGAAGACCTCTAACTTCCTTGACTTTTTTAACACCACACTTTTCTGGATCTTCACATCCGTAAGTCTCCAACTCCTATATAAACACTTGAACTCTATCTAATCCTTAAATGTGTATATGTTCATTTAGATGCCAAAATACAGATACAAAATATTAAACACAACATAAGTTTATTTGCCTTTCATATCAGATTTTGGATCCAAGCTTTTTCATCTTCTTGCCGAGGCGTCTAATTGAATTGTTCTTGTCTGCTTAACTGAAGCAGAGACACAGCTCTGTCTACATTTCAGCTAGTGGGAGGGAGAAGAGTGGCATCCTGAGCCAGCCAACTTACATCTAAGTTAGAAATGACCCAGCAGTTGTGCACATCACCTCTCCTCCTCTCCCAGAGCCTAAACTCAGTCAGCCATGGAGCTACAGATGCTGGAAAATGTGGTCTCTGGCATGATGGGCATGAAAACAGCTATAATCTTATTACCATGGGACAGTGGGAGAATGGACTTGGAAAGACCTCTAGCAGTCTTTTATTGGTAGTCTTCCTCAGGATTTCATCCATAGTGAGCTTATTCTTTTATTTTGTACATTTTTCAAAAGGTAATTTTATCTATTTTCTTGATTGTCACTCACTTTATTTTAGTCCCAATTTTGGATCTCCTTTGCATCACCTTCACTAGCCTTTGAAATCAACTATCTACTCTCCTGCTTGACCTCTGCAGGTAATCACTTTTCTATCCCATTTAGAATGGTGGTTTTCAAATGTAGCCAATTTGCAACTCTGAGGACATTTGGCAGTCTCTAGAGTTTCTTCATTGCCACAACAGTGGTGGTGGTGGGGGGAGGTGTTCCTCCTGGCATCTAGTGGGTTAAAGTCAGGATGTTGCTAAACATACTGCAATGCACAGTGTTGCCCTCTACAACAAAGACTTAGATGCCCCAAAATGTCAAATTGCTGCTGTTTAGAAACGTTGCCCTAGAATATTGCCAGTTACCTAGTACATGTCAATAGATTTTGAGAGAATAAATGAAAGAATAATTCAGTAGAACATGTAGAAAATGTAAACTCAGTAGTCTTTATGACATAAATAGTAAACATGAGGATATCATATGTTCTCACTCATAATCAACTACTCAGTAATGCTTACAACTTATTGAGCTTTGTGTATCTCATCCCATTTAAAATGAACAAAAAGTCTGTCGGGTATTAAAACATTGCACAGTTGAGCAAAACAAGGCTCAGGGAGCTTGAGTAATTTGCCTAATATCAAAAAGCTAGGCCTCAAACCCAGGATTTCTGTGGCCATGAAAGCACCCCACGGCCTCTAGGATTCATCATCCTTCCACTATACACTCAATCCTTTTACCTTGAATGCTTGAACAGTTAGGAGATGGATTGGACCTCTTCTTCTTTCTCTACTGGTGGTCACCCCAGGCAAGGATAAACTCTTGTGTCAGCATTTATGTTCCTCCCCTTGACAAAGTTGTAGTATCACTTTAGCCTAAAATTTTCAGAAGAGGGAAAACTAAGAAAACCCTTACTTATAACTCTGACCTTAGTAAT
Source organism: Lynx canadensis (assembly GCF_007474595.2). NCBI lineage: Eukaryota > Metazoa > Chordata > Mammalia > Carnivora > Felidae > Lynx > Lynx canadensis. The sequence continues at coordinate 94,236,369 of NC_044305.1, forward strand.
GTTTTGAGCTGGCTGAAAAATTTCTGAAGACCCTGGTGACCCCACCCTAGCTCAATCTCATTTGGAAATCCTAAGTGCTTGCTCTTCTCATCTCTGAGATTCTCCAGTCCTCAAGTCAGTGAAAGGGAAGCATCTATAAAGTACTTTTTTTGGCATGTAAAACCTTGTCATCTATCTTTTCCTTACTCAAATCCATACTGTGTTCCTCAGAAGTGTTAGAAAAGTTTTTCCTTTTAAAGAAAAATAGGAAAATATTTTCTATGAGAGATGGTTAAGGAACAATATGGCATAAATAGAGAAAAATAATAATCTTTCCAGGGATATATGCATCCTGAGAGAAGGGAAAGAAACAGAAATGCTTTTCTAAAGTTCTCTTCTGTCTTCTGAATGCCATCAATTATTCACTCAAGAGGCTGAATGGAAGAAAAGGAAGGATTCTGTAGTAAGACATGCTGAGGTATTAGAAAAGAAGTCATAGTACAGACAAAGGGATTTTTGTTCATTAGCAATTTTAATTATGTCAAGTGATAATTATCAGAAAAGGACAGTAGAAATTGTAGGGGGGCATCCCATTACATTAAAATTGACATGCATGAAATTATCCTATATTCTTTTAAGCTAATCCTGTTTTTCCTTTTTATCTTGTTACCATATTGTCTTTATAATTCTCAGCTAACTAAAGTCAAGTCAACAAACTACAGAGTCCCTATAATATCTAGTATACTAGAAATTATGCCAAAAAGTACCCTAGAATGCTAGTGTTGGAAGGGATTGTAATACTGACTGTTTAACACTTTTACTTCATTCCTCAGAGTTCTGCCCTGAAGGGGAGTAGCAGGAAAGGGAGCAGTTACACATAAAGATAGTTAATGTTAGGTGTTTTCAGGTAATGATGAGATGAAGAAATCAGTTGAAGTTACTGACTTGTGATTCTTAATTTTTTAACTTGATCAATAGTCAGAAAACTGATATTTTCAAATGGTTGACATCTACTGAGATGTCCTCCAATGATCCCTGCTTCCTGGTATTGACACCCCGTGTTTAATCCCTTCTCCTGCAGGTGGGATGGCCCTGGTGACCTGTCATTCACCAACAGAATATAACAAAGATGATAGGATAGAGTTCCATGATCAGGTAACAAATAACTGTGACTTCTCTCTTACTTGCATTCTTTCTCTCTTGCGCTCTCAGTCAACCACTCTGATGAGGAAAGCTGCCATGTTGTGAGTTGCCTACATGGAGATAAACTTGGAACCTACATGGCAAGGAACTGAAGGAAGCCTACAGCTAGCAACGAGCAAGGAACTGTGGTCTCACTCCAGCAGCCCATGAGAAAATGAATCCTTCCAATAACCATGTGAGTGTGAAATCTAATCTTTTTCCTGCCAAGCCTTCCATTGAGTCTGCAACCCTTGATGTTGCCTAGTGAGAAACTCACTTATTTCATAGCTTGTAGGTCAGCAATCTGGACCTGACTCACAGAAACTATGAAATAATAAGTGTTTTCTTTTAGGTTACTATGTTTGGGATAATGTATTATATCACAGAGGATAAGTAATACAGTCAATTTCCTAGCATAATATAAAGGCAAACATGAATACAACTTTAAGGCATGTGGTTATTTTTCTAAAAGAAGGACCAACTTGGGTATATTCTTTATGCAAATTAAAACAGCTCGCCATTGTTGAACTTGAATTCAAATATTTTAAACTAGAACTGAATTGGGGTACTTGGATGACTCAGTCAGTTAATTGTCCAACTTTGGTTCAGGTCATCATCACATGGTTTGTGGATTCAGGCCTCGTGTCAGGCTCTGTGCTGACAGCTCAGCTTGGAGCCTGGGATCTGCTTCAGATTCCGTGTCTCTCTCTCTCTCTCTCTCTCTCTCTCTCTGCTGCTCCCCGACTTGCACTCAAATGGAATGTATATTGTAGTGGTTATATTTTCTGGACTTTTTTTTTTGGAGATGTGTGTCTGTTATGGATGGTTGGTTTGATTATCCTATGTGCATTTATTATTCTTGTCCATATGTAAAGGGGTGGGGATGGGGGGTGTTTTGTTCAACAAGTTTGTCCAAGAATGTCATAAGCTGATCTTCACTTTAAGTTAGAAGTGAACAAAGACTAGCTTGATCTTGGCTAAGCACAGCCAAAATCAAGGAATGGATGTTTCATGTTTGAGTAAGTTAATAATGAATAATGCTGGGATATGTCATGATTTTCTATGTTATTGTATTGTGAATCTCCTTAAGGTAGAGATGGGGCAGCTATTGTCAACTGTCCCAGGTAAGAGTGGACCTAATAAAGGAAATAAGTAGTAGCAGACCTTAGTCTTAAAGGAGAAGAATTTCCTTCCCCTTCCTAGGTCTCTTACTACACGACCTTAAGTTTGAGCAAGAAAGGCATGCTCTAGGCCTTGGTATTCTAAATATGGTCTTCAGCATTACCCTGGAGCTTGGTAGAAATGTAGAACCTTATGCCCCACCTCCAACCAATTGAATCATAATGTGCATTTAAACAAGATTCCCAAGTGACTTAAATGCACATTAAAATTTTAGAAGTACTGTTCTAAAGTACATTTGAGTTAGATAAACTGGCCCCTAGCTCAGGGCATCAGACTGCAGACCAGGCAAGGAAGTATCCTCTGGGGATGAGCTATGATCCAGGCTTGTAGGATACAACCTTTAGTTGTTAACTTTCCTCATCTGCTAATAAAGTCTTTTAAAAAACATAGCCTGGTCCCAGCTATAACTGAGGACACTGAAAGAAATTTCTCTGCTCATGATTGCCATTAAGCCACACAGTAGATACCAGTAACAACTTGAAAGAAGCTGGTCCAGATTTGCTAGAGAGGGCCCCCGGAAGAATAAACAGAAAATGTAAGTGATGCAGATGGAAATCGTTGACTGAAGAGGCGAGCAATGCCAGTAGGGTTCTGTGGAACATGCAGGCATCCCCTGAGAATTCCCAGAATGACACAAAGGGGGGACATTATAAAACTTGGGTTCCACAGAGTCAAGTAGGATGAGAGCTTCAGTATTAGTGAACTAGGCATTGCTACCTCATCTGATGGTCACATATTGATTGGTGAGATCCTGTCAGTCTGAGGGCACAGACAGATAGCCCCTACTTCAGAAACTTTTCATTTCAGCACCAGGTTCTATTTTTGCTAGTTACACCCTTAGTGTGCTCCCTGTCCCTGTGTGGATTTGGCTGTCAGATTTTTTAAGTCTTTGCTACCCACTCCCTTGCAGCCTCTTCCACTGCCTTTCTAATTGGAATTTAACAGGGCTTGTCCCTAGTTCCGGATATGCATTGGATTCTTTTGTTTCAGAGCCGTTTCTGGCCTATTTTCCTACTCCATTCCCATTACAGAGCTCACAGCAGAATCTGCATCTACCTTTCCTCTGTATCTCCTCACAATGCCTATTTGCAGGATAGTGAGGGGCAGGGTGGTAGAGGGAGGGCTAGGGTATGTGCAGGAAGGTTCTGGGCATGGCATATGGTGCTAAGTTGCTGATCATAAGCAAAACTCACTCAGAAGACATAAGATTTCACTAAAGAACATAATAGCTTACCATTAAAACAACAAGAAGTGACAAAGCATATGCTCGTGACTTACAAAAACTGCTAATTAAACAAAATATGCGCATGCTGGCAGCTTACTAAATGTGGTATGTCACCACTTAGATTCCTGGCACCCTCAACACCTCTCCACCCCCATCTGCCAACGTAATCTGAGCTTTGCAGACCATACATTCCATCTGTTCTTCCATCTCGGCAATGCCAGATCTCTCTTGAGAAAAACTCAGGAATGCTCACCAACAAAGACATGTGGAAGATCTCATCAGAAGATCCTAGCCACTCTCTGGATCTTGGTATGAAGTGAGAACAGCTGGTATCCAAATCTTGCTAGCTTCAAGCTGACAGCTCTTGACACCATTGGACTCCAAATAAGCTGTCCTCTGACAGGAAACAAGCAGTAATTGGAAGTGTTTCAAATTTGACACAGTCTATTTATTCTCTCCCAGATCTAAATGCATCCACATCCAACTGCCAAGTTTCTAAGATGTATGCAAACCTACAGATTCTCTCAGGTAGAAAACTAGTTCCCTACTGAACAAAAGCTATTGGGTACTTTGCTTCTTCATATTTCTCTATGGTTTCCAGTGTTTTCATGACATTCTTCTCTTTCTTTTACCTCATTCTGCTTCCCCACTATCAAACCTTCAGTTTAAACTTCTTCCTGTCTTAGAATAAAAATAAAAACATCCTTATCTCTGGAAAATGGAGTCCATACATCAGGGGTTAGGCCTGGGAGGAGATGGTGAGTAGATCAGGGTTAGGGAAAACTTCCTAAAGTAAATTCCAGTAAATTCAGAGGATTCAAAGCACTGAGATCCAAAGGTAGTACTGTAACCCATCTTGTGGAAAACTAGCAACACCCAAAGATAAAATTTTACTCTGGTTACTGAGTGACCCTCCAGCAGATCCTTCTCTTCATTCTTCAGACGTTCTTTCAGAAATGATTTTCAATTGACTCTGAAGGGAAAAGAATCCAGGATCTTGAAACTCACTCTTCCAGAAAGTACCATAATCCTGTATGAACAGTGGCCTGCCCCTAAATTCTGCCTTTCCGGACCAAGTGTGTTAAATCACAGGAATGAAAAATCCTTTCAACATTGTAATATTGGTATTTGGTGTCTTCCCTCATCCTCCATACCCTCTTCCTCCTTCCTCATGTGGGGCTATAGTTTTTGAATTAATATTCCTAAAGGAAGCCACTCACGTAATTATTCACACACACACACACAAAAATATCCTGAAACCTTTTCCTGTAGACTGAGAACAACTGGCATAATTTTTAAAGTTCTGCTTCAGTAGTCATCCTATTACAATTGATGTGCTTATCCTCAAAACTGATTGTCTCACAGATTCCTTTAGGCTTTGGACACACAAGACTTACCATTTATGAAAAGGGATTCATTTGGATATTACTTCAGAATGGACACTGCTCTTATCCAAATAATAGCCAACATTTATTAAAGTTGCCCAAGGGCAAGACATTTTTATATAGTTTCTATATATATTAACTTATTTAATCAAGAAACCAATGCTATAAAGCAAGTACTATTACTATCCCAATACTATGTATAATATGCAGGAAGGGGATATACTTAGAGCATCTAGAGTGAGGGCGACCTTGCCTACACCTTGATTTTTGTTCCAGTGACATTAATATCCTATTTTTGGCCTCCAGAACTGTAAGAGAATAAATTTCTTTTGTTTTAAGCCACCAAGTTTGTGGAAATTTGTTACAGCTGTCATAAGACACTAATACAGTATGTAACGAATGGGCAGAAGAAATTTTCCTTGGTCCAAGGTTCTTCTAGCTGGACTAAGAATTAAACTGACAAGTGACAGATTAAAAAGAAAAAAAAAGTTTTATTATGTGTGAACAAAGGCCCAATAATGAAATTAAGACCTAAAGAAATGAATAAGATAAGCAGTTTTTATACTTTTTAGACAGACAATAAATCTGTGAAGCACTGACAGGATAAAGAAAGCTTAATTTTGGGACCTTCAATTAGTAAGGAATTCTAAACAGAATTTGGGCTGGGGTAGTAAATTGGTAAAAGTAACACAGGTTGTTTATATGGGTTTCTTGGCTCCAAATTTCCCATCTCTGGTGATAAGAATGTGGCTTTACCTCCTTGTACAGAGAGGGTATCTTTCATGTGGAAGATTTATTTCCTGCTTTTGGGGGACAAGGGAGGTTCTGAATATCCTTCTTGTACAGGGTGTCTCTTAAAATAACTTTAATTTAAAATATTTAATTTACCAAAATGGCACATTTTGGGGTGGCCAGCACTTGGCACCTACAATAGCTGAATAGAATCACAGAAGACCCTCAAGTGTATGCCAGTTATTTCCAAGATTTGGACAGACTATAGGAGATTAAGAAAATCTGAAGATTTCAGTTATAAAATTTACCATCTGCTTAGTTCACCCCTTCAGGCTTCTTTCTGCTAGAATCACAGATATTTTGTATCCAAACTGCTTTCAAGCATAGACAGGTGGGATTTCTGTACCAAGGAATTTACCCATTCCTCTACAGAGACCATTTCTGAGATAGATGGGAAGAGGCTATCATGGAGAAATCACGGATAACATTCTGAAAGATAGCAACAGATATTTGTAAAGTGTCTGTGACAAAAAGTGACTTTCAAGCTGATGAGGGAATTTTCAGGGGGATCTTTAGAAAGTTTTGCCACTAACAGCATTTTTCAGTATAAACCATACCCAGCTGGCCTAGTTTGAAAAAATGAACTAGCTGAATCCTTCTAAGGGAGTCTACTGAGAATTAGTTACTTATGATTCAGTATATTGCTTGTGACCCAGTACTCAGCTCCTTAGACCCAGATGATGCTAATATTTCATTCAAAACTGTCTTCCTCCTTAATCCATCTTTCTTCTTCCAATAGTACATTGATAGACTTCCTTCTACTCTCTGTAACTATGAAGTCCTTTCTTTGGTATTAGGCATGGATAGTAATTGTGGGGGTGGGGGTGGGGGCAAATCCAAATGACTAAGAATAATTTCTGGTGGCTTTAGGTGGTTCCTCCATTTCTTTTCCAGCTCAGTAACCTCTCAAGACCCACTTTAGGAAGCAAGAGTTAGTTCCATAAATTTAAAGATGGCCACTAAGTTTGAGCATAAGAGCATGATACAGATGTTCTCAAAGTATCTAGCAGGAACTCTAGAGAGCTGATGCCTGAGGAAACACAGTGTAGTTGGATATGAGCCTGGGTTTCTAGGTTCATCAGAGCTGTTAGTGTGAATTCATTGCCTCTGAGATGAGGCACTGGAATTGAATACTTACAGGAATCACCAAGGAATATATGCATGAAATCTAGGGAATATAAGCCAATACAGAATGCAAGTTTTGGGGGATCCATTAAATGTCCATTCAAAGAAGGATGGGTATATCGAGACAAATGGATAAATAAGATATAATGGAGTACTAAACAAAAGTTCAGTCAAATAAGCTAAATTTTGACATAACATTGAATTAAAAAGAAGTCATTTGTAAGAAGTTACTACTTGATAAAGTTTTTATATTACAAATATACAGACATATTTTCATGCTACATATTATTTATTGATTAATTGACATGTAGTTTAAAAAATAAAAAAAAAAAACCCAAAGTAGAAGAATATACAGAAAAATTTATTGTGGCATTTGCCTGGAGAATTTACAATGAGGTTTCTTTTTCTTTTTATAAAGATTGAGGATTTTAAACAAAGGAGACATTTTATTCTGACTGGTATTTGTTTAATTAGTCTTCATTTATTGAAAATAGTTATACTTTTTAAAGAGCTTAGAGACAAGGAAAAATAACCTTTTTTCACACAAGAAGGGAGTTACTGCAAGTAAGAAGAATCCAGTACGCTTTGTACTATGATAGGTTTCTCTTGCTAAAAATGAACAAAGGAATTAATTGTTTAAAAATTAAAACAAACAGTACTTTGTGGCATATTTCTTTTCAAAGTGAGACTTTCCATTCCTTCAAGAAGACTTCAAACAAGCAGTGAGTTTCTAGGTACAAAAGACCTAATACTTTACAATGCATGATAAAAATCTGTTGTAGCTAGCATGATCTAGAGAGGGAACAGCTGCAAGATTTTAAAAGGGAGATTTAAAACAAATAACTACTGACATAGTTCTTTCATCAGAATCTTTATTGCCCCCAATAGCTGCATGCATATTGAGATAGTTATCCTTATTGTTTACATAAATGGCTGGCCAAATTCCTCATGCAAAGTAATAAAAATCAAGGACTTTTGCTATGTCCAGAGCAATGCTGTTTTCAGGGAGGCCTTATTTCCCACTCCTTCAATATCATCTTCTTATCCTCACAAGCTGCAAAGTTCTGCCCCCTGACCTCACTTTACAAGGTTCACAGGAGCTCATTTCAGGTCTTCCCCATCATATGTCCTCTGGAAGTCTTCTGACAGCTGGAAAGCAGTACCTGGACATCTAGTGTTAATGTGTCTCCAAGTGGAGTAATTCTTAGTAAGTCTCCAATAAGGCTTAGGACGCTTCAAGACTATAACTGACACGTGGTGCTGTTAGCCTCTTCCAGTAGCTGTGTACTACTTTCTACCCTTGTACTAAGTATTTTTATAGAGATATTATCTCCCTCTTGCTTTAATCCTTGGAAGTCACGTGGATAAGAGTCTGTCTACCACACATTAGACTGCGGAGAAAAGGGACAAAGGAAGTACAGGATGGACTGAGATCTTCCTATTGGTTCTTTCTGCTTGTATTCTGCAGGTATAAGGAAACCTATTTATAACTTAACTTTGTACTTAAAAAGAAAACTCTAAATGATTTAATACATACTTTGTTTTTGTTTTTTGGGTTTGTTTTTGTTTTTATTCTTCCTAGCACTCTAACTTAAAAAAAAATTATTTAACATAGGAGTGCCTTGGGTGGCTCAGTCGGTTGAGCATTCAACTCTTTAAAAAAATTATTTATTTTTGAGAGAGCAAGAACAAGCGGGGGAGGGGCAAAAAAGAGAGAGGGAGACAGAGAGTCTGAAGTGGGCTCCACACTCTGAGTGGACAGCACAGAGCCCGATGCGGGACACAAGCACACAAACTGTGAAATCATGACCTGAGCCAAAGTTGGACACTTAACTGACTGAGCCATCCAGGCACCCCAAGTGCCCAAGTGTCCAACTTTTGATTTCAGCTCAGGTCATGATCTCTCATTTCGTGAGATCGAGCCCTGTGTCAGGCTCTGTGCTGACAGAATGGAGCCTGCCTGGGATTCTCTCTTTCCCTCTCTCTCTGCCCTTACTCCACTCTCACATACATGCTTTCTCTCTCTCTCAAAATAAATAAAAATAAATACTAAAAAATGTATTTAACATACACTTTCATTGCATGTTCTGTGTGCCAGGTAGCATCCTAACTTCTTTACAAATAGCAACCTATTTAATCTCCATAAGAATCTGATAATATAGGTGCTGTTATTGAATGATTTAAAAGATGAAGGAACTAAAGATCAGAGGCTAAGGAACTTAAGATCAAATAGCTACTAAGTATTACAGCTGGATTCATTTGAACTCAAGAAGTTCAAATGGAGGGAAGATGGCGGCGTAGGAGGACGCTGGGCTCACCGCGCGTCCTGCTGATCACTTAGATTCCACCTACACCTGCCTAAATAACCCAGAAAACCGCCAGAGGATTAGCAGAACGGAGTCGCCAGACCCAAGCGCAGACGAGAGGCCCACGGAAGAGGGTAGGAAGGGCGTCCAGGCGGTGCGCGCTCCACGGACTGGCGGGAGGGAGCCGGGGCGGAGGGGCGGCTCGCCGGCCAAGCAGAGTCCCTGAGTCTGGCTTGCAAAAGCGGAGGGGCCTGACGGACTGTGTTCCGACAGCAAGTGCGACTTAGCGTCTGGGAGGTCATAAGTTAACAGCTCTGCTCAGAAAGCGGGAAGGCTGGAGGACAAAGGGAGGGAGAGCTGCTGAGCCCCCTGATGACAGAGCTCAGTTTGGTGGGGAACAAAGGCGCTCGCCAGCGCCATCTCCCCCGCCCACCCCCAGTCAAAATCCCAAAGGGAACCGGTTCCGGCCAGGGAAATTGCTCGCTCCGCGCAAACACCCAACTCTGTGCTTCTGCGGAGCCAAACCTCCGGCAGCGGATCTGACTCCCTCCCGCTGCCACAAGGCCCCTCCTGAAGTGGATCACCTAAGGAGAAGCGAGCTAAGCCTGCCCCCCTGCCGCAGTGCACCTTGCCTACCCACTCCAGCTAATACGCCAGATCCCCAGCATCACAAGCCTCGCAGTGTGCAAGTAGCCCAGACGGGCCACACCACCCCACAGTGAATCCCGCCCCTAGGAGAGGGGAAGAGAAGGCACACACCAGTCTGACTGTGGCCCCAGCAGTGGGCTGGGGGCAGACATCAGGTCAGACTGCGGCCCCGCCCACCAACTCCAGTTATACACCACAGCACAGGGGAAGTGCCCTGCAGGCCCTCACCACACCAGGGACTATCCAAAATGACCAAGCGGAAGAATTCCCCTCAGAAGAATATCCAGGAAATAACAACAGCTAATGAGCTGATCAAAAAGGATTTAAATAATATAATGGAAAGTGAATTTAGAATAATAGTAATAAAATTAATCGCTGGGCTTGAAAACAGTATACAGGACAGCAGAGAATCTCTTGCTACAGAGATCAAGGGACTAAGGAACAGTCACGAGGAGCTGAAAAACGCTTTAAATGAAATGCAAAACAAAATGGAAACCACCACAGCTCGGATTGAAGAGGCAGAGGAGAGAATAGGTGAACTAGAAGATAAAGTTATGGAAAAAGAGGAAGCTGAGAAAAAGAGAGATAAAAAAATCCAGGAGTATGAGGGGAAAATTAGAGAACTAAGTGATACACTAAAAAGAAATAATATACGCATAATTGGTATCCCAGAGGAGGAAGAGAGAGGGAAAGGTGCTGAAGGGGTACTTGAAGAAATCATAGCTGAGAACTTCCCAGATCTGGGGAAGGAAAAAGGCATTGAAATCCAAGAGGCACAGAGAACTCCCTTCAGACGTAACTTGAATCGATCTTCTGCACGACATATCATAGTGAAACTGGCAAAATACAAGGATAAAGAGAAAATTCTGAAAGCAGCAAGGGGTAAATGTGCCCTCACATATAAAGGGAGACCTATAAGACTCGTGACTGATCTCTCTTTTGAAACTTGGCAGGCCAGAAAGAATTGGCACGAGATTTTCAGTGTGCTAGACAGAAAAAATATGCAGCCGAGAATCCTTTATCCAGCAAGTCTGTCATTTAGAATAGAAGGAGAGATAAAGGTCTTCCCAAACAAACAAAAACTGAAGGAATTTGTCACCACTAAACCAGCCCTACAAGAGATCCTAAGGGGGACCCTGTGAGACAAAGTACCAGAGACATCACTACAAGCATAAAACATACAGACATCACAATGACTCTAAACCCGTATCTTTCTATAATAACACTGAATGTAAATGGATTAAATGCGCCAACCAAAAGACATAGGGTATCAGAATGGATAAAAAAAACAAGACCCATCTATTTGCTGTCTACAAGAGACTCATTTTAGACCTGAGGACACCTTTAGATTGAGAGTGAGGGGATGGAGAACTATTTATCATGCTACTGGAAGCCAAAAGAAAGCTGGAGTAGCTATACTTATATCAGACAAACTAGACTTTAAATTAAAGGCTGTAACAAGAGATGAAGAAGGACATTATATAATAGTTACAGGGTCTATCCATCAGGAAGAGCTAACAATTATAAATGTCTATGCGCCGAATACAGGAGTCCCCAAATATATAAAACAATTACTCATAAACAGAAGCAACCTTATTGATAAGAATGTGGTAATTGCAGGGGACTTTAACACCCCACTTACAGAAATGGATAGATCATCTAGACACACGGTCAATAAAGAAACAAGGGCTCTGAATGAGACATTGGATCAGATGGACTTGACAGATATATTTAGAACTCTGCATCCCAAAGCAACAGAATATACTTTCTTCTCGAGTGCACATGGAACATTCTCCAAGATAGATCATATACTGGGTCACAAAACAGCCCTTCATAAGTTTACAAGAATTGAAATTATACCATGCATACTTTCAGACCACAATGCTATGAAGCTTGAAATCAACCACAGGAAAAAGTCTGGAAAACCTCCAAAAGCATGGAGGTTAAAGAACACCCTACTAACGAATGAGTGGGTCAGCCAGGCAATTAGAGAAGAAATTAAAAAATATATGGAAACAAACGAAAATGAAAATACAACAATCCAAACGCTTTGGGACGCAGCGAAGGCAGTCCTGAGAGGAAAATACATTGCAATCCATGCCTATCTCAAGAAACAAGAAAAATCCCAAATACAAAATCTAACAGCACGCCTAAAGGAAATAGAAGCAGAATATCAAAGGCAGCCTAAACCCAGCAGAAGAAGAGAAATAATAAAGATCAGAGCAGAAATAAACAATATAGAATCTAAAAAAACTGTAGAGCAGATCAATGAAACCAAGAGTTGGTTTTTTGAAAAAATACACAAAATTGACAAACCTCTAGCCGGGCTTCTCAAAAAGAAAAGGGAGATGACCCAAATAGATAAAATCATGAATGAAAATGGAATTATTACAACCAATCCCTCAGAGATACAAACAATTATCAGGGAATACTATGAAAAATTATATGCCAACAAATTGGACAACCTGGAAGAAATGGACAAATTCCTGAACACCCACACTCTTCCAAAACTCAATTAGGAGGAAAGAGAAAGCTTGAACAGACCCATAACAGGCGAAGAAATTGAATCGGTTATCAAAAATCTCCCAACAAATAAGAGTCCAGGACCAGATGGCTTCCCAGGGGAGTTCTACCAGACGTTTAAAGCAGAGATAATACCTATCCTTCTCAAGCTATTCCAAGAAATAGAAAGGGAAGGAAAACTTCCAGACTCATTCTATGAAGCCAGTATTACTTTGATTCCTAAACCAGACAGAGACCCATTTAAAAAGAGAACTACAGGCCAATATCCCTGACGAATATGGATGCAAAAATTCTCAATAAGATACTAGCAAATCGAATCCAACAGCATATAAAAAGAATTATTCACCATGATCAAGTGGGATTCATTCCTGGGATGCAGGGCTGGTTCAACATTCGCAAATCAATCAACGTGATACATCACATTAACAAAAAAAAAAGAGAAGAACCATATGATCCTGTCAATCGATGCAGAAAAGGCCTTTGACAAAATCCAGCACCCTTTCTTAATAAAAACCCTTGAGAAAGTCGGGATAGAAGGAACATACTTAAACATCATAAAAGCCATTTATGAAAAGCCCACAGCTAACATCATCCTCAGCGGGGAAAAACTGAGAGCTTTTTCCCTGAGATCAGGAACACGACAGGGATGCCCACTCTCACCGCTGTTGTTTAACATAGTGCTGGAAGTTCTAGCATCAGCAATCAGACAACAAAAGGAAATCAAAGGCATCCACATTGGCAAAGATGAAATCAAGCTTTCGCTTTTTGCAGATGACATGATATTATACATGGAAAATCCGATAGACTCCACCAAAAGTCTGCTAGAACTGATACATGAATTCGGCAAAGTTGCAGGATACAAAATCAATGTACAGAAATCAGTTGCATTCTTATACACCAACAATGAAGCAACAGAAAGACAAATAAAGAAACTGATCCCATTCACAATTGCACCAAGAAGCATAAAATACCTAGGAATAAATCTAACCAAAGATGTAAAGGATCTGTATGCTGAAAACTATAGAAAGCTTATGAAGGTAATTGGAGAAAATTTAAAGAAATGGAAAGACATTCCCTGCTCATGGATTGGAAAAATAAATATTGTCAAAATGTCAATACTACCCAAAGCTATCTACACATTCAATGCAATCCCAATCAAAACTGCACCAGCATTCTTCTCAAAACTAGAACAAGCAATCCTAAAATTCATATGGAATCACAAAAGGCCCCGAATAGCCAAAGGAATTTTGAAGAAGAAGACCAAAGCAGGAGGCATCACAATCCCAGACTTTAGCCTCTACTAGAAAGCTGTCATCATCAAGACAGCATGGTATTGGCACAAAAACAGACACACAGACCAATGGAATAGAATAGAAACCCCAGAACTCGACCCACAAACGTATGGCCAACTCATCTTTGACAAAGCAGGAAAGAACATCCAATGGAAAAAAGACAGCCTCTTTAACAAATGGTGCTGGGAGAACTGGACAGCAACATGCAGAAGGTTGAAACTAGACCACTTCCTCACACCATTTACAAAAATAAACTCAAAATGGATAAAGGACCTGAATGTGAGACAGGAAACCATCAAAACCTTAGAGGAGAAAGCAGGAAAAGACCTCTCTGACCTCAGCCGTAGCAATCTCTTACTCGACACAGCCCCAAAGGCAAGGGAATTAAAAGCAAAAGTGAATTACTGGGACCTTATGAAGATACAAAGCTTCTGCACAGCAAAGGAAACAACCAACAAAACTAAAAGGCAACCAACGGAATGGGAAAAGATATTTGCAAATGACATATCGGACAAAGGGCTAGTATCCAAAATATATAAAGAGCTCACCGAACTCCACACCCGAAAAACAAATAACCCAGTGAAGAAATGGGCAGAAAACATGAATAGACACTTCTCTAAAGAAGACATCCAGATGGCCAACAGGCACATGAAAAGATGTTCAGCATCGCTCCTTATCAGGGAAATACAAATCAAAACCACACTCAGGTATCACCTCACGCCAGTCAGAGTGGCCAAAATGAACAAATCAGGAGACTATAGATGCTGGAGAGGATGTGGAGAAACGGGAACCCTCTTGCACTGTTGGTGGGAATGCAAACTGGTGCAGTCGCTCTGGAAAACAGTGTGGAGGTTCCTCAAAAAATTAAAAATAGACCTACCCTATGACCCAGCAATAGCACTGCTAGGAATTTACCCAAGGGATACAGGAGTACTGATGCATAGGGGCACTTGTACCCCAATGTTCATAGCAGCACTCTCAACAATAGCCAAATTATGGAAAGAGCCTAAATGTCCATCAACTGATGAATGGATAAAGAAATTGTGGTTTATATACACAATGGAATACTATGTGGCAATGAGAAAAAATGAAATATGGCCTTTTGTAGCAACGTGGATGGAACTGGAGAGTGTGATGCTAAGTGAAATAAGCCATACAGAGAAAGACAGATACCATATGGTTACACTCTTATGTGGATCCTGAGAAACTTAACAGGAACCCATGGGGGAGGGGAAGGAAAAAAAAAAAAAAGACGTTAGAGTGGGAGAGAGCCAAAGCATAAGAGACTGTTAAAAACAGAACAAACTGAGGGTTGATGGGGGGTGGGAGGGAGGGGAGAGTGGGTGATGGGTATTGAGGAGGGCACCTTTTGGGATGAGCACTGGGTGTTGTATGGAAACCAATTTGTCAATAAATTTCATATATATAAAAAAAAAGTTCTACTTCTGGATCATTTTTTTAAATTTTATTTTTTATTTTTTAAAATTTATATCCAAATCAGTTAGCATATAGTGAAACAATGATTTCAGGAGTAGATTCCTTAACGCCCCTTACCCATTTAGCCCATCTCACCTCCCACAACCCCTCCAGCAACCCTCAGTTTTTATCCATATTTATGAGTCTCTTCTGTTTTGTCCCCCTCCCTGTTTTTATATTATTTTTGTTTCCCTTCCCTTATCTTCATCTGTTTTGTCTCTTAAAGTCCTCATATGAGTGAAGTCATATGATTTTTGTCTTTCTCTGACTAATTTCACTTAGCATAATATCTTCCAGTTTCATCCATGTAGTTGCAAATGGCAAGATTTCATTTTTTTTGATTGCCAAGTAATACTCCATTGTATATATATACCACATCTTCTTTATCCATTCATCCATCGATGGACATTTGGGCTCTTTCCATACTTTGGCTATTGTTGATAGTGCTGCTATAAACATGGGGAAGCATGTGTCCCTTCAAAACAGCACACCTGTATCCTGTGGATAAATGTCTAGTAGTGCAATTGCTGGGTCATAGGGTAGTTCTATTTTTAGTTTTTTGAAGAATCTCTATACTGATTTTCAGAATGGCTGCACCAGCTTGCATTGCCACCAACAATGCAAGAGAGATCCTCTTTCTCTGCATCCTCGCCAACATCTGTTTTTCTTGAGTTGTTAATGTTAGCCATTCTGACAGGTGTAAGGTGGTATCTCATTGTGGTTTTGATTTGTATTTCCCTGATGATGAGTGATGTTGAGCATTTTTTCATGTGTCGGTTGGCCATCTGGATGTCTTCCTTGGAGAAGTATCTATTCATGTCTTTCACCCATTTCTTCACTGGATTATTTGTTTTTTGGGTGTTGAGTTTGGTAAGTTCTTTGTGGATTTTGGATACTAACCCTTTATCTGATATGTCATTTGCAAATATCTTCTCCCATTCTGTCAGTTGCCTTTTAGTTTTGCTGATTGTTTCCTTCGCTGTGCAGAAGCTTTTTATTTTGATGAGGTCCCAGTAGTTCATTTTTGCTTTTGATTCCCTTGCCTTCAGAGACGTGTTGAGTAAGAAGTTTCTGCAGCCAAGATTAAAGAGATTTTTGTCTGCTTTCTCCTCAAGGATTTTGATGGCTTCCTGTCTTACTTTGAGGTCTTTCATCCATTTTGAGTTTGTCTTTGTGTATGGTGTAAGAAAGTGGTCCAGGTTCATTCTTTGGCATGTTGCTGTCCAGTTTTCCCAGCACCACTTGCTGAAGAGACTGTCTTTATTCCCTTGGATATTCTTTCCTGCTTTGTCAAAGATTAGTTGGTCATACGTTTGTGGGTCCATTTCTGGGTTCTTTATTCTGTTCCATTGATCTAAGTGTCTGTTCTTGTGCCAGTACCATACTGTCTTGATGAAGTATAGCTTGAAGTCCAGGATGGTGATGCCTTCTGCTTTGGTTTTCTTTTTCAAGATTGCTTTGATTATTCGGGGTCTTTTCTGATTCCATACAAATTTTAGGATTATTTGTTCTAGCTCTGTGAAGAATGCTGGTGTTATTTTGATAGGCATTGCATTGAATATGTAGATTGCTTTGGGTAGTATTGACATTTTAACAATATTTGTTCTTCCTATCCAGGAGTATGGAATCTTTTTCCATTTTTTTGTGTCTTCTTCTATTTCTTTCATAAGCTTTCTATAGTTTTCAGTGTATAGGTTTTTCACCTCATTGGTTAGATTTATTCCTAGGTATTTTATGGTTTTTTGTGCAACTGTAAATGGGATCGATTCCTTGATTTCTCTTTCTGTCACTTCATTGTTGGTATATAGGAATGCAACCGATTTCTGTGCACTGATTTTATATCCTGCAACTTTACTGAATTCATGAATCAATTCTAGCAGTTTTTTGGTGGAATCTTCTGGGTTTTCCATATAGAGTATCATGTCATCTGCGAAGAGGGAAAGTTTGACCTCCTCCTGGCTGATTTGGATGCCTTTTATTTCTTTGTGTTGTCTGATTGCATAGGCTAAGACTTCCAATCCTATGTTGAATAACAGTGGCGAGAGTGAACATCCCTGTCTTGTTCCTGACCTTAGGGGGAAAGCTCTCAGTTTTTGTTTTTGCTTTTGTTTCCCTTGCCTCTGGAGACGTGTTGAGTAAGAAGTTTTTGCAGCCAAGATCAAAGAGGCTTTTGCCTGCTGAGGATGAGCAGCATGAGGATGATATTAGTGTGGGATCGTTCATATATGGCTTTTATGATCTTGAGGTATGATCCTTCTATCCCTACTTTCTTGAGGGTTTTTATCAAGAAAGGATGCTGTATTTTGTCAAATGCTTTCTCTGTATCTTTTGAGAGGATAATATGGTTCTTGTCCTTTCTTTTATTGATGTGATGAATCACATTAATTGTTTTGCGGATGTTGAACCAGCCCTGTATCCCAAGTGTAAATCCTGCTTGGTCGTGGTGAATAATTTTTTTAATGTATTGTTGGATCTGGTTGGCTCATATCTTGTTCAGGACTTTTACATCCATGTTCATCAGGGGCTTGATCTATAGTTCTCCTTTTTAGTGTGGTCTCTGTCTGGTTTTGGAATCAAGGTAATCTGGCTTCATAGAAAGAGTTTAGAAGTTTTCCTTCTGTTTCTATATTTTGGAACGCTTCAAGAGAATAAGTGTTAACTCTTCCTTAAATATTTGGTAGAATTCCCCTGAAATGCCATCTGGCCCTGGACTCTTGTTTTTTGGCAGATTTTTGATTACTATTTTGATTTCCTTAATGGTTATGGGAATGTTCAAATTTTCTATTTCTTCCTGTTTCAGTTTTGGTAGTTTATATGTTTCTAGGAATTTGACCATTTCTTCCAGAATGCCCATTTTATTGGCATATAATTGCTCATAATATTCTTTTATTATTTTTTTTATTTCTGCTGTGTTGGTTGTGGTCTCTCCTCTTTCATTCTTGATTTTATTTATTTGGGTCCTTTCCTTTTTCTTGATAAAACTGGCTAGTGGTTTATCAATTTTGTTCATTCTTTCAAAGGACCAGCTTCTGGTTTCATTGATCTGTTCTACTGGTTTGTTTGTTTGTTTGTTTGTTTGTTTATTTATTTATTTATTTATTTGGTTTCGATAGCATTAATTTCTGCTCTAATCTTTATTATTTCCTGTCTTCTGCTGGTTTTGGGTTTTATTTGCTCTTCTTTTTCCAGCTCTTTGAGGTGTAAGTTTAGGTTGCGTATCTGAGACCTTTCTTCCTTCTTTAGGAAGGCCTGGATTGCTATATTCTTTCCTCTTATGACCACTTTTGCTGTGTCCCAGAGGTTTTGGGCTGTGGTGTTATCATTTTCATTGGCTTCCATGTACTTTTTAATTTCCTCTTTAACCTCTTGGTTAGCCCATTCATTCTTTAGTAGGATGTTCTTTAGTCTTCAAGTATGTGTTACCTTTCCAGATTTCATCTTGTGGTTGATTTAGAATTTCATACATTGTCGTCTGATATGCATGGTATGATCTTGATCTTTTTGTACTTACTTAGGGCTGATTTGTGTCCCAGTATTTGGTCTATTCTGGAGAACGTTCCATGTGCACTGGAGAAGAATGTATATTCTGCTCCTTTAGGATGAAATGTTCTGAATATATCTGTTAAGTCTGTCCAGTCCAGTGTGTCATTCAAAGCCATTGTTTTCTTGTTGATTTTTTGATTAGATGATCTGTCCATTGTTGTGAGTGGGGTGTTGAAGTCTCCTACTATTATGGTATTACTATTGATGAGTTTCTTCATGTTTGTGATTAATTGATTTATGTATTTGGGTGCTTTCACATTTGGCACATAAATGTTTACAATTGTTAGGTCTTCTTGGTGGATAGACCCTTGATTATGATATAATGCCCTTCTTCATCTCTTGATACAGTCTTTATTTTAAAGTCTAGATTGTCTGATATAATATGGCTACTCCAGCTTTCTTTTGTTGACCATTAGCATGATAGATGGTTCTCCATCCCCTTATTTTCAATCTGAAGGTGTCTTTAGGTCTCAAGTGCGTCTCTTGTAAACAGCATATAGATGGACCTTGTTTTCTTATCCATTCTGTTACCCTATGTCTTTTGATTGGAGAATTGAGCCCATTGATGTTTAGAGTGAGTACTGAAAGATATGAATTTATTGCCATTATGATGCTTGTAGAATATTTATATATATTCATCTTTTCTCTCCTCAGAGAGTCCCCCTTAAAATTTCTTGCAGGGCTGGTTTAGTGGTCACAAACTCCTTTAATTTTTGTTTGGGAAACTTTTTATCTCTCCTTCTATTTTGAATGACAGCCTTGCTGGGTAAAGAATTCTTGGCTGCATATTTTTCTGATTCAACACACTGAATATATCTTGCCACTCCTTTCTGGCCTGCCAAGTTTCTGTGGATAGGTCTGCTGCAAACCTGATCTGTCTTCCCGTGTAGGTTAAAGACTTTTTTTCCCTTGCTGCTTTCATGATTCTCTCCTTGCCTGAGTATTTTGTGAATTTGACTATGATATGCCTTGTGATGGTTGGTTTTTGTTGACTCTAATGGGGGTCCTCTGTGCTTCCTGGATTTTGATGTCTGTGTCTTTTCCCCAGGTTAGGAAAGTTTTCCATTATGATTTGCTCACATAACCCTTCTACCCCTATTTCTCTCTCTTCCTCTTCTGGGACCCCTATGATTCTGATGTTGTTCCTTTTTAATGAGTCACTGATTTCTCTAATTATTAAATTGTGCTTTTTTTGCCTTAATCTCCCTCTTTTTTCTGTTTCATTATTCTCTATAAGTTTGTCCTCTCTGTTGCTGAGTCTCTGTTCTGCCTAGTCCATCCTTGTTGCAACTGCATCCATCTGTGATTGTAGCTCAGTTATAACATTTTTAATTTCACTCTGGCTATTTTTTACTTCTTTTATCTCTGCAAAAAGGGATTCTAATCTACTTTTGACTGCAGCTAGTATTCTTATTATCATAATTCTAATTCCTGGTTCAGACATCTTGCTTGTATCTGTGTTGGTTAAATCCCTGGCTGTCATTTCTTTGTGCTCTTTCTTTTGGGGTGAATTCCTTTGTTTTGTCATTTTGAAGGGAGAAAAGGAATTAATGAGGTAGAAAAATTGAAATTAAAAAATGAAATTAAAAAAAATTAAAAATTAAAAACACACACACACATCAAATAGATGATGCTAGATCCTAGGTGTGTTTTGGTCTGGGTGTTGAAAGTGATTTGACAGATTAGAGAAAAACAAGGGGGGGGGCGGGAGAAAAAAAAGAAATCATTTGAGAATTTGACAAAATGAATACACTGAAGTAGACTAAAATGAGATGATGTGGGTAAAATAGAATTTGAAAAAATATACACAAAAAGAAAGAATATAGTAGAAAAAAATTAAAGAAAAATATTTTTAATAAAAAATTAAAAATAAATACGAATTTTTTCATTTTCTGTATTTAAGAGAAAAGAAACAAAAAAGAGAAAAAAGATTTAAAAAAAGAAAAAAAAGAAATCATTTGAAAATTTGAGAATGTGAATATACTGTAGTAGACTAAAATAAAATGATGGAAGTAAAATATAATTTGAAAAAATTTACATAAAAGCAAAAAATATAGTAATGAAAATTAAATAAGAATATTTTTAATAGAAATTGAAAGTCGGGGTGCCTGGGTGGCTCAGTCAGTTGAGTGTCTGACTTTGGCTCAGGTCATGATCTCATGGTTTGTGAGTTTGAGCCCCACATCGGGCTCTGTGCTGACAGCTCAGAGCCTGGAGCCTGTTTCAGATTCTGTGTCTCCTTCTCTCTCTGACCCTCCCCCGTTCATGCTCTGTCTCTCTCAGTCTCAAAAATAAATAAACTTTAAAAAAATTTTTTTAAAGAAATTGAAGGTAAGAATGAAGTTTTCCTCTTTCTGCATTCAAGGAAAAGAAACCAAAAAGAGAAAAAAAGAAAAAGAAGGAAAAAAAGGAAAATGTTTGAAAATTTGAAAAGGTGAATACACTGAAGTAGACTAAAATGGTGGAAGTAAAGTAGAATTTGAAAAAAATTACACAAAAGTAAAAAATAGAGTAATAATAGTTAAAGATATTTTTAATAAAAAATGAAAATAAAATGAATTTTTTTCTTTCTGTATTCAAGAAAAAGAAAAGAATTATAAAAGAGAAAAAGAAAAAAGAAAAAGAAGAAAGCAAATTGAATAGATGAACCTGTTGACAGATTGAAGTAGGACTGAAGTTGCTTCGTTTTCCCCTAGAAATCAGTCTATGTAGCTCTTTATAGTCCATAAATTAAGCTGGCGGTGAGACTTGTTTTCTTGAAAAGCAACGTTGGCCCCGTTGGGCGGGGCTCAGTGTAATATCTCCGCTCTCCACTAGATGGCGCTGCTAGCCTACGGGGGTGGACTGTTGCGGAGCTCGTAGGTGCGTATGTGCATGCGTGGGAGTGGTGAAAATGGCGCCACCCAGCTACCCAGTCTGTTCTCCGGATCAGTAATCACGTACCTGTCCTCTTTCTTCAGCTCTCATCCACTGCCTGCTTTTTCACTCTCCGTGACCAGGCCCAGGCAGTACCACTCTCCCAAGTTTTGTCTCAAATGCGGCTGTTTTCCCCAGCCACTTACTTCCGAAGGACTGCATCTTTGACCTGTTCTGCCCCTCTGCGGGAGGGTGTCACTGAACAATGACTGAATGAGCAATGGCTGAATGTCGGCTGCTCCCAGGAATGCCCACTGGACCCTGTTGTTGCTGAGACTGCAGCCAGGTGCCAGCCCGTCACAGAAAATGTTCGTGAGGTAGTGTAGCAGCAGTGTTTCAGGGATTATGGAAAATCACAACACACATCTGGCACCAGGCTTCACCCTTAACGACCTTGCCCAAGCACCAGCAAATGTGGCTGCCTTCCGGGGTCTGCTGGGACCAGGTGGCTTCAACAGTCTCTACCAAATGTCCTTCCAGCAGTGGAATCGCTTTTTCCTGTGTGGCCTGAGAACCTCCCAGACCCCACTCTGTTCCTGGGGATTCTCCCTTCCCACTAGAGCACCATTAGGTATTGAGCTGCAGAGTTGCAGCCTTTGAACTCCCCTTGTTTACAGTCTTAATGGAATTTAAACCCTCTCCTTTCTCCTTTCTCCCTTTTTAGTTTAGTCCCTGTGGCTGTTTCCAATTTTCCACTTTATCTCCAGGTGCTTTTGGGGAAGGGTGCTTTTCCCATATTCTCCCCCTCTCCCCAGTCTCCATCCTCTCTCCGCCCGCATAAGTGGTTCCCTACCTTTCACGGCTTCTCGCTCCCCAAGTTCAGCTCTCTGTGCCGTCTACCCACTGAATTCTGTGGTTCAGGTTGTGCAGATTGTTGTGTTAATCCCCCAATCAGTTTTCTAGGTGTGTTGGATGGTTTAGTGTTGGTCTGGCTGTATTTCATGGACGTGAGACACACAAAAAGCTTCCATGCAGTTTGCTTTCTTGGCTCCTCCCCTGGATCATTTTTTTTTAATAGATACAAAGCTTGCTGATCTCTTTAGTGTCTTTATAATCAATACATCCAGCTCTCTGAGGCTTGATTGACTTCAATAATTTACTACCCATCATTGATCATGGCCATAGTCATAAAGACCCCATGAGAAGAGCTCAAAAAGTAAATAAACGGAAGACAACAAGCACCCAATACTATTTTTATTGAAGTATAGTTGACATACAGTGTTAATTTCAGGTGTAAAACTTAGTGATTCCACAAGTCTATATGTTATGCTATGCTCACCACAAGTATAGCTTCCATCTGTCATCATACAATGCTCTTACAGTATCACTGATGTTCCCTATGCTGTACCTTTCATCCCCATGACTAATTCACTCCATAACTGGAAGCCTGTATCTCCTACTCTCCTTTACCCATTTTGTGCATCCCCCTATCTTCCTTCCCTTGGGCAACCATCAGCTTGTTCTCTGTATTTATGGGTTTGTTTCTGCATTTTGTATGTTTGTTTGTTCATGTGTTTTGTTTTTTAGATTCCACATATAAATGAAATCATATGGATTTGTCTTTTTTTGTCTGATGTATTTCATTTGGCATAGTACCCTCTAGGCCCATCTATGTTGTCACATATGGGAAGATCTCATACAGCTCTGTTAGAAGGGATGCATAATATTGCATTTCATATATATACCACATCTTTTTTATCCATCCATCTATTGATGGAAAGCAACCAATTACTTTCACTCACAATTTGTCTTTCACATACAGCAGCATCACAAATGTGTATGTGTGTTTCGGAGGGGTGTATTGTTCTTCCTCATCTCAACATAGGTATAAGCGAGGCCCACCCATGGTCACAAACGCATGGGTCAGATAAATTGAAATTAGGATGGAGACTAGGAGGGACAGAGAATAAGTCAGACCCTCCACCTCTCCTTCTCTCATAGCTCAGTTTGTGTCCAAGGAAATAAAAGGACACAAAAACTTTAGGGAAAGAACTAGCTATTACAGAAAAGTGTCCATGATCTCTCCCTCCTCTAAATCTCAGATCCTTGAATAGTTATAAAGTCATATTCTATCAAGCTACCAGCTATTTTATTTAATTTCTGTATGGGGTCTCCAGAAAATTTGTATATTCCTTAAATCCAGAAGCAGCTCTTTGCCTCTAGATTCCTCTTCTGTATAACTTTGAATTTGAGTTGCAAGGGGGAAGGCAAGGGTAGAAGCTCAGAGGCCCTACAGAGGACACTGACATAAGGAAATTGTGGCATCAGGAATAGCCTCTTCCTGGTACACCCTGGGAATTGTCACAGATGAGGTGTGGTTGCCCTTCCAGTAAGCAGGTTGGCAGACTGTACAAGTTGAAGGAGGCTTTGCCCTTCCCCAGCAGCAACCAGATGCCCAGTTCCCATGGCCCTGAACAGCCCAGGAAGGAACAGAGTCCTTCCAGGAATAGTGACGGCTGGATTTGGGGGATAGTATGAGGAGACAGGCAGACAGTGTGTGAGTCTGTAATAGGATAATCTGAGGAACGCAGGGACAAGGGAGGCAGAGAGATAAGATACTGGTGACCCTGCTTGGGACAGTGGAGAAAGCACTTTGAGATTCATGTAACTGACTCACTCAACTTTATACCATGGAAGAAAAAGTGGATAAAATTCAGCTCTTCTCTCTTCCAGTCTGCCTTTTTTCCTCTTCTTTTTAAGATCATGTTGTTCTTGGGGCACCTGGGTGGCTCAGTCGGTTAAGCCTCTGACTTCGGCTCAGGTCATGATCTCACTATCCGCCAGTTCGAGCCCCACTCGAGCTCTGTGCTGACAGCTCAGAGCCTGGAGCCTGTTTCAGATTCTGTGTCTCCCTCTCTGTCTCTGCCCCTCTCCTGCTCATGCGCTTGTGCTCTCTCTCTCTCAAAAATAAATAAAGATTAAAAAAAATTAAAAAAAAAGATCACATTGTTCTTTCTTTTGTCCCTGAATACGGCCCACCTGCAGAGTCCTGCTGGGTCCTTGTTTGCTGGCTGCCTCCCGCCATCTGTTTCCTGACCAGTCCTCTGCCTGCATCACCCTGATATATCTCACTGTATTTACCAAACCACTCTTTCATTTTAACTTCTACCATTTCACAGGTAAGCCGGAAAGCCCATGCTGTTCTTCCTCTACTGAGCACCCTTTAAGATAATCAAGATCACACTCTGCCTTTTGTAGCAAGGCCTCCCAGGATCTTCTAAGCATCTTCCTGATGGGACCCTGCTTGCTTGCCCTCAGATCCTGCCATCTGATAGAACGTTCTATTGGTTCTTTTCATCATCTGTGTTTTCCTTATTTTGCTAATTACAGAATGCTAATTACAGAATTTTGCTAATTAGATCAGAGAATTCTCTTTCAGAATATTTTTCCTTAAGGAAGGCCTGATAGAGGCTTAGGAAATACTGGAAAATAGGTTACGATCTGTTCAGTATTATCTAGGAGGCACAAGGTCCTTGATTCTCAGGGAAGGTGATTGTGGCTCACAACAGGGATTCTAGCCTACCCCTCACATATTTCATCCCTTGGAAACCCAGGGTGTTAGTTCACTTTTACTGTGTAACAAACTCGCATTCTCATTTAGGTTATTTTCACAAAATTCACTTTGTTGCAGTTATAGGACTGAGGTCCCTACTTCCTTGCTGGCTGCCAGCTGAGGAGCCATTCTCAGCTCCATTTTTCGGCATGAGGTCACCTCTAGCTTCTAAGCCAGCAATGGCACAATGAATCTTTTTGGTGCTTTGAATTTCTAAGACTTCTCCTTATGCTTCCAATCAGAGAATTCTGCTTTTAAATGGCTTATGTATTAGATAGAACCCACTTTAATAATCTCCCAGAAATCTCCATTTTTATTAATTCACAGTCAACTGATTAGTGACCTTAATTGCCTCTCCAAGACTTTAACTCAGGGGTTGATAGCATATCTACAGCCTCTAAACACAGATGAAAGGGAGATATTATAACAAGAACAGGGATCATTGGGAGTCATTAGAATTCTGCCAGACTTCTCTGCCATTCTTGCTTTCCTGAGATGGACCTCATACAAACTTGTATAATGGGAATAATTCCCCTGTTTCTTATATGAAAGCACCTGAAGTACATGAGACCTGAGAAATTTCCTCTCTGACTTTGCATCTACTTACCCCTGTGGCCATTCTCCCAACCAGCATCCATTTTTAAAGAACATCAACCCCTAATTTCTTCTCCCCTCTCCTTTAGTGAAAATTTAGGTTGTGCAAGTTATGGCTGCTAATCCTCACAAACAGTTCCTTTATTTTTTATAGTAACTGAACTTCAAGTTTCCTTCCCATGGTAAAGCCCCATAAAACATTCCACCTTCTTGCCCCAAGTTACAATGTTCCTTGGAAGGCTTATCCAGCGAGGCATTCTCAAATAAAAGCTAACGGTTCTTGGCATGATTTTTGTTCCCACTGTTTGGTTCATTGACTTGGATAGGATTGGATCCTCTACCACTCAGCTCAGCCACTTCCAGAATCCGTTTCATGTGTCCCCACCCTGGAGTCTCACAGACTGGCTGGCTGAAGAAGGCCCCTCCTGAGCAGCACTACACTTTTAGCATTAAAGCGTGGTCTGTGCCTTTATACTCTCTCTTTGTCTTTAGTAAAAACCTCTTGAGTGTTATCAGGACAAGGTGGGATTGAAGTGCTGAGGAGATCTGGGTTTAGTTTCTTACATATTTTTATCATTTGAATATGAACAGCTACCAGTTATTTAATGAAATTCAGAGTCATTGTCTGCCTTTTTAAAAATTTTATGTTTTTAATTTACATACAAATTAGCATATAGTGCAACAATGATTTCAGGAGTAGATTCCTTAGTTCCCCTTACCCATTTAGCCCATCCCCTCTCCCAAAGCCCCTCCCGTAACCTTCAGTTTGTTCTCCATATTTATGAGTCTCTTCTGTTTTGTCCCCCTCCCTGTTTTTCTATTATTTTGTTTCCCTTCCCTTATGTTCATCTGTTTTGTCTCTTAAAGTCCTCATGAGTGAAGTCATGATATTTGTCTTTCTCTGACTGATTAATTTCATTTAGCATAATTCTCTCCAGTTCCATCCACACAGTTGCAAATGGCAAGATTTCATTCTTTTTGATTGAAAGTAATACTCCATTGTATACATATACCACATCTTCTCTATCCATTCATTGGGTGCAGCCACTCTGGAAAACAGTATGGAGGTTCCTCAAAAAACTAAAAATAGAACTACCCTATGACCCAGCAATTGCACTACTAGGTATGTATCCAAGGGATACAGGTGTGCTGTTTCAAAAGGTCATATGCACCCCAATGTTTATAGCAACACTATCAATAATAGGCAAAGTATGGAAAGAGCCCAAATGTCCATTGATGGATGAATGCATTGTCTGCCTTTTAACATGACAAGGATTAGGGTGCCAGTAGCACTAAACATTTGAAGTTCTGGTAGGATTTTATGAAAGACAATTTAGAATGTCAGTGGCCTTTGCGGGGAATTTGTGATATCAATAAGACAATCTCTTTGTATGGTACTTTATAATCAAATGTTCAAATATTTCCAAATATTTATATACTTATTTATTTTTAAAGTTTATTTATTGAGAGAGGGAAAGAGAGAACAGTGGAAGGCAGAGAGAGAGAGGGAGGGAGAGAACCCCAAGCATGCTCTGCACCATCAGCACAGAGCCTGAAGTGGGGCTCCAACTCATGAACTATGAGAGCATGACCTGAGCCGAAATCAAGAGTCGGACACTTAATCGACTGAGCCCACCCAGGCATCCCCCAAATTCCAAATATTTAATCATTAGTTTCATTAAAATTGTTGTGAAGATGCTTTAGAAACATAGAAAAACTAAAAGGATTATAATATTCCTTCCATTAAGTATTACTGAGAATAGGATAATAAAAACATGGACAATCTAACTCCCAAATTTCAATTCTGGTTGGCTTTCTTCCTACTTGTTTTCTTACAAAATTCCTCAGTCTATGACCCTCTTGAAGTTCATCATATTTGATATTAGCAAATATTTCAGAAGAGTATTTGACTAAGATTCAGTTTTCCTTTGGAGAAGGAAAGAATGCACTTAAGGGAAGAATGACAGGACTATCCTTGCAATCATGCAGGACTAGACACTGTGACAGGATGGGGTCAGTAGCACTTGAAGATCTATGAAGGCAGGGAAAGAGAAAAATTCATGGTAGGACATGGAGGGAAGGGTAGGAGGGGAGGGAAAAGGCCAGGATAGCACAGCTGACAGGTGTAAGTAAAAAACCAAGAAAACAAAACAAAACGAAAAAACAAGAAACTGCATTTTTCTGAAAGCAACGTGCAATGGAAACAGCAGTAGAAATTAAGTGAGACCCAAGACTCTTTTGTTAAGTTTCTTCCAGTGTGTTACAGGAGAAAAGTTACTTAATTTCAGGTCAAGAACTATGATTTCTCTGAAATATTGCCCTGCTTACAAGCTAAGTTGGACTTTGTGTTTCACTGATATTGGCCAAAGGCAAAGGACTTGACTACTTAAGCAGCATGAGCTCCCACTCAGTGTGGTCCCCCTCACTCCCAAGTCCCAAGTCCCATGGGTGTGGGAACATAGATGGGCTGGCACAGATGCCTATATATGCACTGGGTTATGTTATAAGGGAGGGCTATTTTTATAATTATGCTATAGGAGCTTAGGAAACCTGAATCTTCATAGTGGGCTTAAATGTAGTCTTTATTTCAAGGGGAGACATCTTTATTATATCGGAGAGTAAGTATACCTTTCTTTCTTTTCTCTGGATGGAAACACTATCTCTATTTTCCAAAACTGAAAGCAAGCCTGTCTTTTGCTTTGGAAGAAAATGATATCTCAACTTTTTTTTTTTTAATTCCAGCATAGTCAATGTACAGTGTTATATTAGTTTCAGGTATACAACATAGTGATTCAGCAGTTCTGTACATTACTCAGTGCTCATCGTGATGTGTACTCTTAATCCCCTTCACCTAGTTCACCCATTCCTCCACCAACCTCCCCTCTGGTAACCACCAATTCATTCTCTACATTTGAATTTTTTTTTCTTTGTTCATTTGTTTTGTTTCTTAAATTACACATTTGAGGAACTTACATACTGTCTTCCACAGTGGCCGTATCAGTTTACATTCCCATCAACAGTGCACAAGGATTCTTTTTTCTCCACATTCTCTCCAACACTTGTTGTTTTTTGTGTTTTTGATTTAGCCATTCTGACAGGTGTGCAGTGTGCTTTTTGGCCTTTTTTGTTTGTTTGTTTTTATTTCTAGGTTTATTCACTTATTTTGAGAGAGAGAGAGAGAAAGAACACAGAGGGACAGAGAGAGAAGGAGAGAGACAGAATCCCAAAAGAGCCTCCACACTGTCAGCACAGAGCCTAATGAGAGGCTTGAACTCATGAACCCATGAGATCATGACCTGAGCTAAAATCAAGAGTCAGACACTTAACCAACTGAGCCACCCAGGCACCCTGCCTTTTGGTTTTGTTTTGGTTTGTTTTCAAAAATTTTTGAAAATGGTTATTATGAGAGAGAGAGAGAGAGAGAGAGAGAGAGAGCGCGCAGGGGAGGGGCAGAGAGAGATAGAGAGAGAGAGAGAGAGAATCCCAAGCAGGCTACGTGCTGTCAGCTCAGAGGCCAACGTGGGGCTCAATCCCACTAATCACAAGATCATGACCTGAGTCGAAATCAAGTCGATACTCAACCGACTGAGTCACCTAGGCGGCCCTGCCTTTTTGTTTTTAAACAAACAGACATTCTTGAGAAGACAGTCTCGAACTAGAGGGTGGTTAGTGTCTCTGCTTATAGCAAGTGCAAAAAACATGAGAGACACATGGACAATTATCTTTCAACTCTTCTTTGAATATTCTTTTCTTCCCCAATAAAACAAGAGGGTTTTTCCACTTGTGATAGCCAATGATTTTTAGAAAGAAATTATTTGTATGAGTTTAAGAGTCTGTATGAAGTTGGCAGTGAGAGATACTGAGAATTTGACAGTTTTTAAAAGCATGGAATTGAAGAATGAATGCACATAATGCATTATGCAACTAGAAAAATTTTATCATCCCTATGACAAATTCTCAGTAGCACCTAAGCTATTACAGGCATGTCCTGCAGACAACATCTCTGGTAAATATTTTCTTAAGAGAATACCTCTTGGTGTTAGTTAACCAAATTCCAAACACATATACAGTGTGTATATACCCCAGTGCAACATTTTTTAGCCAAAGCTTATATAAGAAAATTTTATATATGCATTCCCAAATCTCAATATAATTCATTTACTAAAATTACAAGTGGGCTAAACCTTGTTACATTCCAAACACAGTGGATAGAATATCAGGATCATCTACTCTGTGAAAAGAACACTGATGGTTAACAAAAGGCACACAAGTCACAGATGTTGCTGGTGCAAAGAGAGACATTGTATGTCCTATCATACAAATAAAAGTTTTAAACAATACATTTATTGCCCTCCTCCTACCACGTGTACATTTTATAATTTAACAAACCTGAAACATTTCAGCATAATTTATAATGGTTAATATTCAATTCAATAGTTGTACTATAATTTTTAAAACTTACCTGGTTTGTTGAATGTTTATATTATTTTTAATTTTATTTTAGAAGATAGGAATAAATACTTCATGAATGTTTGTAATGATATTTCATTTTTTTAAGACAGTACTTATTTCTGAGAAAATATTTGGCAGCAAAGAACTGGTTATGAATTTCCTGCATTGTTAAGGAATCACTAAGAAGCCATTTGGTTTATAGACTTAGAATATGGATACCAAGTGGCCTTGTTGGAGTTCCAGGTAAAAATTATAATTTTTAATACATCCTTAGGAGAACATTGGTGTCCAGTCTAAACCTGCTTTGAGAGAAAAGTTTTCAAAAGATTTAGTAAGTTACAATATCACAAATTTTTCCAAGTGTCCTCTTAATTCTCCATTTTTTTCATCGTTCTGATAAGAGAGCAGTATTTTGATTATATCTTTACCAGATGACTTATTCACCTGTATAAAATATATAGCATCACCATCCTAGGTTTGAAAAATCATGTCATCTGAACTTTAAGTGCCAGTGGGTTCAAGAGAGGCTAAGAATAATCATAGCAAATTTACATAACTATTTGGGCAGAGGAAAGTATAAAGTAGCATTCACAATGTAAGTTGGCAAAGATAACTGAAAAGGTACAACTGAAGGTATGATAAAAATTGAAGAGTGATGTTTTATGACAAGAAGGCTCCAGAAAAATGACACTTGAGCCCTGACTGAACTGAGCTCAAAGTTTACCTTACTTTTAGATATTTCAGTTAGGTGATCTAATACATACCTTTACCTTTACTTTTTGAGCCAAATTATGCTGGGATCTTTTCTTACCTGCAACTACAATTGTCCTATCTTGTACCATGGGATTCTCCAACTGGAAGAACATAATCTGGCCCCCAGAGTTCCTCTCCAAAGGAGGAACTCAAACTAAAATAGGAATTGGCATAAGCACTGTCACTGTGAAATTTTCTAACCCATTTTTTATGACTTTAACCAGGACAGAAGATCAAGACCCATGGTGTTGCACATCATAAATTAATTTAAAATGATGAAAAAGTGTTTCCACCAAAAAATGCTAAATGGGCATTTATTCAAAGCAGTCTATCTTTGAAAAGCAAAAGAAATTTACCAAATAATTATTTTTTTAAAAAAAATGACACTGTCCATTCACATGTCCATTCATCTATCTGTTTGAGAAGCAATAACTTTGTCTAGCAATGTGGTAAAATTCTTTGCTCATAGAGAAAATTTTGCCAGTGGTTCTTGTGTGACAACTTCTTTTCAAGATTAGGGTACTAGCCAAATACACTTTTTTATATAATAGAAAGATGTAGCTATGGAGGGGTGGTGTTAGATGGGAGGCAGATTTGTGGTCTTGATATATACAGATACTTGACAAACCTGGGTCTTGCCTTCATTCAGTTAGAGGGAATTTCTTCAAAAAAACATAATGTTTTATTCAAAAAATATTTTCAAAAACCATATCAGATGTTAAAGTCATCCCAACTCCAGTCCTGACTGAGGTCAGAATGTTTTAAGGGCAAAAACCAAAGGACCTAGTAGTGCCTTTTTTGCCCTTTAAGGACAGGGCAACACATAGTTCAGTGGACCGGTGCCAGCTGACCAAGGCAAGGAAGTATAGAATTTGAAAGTTATCAGTAAATTGTACAATAATTTGACAGATCACTTATATGTCTGTCAAAACTACTAACAAAAAAATTAGGTCTGCATTTTGATTGTTTTATATATTTATTTTTTAAAAATTATTTGTTCATAGTCTATATTACAGATATTAATGAAGCTTATTCATTTTCCTTCACTCTGATAGTTTAGGAACACTATTCTAAACATTGTCTGAACCTCTAGACTGATGTGTCATACTATCAGAGACCTGGCCTGGGGGGACTTTGTGGGTAAGAAACTGTGTGGGAGGGCAGTGAGCACAACCCAAATCCTACATGAGCAATGCTGAAACACCTTATCACAAATGTGCTGCTACGGATGCATATTTAGTTATTTATCTAGGAACAAGGGTGAAATTGGGCAAGGAGAAATCTACAAAGACTCCACCCTGAACCACTTCAGAGTTTTTCTATGAGACTAAAGCACACAAAAGAGGCAATTGCAGACCAAATTTCTTATTTTTTATTCTGCCTGTTGAAACTCAAGTTATAGAAGATACAGAAGAGTTTGAAATGAGGCTGAAGAGAAAGGAAGGTCAAATGAGGTGGTCAAGTTTGAAGGCATGGGAGGCTGTCCCCTTATAGGGTGGGTTGTCGCACTTGGTTCTGTGTCCATGATGAGCTGCCTGCAAACTCAGGCTCCTGATGTCCCACCAGACCTAGTCCTTGAACTTGCAGATATAAGGTAGCATCGCACCGCAGTTATAATCTCTCCATTTCAGATATCCTAGAGAGACAGAGGAGCTCAGGTAGATGTGGCTGGTGGAGCTCATGAACCCAAGGTACAGGCAGCCCAGATTCTGGCGTAGGATTCACAGCCTCTCCCTCATCCTCAACAGTGTCCTACTCCAGGGGAATGGGACTCAAAGAAAGGAGAGATGAGAAGGGGTGGGAGAAGATAAACCAACCCTACATTTTCTTGCTCAAGGGGATTCTCTGACGGTCACACTGAGAAATAGGGAAAAAGAGGATGGAGAGGTCTGGCAGAAAGGAGCTCCTCTGTTGCTTACCTGTGCTTGCTGACAGACTCCCACAGTAGCCGGGGTTTGGGTTAGTGGAGGGGTGTCTCTCCCAGGCAAGGTAATTCAGCACATCCGTGCTACTCCACTCCCATCCACCTGCATTGGGCTCATAGCCCTAGAGAGGATGGAGTCTAGTGAGGTTGAATGGCCATTAAAGGGCTCCTTGCAGGAACCCCTCCCCAGCATCATGGAATTTGGTCTGCTCCTCTAGATGCTGCCTGGGAGCCAAAGCTCTCCTCTGGGAGACTCCTCCTACCTCCTTCCTCTTATTGACAAATCCTGAAGCCCATAAACACAAAGACCAATAGACCCATTCAGAGTAACCTCTCACTGACTGAACAACAACGAGTGATACATATGTGATTAGCTTCTGAACCTCAAAGATAGTGTCTGTTCCATAGAGCAAAAATGGATCCTCTCTTCATTTAGGAATCACTCTACACAATACGTGTAGACTCTGTGAAGCTCAGAGAACTGAATTACATGGCCTCCCATGCAAATTAAGAAGCAGATTAACTTCAGCAGAGGCAAGAGACTTCCACAGAACTCAGCTGTTCAGCTGGCCACAAGGTCCTCCCTTTTCTCCTAATATCCTCCTGGATCTCTGAGCTCCAAGGCTCTCTAGGGCATTTACTGGGCAGACACAGGGGACAGAGAGTGGGCTCGGGTGGCGATAGCAGCTTGAGAGGTTATAGAGAGAAGATGTATTCATACCTCTGTGGGATCATGGAGCCCCATCCAGATGTTTGAGTAAGTGTTCGCACTGTTCTGTACTAGGGAGGCCACAAAGGATGCCTCAGCCCCACTGAGCACAGACACAAGGTGTCCCGAGGGTCTCTTCTGGCAGGCCATCTGTGTGGGGAAGGGAGAGACTCAGGGGAGGCCTGAGACATCACTGGGAGACGGGCAGTGCAGAGGTAGGGGAGAAGAGGTATGTATGCAAAAGATGAGGATGCTCACCGTCACCCCCAAGGAACTCTGGGGAATGGAACCCCCCTCCCCACCGCCAGGTCTCTAGTGTACTTGCCCTTAAAACCCCGACCTGCAAATCCAAGTACTCACATCTGCATTCATCCAGGATTTTGGTGTCATAAACAAGGCATAGCAGTGGGAGGCATAGGCCTTGGAGCCTTTGGGACACCTGATCCGTGGAGTGGGCACTTCCTTTGGCGAGTCTTCACCTAGGACGGAAGGACACAAAAGAGAGAGAAGAGGTGAATAGGAGACTGGGGATCAGGGTGGGAGGTGACCTAGAGGAACGTCTATGGGGTCGGTGCTTGGGGAAGTGATGCCAAAGTCCTGACTGCCTCTCACCACTGCCAACACTTTCAGGATTTCTTGTTCTTGAACCAGCCCCACTAAATGAGGAAACCTCTCCTTTCTTTTCATCTTTCCCATTCACAGTCCAACCCTTCCCCGCTCTAGGATACACATTCTTGCCCTGGGTCCTCATTTTCCTTCCCCTTATTTTATTTCTGTCCCTTCACACTTTCCTCTTTCGCCTACCAGCATAATTGAGAGTGCACTGACAAGAAGCAAAGGACCTCCTTGCAGTGCTAGTGGACCACTGTGATGCCTGCCACCCCTGGTTACCCTGAAGGATGGTGTGGTGATGGACGAGTCACAGGCCATTTCATGGTGTGGGGATATATGTCACCAGTACCACGAGAGTCTTCCTTCTCCTCTTGGCCCTGAGCATTCGCAAGGACCCAGTGTCAGAGGCAGAGAAATCTCACCTTGGACCTGAGACAGCAACATCAGGCAGGAGAACAGCATCCAGGACATGCTGGGGAGGTCCGTGTGAGGCCGCATCATGTCTGTGACCTGAGGAAGCAATCAGATTTCACTAAGAGAAGTGTGATCAGAGAGAGGACATATAGAGATGCCACACATCTTCTTTGTCTTTCCTTTGTTAGTCCCCTAGGAATAAGTTCATCTTAGTGACATCCATCCCCTTGTATAGCTCTGGAAAGAACTAGAAAATCTGTACATGCTCCTACCCCATGAGACCTCCCAAGCCTGCGTGTGCTGAGTCTCAGAGCTCCTGTATCTGACAGAGATCCTCCTGTATCTTCCCCCAAATATGTACAGTATAGCTCTTGCCATGGTCTCATCTTCTGTCAGCTTCCACTCACCTGTCTTGCAGGGATTTGCAGTGGTTTGTCATGTCAGAGAAGACTGTGCTTTTATAAGAAAATTAGAAGGAAGGGCACTCAAATGAATTACAGGAATGTGGAGGGGACAGGGGTCATGGGAGGGGCTTCTATTTGTTCAAGGAAATTGCCACCACATGGAGGAGTCTCTTCCCAGCAAAGCCTGGGAATTGCCACAGATGTTGCCTCTTTCCAGTTAGCAGGCCAGCACTTTTCCCAACAATAAGTGACATTTGGTCTTTCCCTGTCTCTTCCTTGTTATGGACTGGTTACAAATTGTGGCACTGGAAAATGGAGTCGTTCTTCTGGTGGATATCTCAAGGACTCCCTTTGGCATACATATGTATTTCTTTCTATTTTGTATAATATAATTAATATAACTAATTATAATTTCATGATAAGTGGAGGTGAGTATGGGAATTACAGGTGAGGGCATAGAAGGAACTGAAACTAATAGGACAGATCATTTTTCAGGGTTTCCTCTTAAACACCGTGGCGAATTTTAATGAAAATTCAGAATCATCTGATGACTCAATAGGTAACCCAAGATATTAAGGAAAATGAGATGATTAAACTTGTCTTGCCAGTCTCCTGAGCGATGGAGCTTACCTGATGGTTACTCATTATGTGATAGATTAAGAAGAAATGGAAATTAAAGCATAAGGAGGACTAGAGTAAGATGAAGAGCCAAAGGAAGAAAGCATGAGGCTTAAAGAAGGGTCAGAGCAGGAATTGGTTGAAATTGTAGATATCGTCCTACATTGCCGGTAAGTTAGAGGTGTGGCATCAAGATGCTCACTGCCCTGGGCTGCTAACAACCTCCTTGCAAGGCTATTGTTCGGCTTTAGATTAAAAGACATTTATTTCTGTTACATTCTTACTGGGAGAGGGGCCAGCTTCCTGTGAGGGTACTGAGAAAAGTTCCTCAGACAGGTTTACTTTCTGAGTTTGCAATTTTGCCACAGTGAAAAACATGTGGCTTATATGATGTGTTTCAGGGGCGTTTTGGCCAGTCCTAGACAAAGTTAGGCTTTCTACAAACCCTTTTTTTTTTTTTAATTTTTTTTCAACGTTTTTTATTTATTTTTGGGACAGAGAGAGACAGAGCATGAACCGGGGAGGGGCAGAGAGAGAGGGAGACACAGAATCGGAAGCAGGCTCCAGGCTCTGAGCCATCAGCCCAGAGCCTGACGCGGGGCTCAAACTCCCGGACCGCGAGATCGTGACCTGGCTGAAGTCGGACGCTTAACCGACTGCGCCACCCAGGCGCCCCCAAACCCTTTTTTATACTATATTTTTATAGGCAAGCTTGTGTCTAGATGTCTATGGTAGAGCTTTGTGATGAGGTCATGCAGTTAAGTTCATCATTGATTCATCTCCTCAGAATCCAAACTCAGTGGATCCCACAAATGATCTAATAAGAAATATAGCCAACAGATTCTTTTGTTAAAACGGGAAAAAATTATTACTTTACAAACATATACAAAAATATGTAAATGCAATCCTATGACTAACAGTGAGAGCTCAGTGGAAATTGAAGTTTAAAAGTATAAAAATAGTATATCATAATATGATAGTTAAGATGATTAGGAAATTAATCTTGCTACATTAAAATAATTACTTGAGGAGAAGTTAATAATGACAATTAACAAATCTGGAATGGACTGTGGTCCTGAATTCCTGAAAAATTCAGTGTAATGGAGCAAAGAATCCATTAAAATTTTTTTTTAATGTTTACTTATTTCTGAGACAGAGAGCGACAGAGCATGAGTTGGGGAGGGGCAGAGAGAGAGGGAGACACACAATCAGAAGCAGGCTCCAGGCTCTGAGATGTCAGCACTGAGCCCAACACGGGGCTCAAACTCACAGACCGTGAGATCATGACCTGAGCCAAAGTCTGATGCCTAGCGGACTGAGCCACCCAGGTGCCCCACAAAGAATCCATTTTAAATTAAAAGAACCTAAAGAGATATAGCAACCTGATTGAGTGAGTAAATTTTAATTGGATCTTGATTAATAAAGTAAGTCATTTCAGGGACAACTCTGAAATGTAAAAATGGACTGATATTTGATAATCGTAGAATTTTAAATTCTCTTTCTTGTGATAATGGTATTATAGTCAGTAGATTTCCTTATACTTCTGATATTTATAGTGAAGTATTTAGAGGTGAAATGTCCTGATATCCACAACTTATTTTCAAATTATTCAAGAAAATGTCTGTGTGTGGGGTGGAGAAGAGGTCAAGGAATGATAAATGAAGCAAATATATTACAATATGGTAACAATTACCAAATCTAAGTGTAAGGTGTAATGGTATTATAATATTCTTTCAATTTTTTTCCATATGTCTAAAATTTTCCAAACAAAAGTTATAGGGGCACCGGGGTGGCTCAGTTGGCTGAGTATCCAACTCTTCATTTCAGCTGACAATCATGAGATTGAGCCCCGCATTGGGCTCTGAGCTGAGTGTGGAGCATGCTTGAGATTCTCTCTTTCCCTCTCTCTCTGCCCCTCCCCAGCTTATGCATTCTCTCTGTCTCTCTCAAAATAAATAAACTTCAAAAAAATAAGCAGGTATAGTTTAACTTACATGTTCACTATCAATAATAACACGTATGCATTTTTCTCATCATTACCATAAACTACAAATAGCATATATAGAGCAATATTCATGTAGAATCATATGTACTCTACACATTAAAAATAAATTTTACAAATTCAAATGAAATACTAAAGTATTATAAATAAATAATATTTAACAGTTAGCTATGTAAACAATTAAATAAAAACAAGAAAAAGCAATGAGGTAATTGATATTCTATGTCCAACCAGATAAAAATTGTATCTTCAGAGTTAAAAAGAGTGATCATCAGATACCATCTTTCAAAGCAGAGTTTAAATAGTTGTGAAAATGAAAAACCTCTGAGTCCTTCATTTATCTATAAGAGAAGGAAGTATATGTGGCTGTCTAAAATTTCTCTTCTTTTCAAACTGTGCTTGGTTTACTGTCCTCCTGAATCTTCCCTGTTGCCAGCTAGAAGGCAGTTAAATTCAGATACTCCTATGAGAAGTTATTAAAACTCAGTTTTGTTTTTATTTTAATTCAAATAGTGTTATATTATAATAAACCTTGAGGCTATAATATCCCTAACTGCAATATAAGACTTTGGTTTCTAATGACAGCTCACTAAACTCAGTAAAAGTTAGTTGTTATTGTTTTATTTGTAATTGTTCTTCCAAACAATCCTCATTAACCAGGCACTGAGAAGTTTGCTTAAATGCTGTCTTTAAGGGAGCTGGTCTTAGGTTATTTACAATTCACTTCCTGGTGGTGGGAGAGGAATCCTTACTCTTGGAATAGCCAAGATTGAGCTTTAAAAAGTTTCCTTTGCCAAAAGATATGATGTCCAGGTTGTACTTCTTATCTCTATTAACTTCCAAGTCCAACAATATTTGCAGATAAGCCTTTGTATGGTTATTCCTAGAATTTATACAAGGGGAAAATGACCACTTTGCGGAAATCTAGTATGTTTCTCCCAAGGATGGTGAAATGTGAAGGGTTCCTGGAATAGCCTTGAAGTATATTTTATTGGAGATTTATCACTAAAGCACACCCAGTTGGGATATATTAACCAAATACCCAAGATGCGACTTTGGTCCTTTCACCTTATCCTAAGCCTGTCAGAAAAAATGGGAACAACAAAAAAAAATGAGGTGCCATACACTTTGTGAAACAAGGCAGGCTGGCAAACCTCAAAGTCCCTGAGGCCAATGAGGGAAGTTATCAGAGCCCTGGAGAGTTGATACCATAGCTGCTGACATCTGGTTAATTATATGCAAGTAATGAACAGTAACTATTTTTATCACCTGTGCAGTTATTGGGGGCAATAAAGCTCTTATCAGGAAACTGTCAATTTTCATTTGGTTTCAGCGCCTCACATTGGTCTTAGAACAATTCCCTGTTGCATATCATGTTGTTTCTTCCAATATATTTGAGTGTTTGATAAAGGCTATTTTTTGTTACTTAATTGTCTTTTAGGATAAACTAAAAGACATACAAAATGTTCTTCATTTGGGAAAAAAGTGAGATTATATTTCCAGCTGGTCACCATCATTTATAATCAGTTTGTTGGTGGAAACTCTGCAGATCTGAAATGCATTTCCAGAGTTTATATTTCTTTTGGCAGCAAATAAAAATAAAAATCAGAAATGCTTTCATAGCTGTGCTGCTTTTCTCTTTATTATGCATTGTTTTTATGATACAGAAAAAATTAATAAACATGTATGTATTCACCATCTAGAATGAACAGCAATCATATCTTGCCATTTTCACATCTTTATTTTTTTAAGAAATAAAGAAGTAAACAAGAAGTAATGAAGAAATAACCTAGTAGCTATTTCTTACTTCTTACTTAATTTTTACTTCTTCTCCATTATGAATTTTCTAATCATTCTTCCAATTTATGTTTTTGAGCATTTGTTGAACATAGATATATCAACTGTATGTAGTATTATCTTATATTTCTAGATTAACATATATGTCATATTTCATATAACATTCTACAATTTTTTTGTTCATTTGACCTTAGGTTTTAAAATCTACTTTGAGATAGTCTAATTCTTTGATTTTAAATGCAATGTAGTATTTACTCATCTAAGTATTTCAAAAGTATGTATCCTTTCTTCTATTGGTGGAAATTTACCACTTTTCATTGATTTTAAGATTTGTAATTCACCCCATTTTAAAATCTCTAAAATCGGGGGTTGCGTGGGTGGCTCATTCCATTAAGTGTCTGACTTCGGCTCAGGTTGTGATCTCTCACCGTTAGTGAGTTCGAGCCCCATGTCGGACTCTGTGCTGACAGCTCAGAGCCTGGAGCCTGCTTTGGATTCTGTGTCTCCCTCCCTCACTCAGCCTCTCCCCGGCTTGTACTCTGTCTCTGTCTCAAAAATAGTGAACATTAAAAAAAATTTGTTTCTAATGTCTAAAATCTAAATGCAGTGGTAATAATCACAAACATGGTCTTCATCTTTGCTGTGTAGGAAAGTGGTTAGCAAACTTTTGTAAAGGACCAGATAGTAAATAGTCTGGGCTCTGTGGGGCATTCTGTCTCTGAACTCTGCCATTGTAGCATGAAAGCAGCCAAAGGCAATATGCAAATGATGGACATGTTTGTGTTCTAGTTGAACATTAATTATTAACACTGAAGTTTGAATTTCATATCATTTCTATGTGTCACACAGTGTTAGTTTCAGGTGTACAACACACTGATTCAACAATTCTATGTATTACTCAGTGCTCACCATGATAACTGTAGATACCATCTGTCACCATACAACATTATTACAATATCAAAATACTCTTCTTTTGATTATTTTCCAACCATTTAAAAATGTAAGAAAATTCTTTGCTTATAGGCCATATAAAAACAGGCAATAAACCAGATTTGTACCACCGACTACTTTGCTGTCAACTGGGACATAAAAAATTAGAAGTAAAATAATCAAATAGTAGTATAACTAATCAATTATTTATAATATAGTAAGAGCCCTGAAGAATTAGTATAAAGATTTTGATAGCATAAAGCAGGAGGGGTGTGACCTGATCTTAGCAGACAGTTAACAAGTTGGTGTGATTCCAAAAGGCACTGGTTTTGATAATTTTTGTTCCAATTGTAAAAGAAACAGATGTTTAATCATGAACCCAGTCTAATCAAAAGAGCTCAGAAAAACACATCCATTTCAAATGTACTTTTTCCAAATAGTTATAGTAAATTAAGTTCAATGAAAGCATCATTTGTGGAAAAAAAGCAGTATAAGAAAAAAGGTTGGTCTCAGATACTCTTCTCCAAAGTAACATTACCAATTCAAAAAAATCTAAATTCCAACTGAAGATTGTGTTCAAGAAACTAGAATATGCAGGTCCAAGTTCTCCATCCAAAATCCATTTCCAGATTAGAGGTCCACAGTCAGCATCTATGACCAAAGTGAAGTCTAGGTCCTGGTCCAAAGTCCATATCTACCTAAGGGCAAACACCATCCCCAAGGTTGTATTCCTAGGTATATTTCCACTCTGGATCTTGTCCAGACACAAGGTCCAGGTCTAATAGCTGGTCTGAGATCTAGGTCAAATTCATTTTTGATTTACAGAGTCAATATTCAGGTCTAGATAAAAGTTCTAAGATCATGGTAAAGTTCTAGAGTCCAGTTTCACATCTGTGTTTAGAAATGAAGTCCAGGGGCACCTAGGTGGCTCAGTCAGTTAAGCATCTGACTTCGGCTTAGGTCATGATCTTGCGGTTTGTGACTTTGAGCCCCGTGTTGGGCTCTGTGCTGACAGCTCAGAGCCCAAAGCCTGATTTGGATTCTGTGTCTCCCTCTGTCTTTCTCCCCCCTCCCCACTCACACTCTCTCTCTCTCTCAAAAATAAATAAATATTCTTAATAAAAACCCTTGAGAAAGTCGGGATAGAAGGAACATACTTAAAGATCATAAAAGCCATTTATGAAAAGCCCACAGCTAACATCATCCTCAACGGGGAAAAACTGAGAGCTTTTTCCCTGAGATCAAGAACACGACAGGGATGCCCACTGTCACCGCTGTTGTTTAACATAGTGCTGGAAGTTCTAGCATCAGCAATCAGACAACAAAAGGAAATCAAAGGCATCCAAATTGGCAAAGATGAAGTCAAGCTTTTGCTTTTTGCAGATGACATGATATTATACATGGAAAATCCGATAGACTCCACCAAAAGTCTGCTAGAACTGATACATGAATTCAGCAAAGTTGCAGGATACAATATCTATGTACAGAAATCAGTTGCATTCTTATACACTAACAATGAAGCAACAGAAAGACAAATAAAGAAACTGATCCCATTCACAATTGCACCAAGAAGCATAAAATACCTAGGAATAAATCTAACCAAAGATGTAAAAGATCTGTATGCTGAAAACTATAGAAAACTTATGAAGGTAATTGAAGAAGATTTAAAGAAATGGAAAGACATTCCCTGCTCATGGATTGGAAGAATAAATATTGTCAAAATGTCAATACTACCCAAAGCTATCTACACATTCAATGCAATCCCAATCAAAATTGCACCAGCATTCTTCTCGAAACTAGAACAAGCAATCCTAAAATTCATATGGAACCACAAAAGGCCCCGAATAGCCAAAGGAATTTTGAAGAAGAAGACCAAAGCAGGAGGCATCACAATCCCAGACTTTAGCCTCTACTACAAAGCTGTCATCATCAAGACAGCATGGTATTGGCACAAAAACAGACACACAGACCAATGGAATAGAATAGAAACCCCAGAACTAGACCCACAAACGTATGGCCAACTCATCTTTGACAAAGCAGGAAAGAACATCCAATGGAAAAAAGACAGTCTCTTTAACAAATGGTGCTGGGAGAACTGGACAGCAACATGCAGAAGGTTGAAACTAGACCACTTTCTCATACCATTCACAAAAATAAACTCAAAATGGATAAAGGACCTGAATGTGAGACAGGAAACCATCAAAACCCTACAGGAGAAAGCAGGAAAAGACCTCTCTGACCTCAGCCGTAGCAATCTCTTACTCGACACAGCCCCAAAGGCAAGGGAATTAAAAGCAAAAGTGAATTACTGGGACCTTATGAAGATACAAAGCTTCTGCACAGCAAAGGAAACAACCAACAAAACTAAAAGGCAACCAACGGAATGGGAAAAGATATTTGCAAATGACATATCGGACAAAGGGCTAGTATCTAAAATCTATAAAGAGCTCACCAAACTCCACACCCGAAAAACAAATAACCCAGTGAAGAAATGGGCAGAAAACATGAATAGACACTTCTCTAAAGAAGACATCAGATGGCCAACAGGCACATGAAAAGGTGCTCAATGTCGCTCCTAATCAGGGAAATACAAATCAAAACCACACTCAGGTATCACCTCACGCCAGTCAGAGTGGCCAAAATGAACAAATCAGGAGACTATAGATGCTGGAGAGGATGTGGAGAAACGGGAACCCTCTTGCACTGTTGGTGGGAATGCAAACTGGTGCAGTCGCTCTGGAAAACAGTGTGGAGGTTCCTCAAAAAATTAAAAATAGACCTACCCTATGACCCAGCAATAGCACTGCTAGGAATTTACCCAAGGGATACAGGAGTACTGATGCATAGGGGCACTTGTACCCCAATGTTCATAGCAGCACTCTCAACAATAGCCAAATTATGGAAAGAGCCTAAATGTCCATCAACTGATGAATGGATAAAGAAATTGTGGTTTATATACACAATGGAATACTACGTGGCAATGAGAAAAAATGAAATATGGCCTTTTGTAGCAACGTGGATGGAACTGGAGAGTGTGATGCTAAGTGAAATAAGCCATACAGAGAAAGACAGATACCATTTGGTTTCACTCTTATGTGGATCCTGAGAAACTTAACAGAAACCCATGGGGGAGGGGAAGGAAAAAAAAAAGAGGTTAGAGTGGGAGAGAGCCAAAGCATAAGAGACTGTTAAAAACTGAGAACAAACTGAGGGTTGATGGGGGGTGGGAGGGAGGGGAGGGTGGGTGATGGATATTGAGGAGGGCACCTTTTGGGATGAGCACTGGGTGTTGTATGGAAACCAATTTGACAATAAATTTCATATATTAAAAAATAAAATAAAATAAAATAATAAAATAAAATAAATATAAATATAAAAAAATTTAAAAAAAAAAAAAGAAAGAAATGAATTCCAGGTCCAAGTTCTAGGTCCAAGGTCATATCCAAGTCCAGACTAAGTCTCAAGTCTGAGATTAGATGTCTAGATCAATGTCAAGGACAAACTCACAAGTCCATGACTATGGAGCATGATTAAGGTCAGATTCAATGTTCTGCACAAATTCAGATCCTAGTTTTAGGTCTCCTGTCTCATTCCAGTGTATAAGTCTAGAGAATAGGTTCACATTAATGTCCAATATGTGAGATCCAGGTCTTGGTCTAAAGTCTAAGTTTGAAATTATGGAAATTTCAGGTAAAATGTCCAATGTCAAGGTCCAGTCCATATTCAGTACAGGCTTATGGTTCATTCCTATAGTCCAGATCCAGTGTACATGTCCTAAGTCAGTGCTATGTTTGTGGCTGGAGTCTTGGTCCAAGGTTTAGGTCTACATGCACACTTAATGTCAATCTCAACTTTCAGGTCATTCCAGGTTCCACGATTTTCTGACCTCTCCTCCCCAACAGCATCTGTGTCTTTTTTATAACATCTGTCAATTCCTCTAGATT
This sequence comes from Lynx canadensis, assembly GCF_007474595.2. Classification (NCBI taxonomy): domain Eukaryota; kingdom Metazoa; phylum Chordata; class Mammalia; order Carnivora; family Felidae; genus Lynx; species Lynx canadensis. The sequence continues at coordinate 94,280,649 of NC_044305.1, forward strand.
TTGTCCTCCCTTTTCCTCCTTCCACCCAAATCTAAACTTTGTTGATCCTCTATAATTTTTCCTCCTTCTATTCTTTTATTCCTCTCTTCCAACACCTGCTAATTCTCCCCCAGTATTTTCTCCTATTCTTTTCCTTCTCTTGTCTTATGACACTTGCTAAATCTCCAGTATTTTCATAAGCTTTATGAGAACAGGAATGAGAACATTCCTCTCAATTTCACTTTCCTGTTATTGGTGGTTTTTGTCTCTGTACAACGGCTGCTTACGATAAGATTGATAATTGTACCTGGAATGAAGGATCTTATGTGAACAAGGTCCCTGCATTCTGACAAAGATTTACCCTTTAAGTGAAGAGCAGTGATAGTTGCATGCCTATAGTGCAAACAAATACCATCCATGTTCAGGATTTTAATACTTAAGGAAGCCTAATATGTTGGTCCTATGTATAATTAGTGAACATGTTTCCCCTGCTATTCTCATCTATCTGGCTATTTGGTTTATGAATACGCAAATCGCAAAATATTAATACTTTAACATATATACTACATGAAGGCTTTTTTTTTTACTAGAATGTAGCAAGCTCTTGTTTTTGATAAGGTGATATGCTCAGAATTAGAACTTAGATTCATAATTCACATGCATAAGCAGTCTACAACAGGCAGTTCTTAGTATGATAAAAACAATAAACTATAGAAGGGTATATTAATAACAATTTACGTAAAAGTAAAACACTTCTGTGATGCAAACTATCTAATAAAGTAAGTAGTCAAAAAGCAAATCTGGGAACACCCATTTTTAACTTATACCAAAAATATACCTAATATACAATGATTTTCTAGAAATCAATTTTAAAATAACAATAATTCAGTAGAAAAGAATTGCAGAGAACATAAACAAATATTTCACAGTAAAAGAATTACAATTTTCTTTATACTACAGTATGATTATTCTATTAAAAATATGTTCACACAATAAAATAATTGCAAATTAAAACCACACTAAATCATATAGGAACTCTGTACTTTCTGCTCAGTTTTTCTGTAAAATTAAAACTTCACCAAAAGTAGGTCCCTTAATTAAAGTAAAACTGTACTGAATCTAGCATAGTGGCAAAGATCTACAAGTTTGATTATAAACTGTATGAGCAGGACTGTGAGGAAACAGAATCTTCATACATGAAGTGAGGAAAGATAAATTAATGTGATGCCTGCCTTTCCATAGTATAATTTGGCCACATATATCAAAATTAAAAATAGATATATTGGGGTGCTTGGGTGGCTCAGTCAGTTGAGCATCTGACTTTGGCTCAGGTAATGATCTTGCGGTCTGTGGGTTCGAGCCCCATGTTGGGCTCTGTGCTGACAGATCAGAGCCTGGAGCCTTCTTTGGATTCTATTTTTCCCTCTCTCTCTGCCCCTCCCCTGCTCATGGTCTGTCTCCCTCTCTCTCTCTCAAAAACAAATAAAACATTAAAAAAATAAAATTAAAAATAGATATATCCTTTTGTCATAAAGTTTTACTTCTTAATACTTATTATACAAATACATTTACATATGATGCAAAATCAACTATGTTCAAGTTTGCTGTTACAAGATTAGTAGTAACAGGAAAAGATCAGAAATAACCTACATATACATCAAAGGAGCAGAATAAACTATGGTGCATCCATTCAATGAAAGATCACTTCATAGTCCCTGAATCAGATTTGTTTCAGAATTTAGAATTTTTGAATTAAAAGGTAATATGGTAATATGTAATTGCGTATTATATTGCCAGGATAGATGAGGACAGCACTTTTTTATCAGCCGCATTAACATTTGGCAGCAATATGTTTGAAAAATCACATTAAATGGGATATACATAAAGACCATAAGTTTTGAAGTATCTTCACTTCAGGGCAATTCAGACAGGGTGAGATTGCATCACTGGATTGGGCAGAGTGATGGTCCCTCAAGGATGTCCATGCCCTAATCCCTGGAACCTAAGAGTTCCAGGGTTACATGACATTACATTAGGCTGCATATATTTGGTTACATGACAAAAGGAACTTTACAAATGTAATTAACATTAGGGACATTGAGATGGGGAGATCATCGTGTATTTTCTAGGTGAACCCAATATAATTACCTGAGATGTTAAAAATAGATGACCATCTCTGGCTGGAACAAGAGACAGAAGAGAAGAGAAAGAGAGATGTGCTAGAAAGGAAAGCCACAGAGAAGGACTGTATGCACCACCACTGGCTTAAAGGTAGAGGGGGCAAAAGGAATATAGATGTCTTTAAGGATTGAAGGATACCAACAGCCAACAAAGAAATGGAGACTTCAGATAGATACTAGGAACTGAATTCTGCTAACAACATGAGGGAGTTTGAAAGCAGATTCTCTCCTAGAACCTCCACAAAAGAAGATGCTTAGATTTTAGCCTTAGGAAACCTGGAGCAGATAACCAGAACCCATGCTCTAACCAAGACTTCCAAACTGCAGAATTGTGGATAATAAATTTGTGCTGTTTAAAGAGTGTAAGTTTGTGGTAATCTGCTCAGGCAATAGTAAAAAAGTAATTCAGTCACCAAGTGAGTGATAAAAATGTTTGGTTTTTACTGCTTTTTTTGCTCTTCCTTTAAAAAAAAAACTTTTTATCAAAGTATAATATATATGAAAAAAAGTCCACAAGTGGTAGATGCATAGTTTAATGAGTTTTCATTAACTGAATACATCAGTATATCCAGAACTCGGATCAGAAAATAGTAATTGCCAGCATCCCAGGAGATCCACCTCTACTTCATATACTTAAATGAGTTTAGCATTTTCCATACGTGACATAAGTGGAATCATAAAATATAAATGTCCAGTGACTGGCTTCTCTCAATTAACTTTGTAGATACGTTGAAATTATTTTGTGTAAGTGTAGATTATTCATTCTAATTTCTGTGCAGTCTTCATTGTGTGGATATAATGCAATTTATTTATATTTTCTTCTGTTTGTTGATGGACATTTGGCTAATATTCAGTGTCTGGCTTTAAGCATAATGCTGCTAGGAATATTACTTGTCTTGTAGTATATCTATGTATACTCTCTTCTTAAATATATACCTAGGAGTGAAATACTGAGCAATTTAAAGTTTTATTTTGTTTTTCTGAAATGCAGATGAGGAATTGAGGACCCATACTATGTAGCTATAAAAAAGAATGTAAAAGCTATTCATGTACTGATGACAAAAATTTCTAAGGTATGATTAAAAGTGAAAAAGGTACAAAACGGAGTGTTTATACTTTGTCTAAAAAGGGAAGAAAATATATTAATACTTGCTTTTATATGCATGAAAAAACTCTTACAGGATAAAGAAGACAGTAATAAAGATAGCTCCCTTCAAATATAAAGGGTGGTGCTGTGCATCCAAGAAGATGGGTCCAGAAGTAGGAGGAAAACTTCTCATGCACAAATGTACACACACATACACACACAAGTATGTGTACATGTGTGTGTGTATATATATTATATATATCCCACAATTTTTAATTGTGGGAAAGTCTACTCAAAAATGAAAATAGGGGCACCTGGGTGTCTCAGTAGGTTGAGCATCTGACTTTGGCTCAAGTCATGATCTCACAGTTTGTGAGTTCAAGCCCCGTGTCAGGCTGGCTACTGTCAGCTTGTCACCCAGAGCCCGCTTCAGACCCTCTGCCCCCCTCTTTCCCCCTCCCCCACTTGTGCTCTCTCAAAAATAAATAAACATTAAAAAAATGAAAGTAACATTACTGTGTCAGGGGTAAAACCTTTGTAAAGGTGATATTCCCTTTTTCAGACATGGTTACATTTGGCCATAGAATTTCTCAGAAATTTACCCACTTTCTAGCCAGTTTCCTAGAGAGTAGCTTTCAGCCCCAGGTTTTAGCAGTGCGGTCCTTCCCCCAGGGCAACTGCCGGCTTCCCTGCTAATGTCAGTTCTCTCTCTAGAATGAAGGCAGCTAGAAGCATTAATTGCTCTGTTTTATAATGAAAACAACCAAACCAAAGCATTTTTAATTATTAAACTAAATAATTATATTTTAAAATAAAATATCTTCATTTTGTTTAAGGCCTTAAAGGGAAAATCCTGCACCTAATTTTCCCTGATTTAAAACCATGGCCTGTATTCCCAAGTGAAATTTCATAACAGAGAAGTTAGCCTAATGAAGACCTGCTACATATTATCCAAATAGGAAAAAATATAAATCCGAGAAATCAGGAAGTGTCTTTCAAATGGCCAAAATGATGAGCATCTTCATCTATAATATATATTCCCATGGCAGCTTGGCCTCCCTAAATGAGCAGCCTCAAGGCAAGACTTGGCTAGATGAGCCTGCTGAGCCTCCTTCCCTCCTCACCTCCTTTGGCTTTGGCCTGTAGGGAAACACAGGGAAGTACGGTGCTACCTACTCTGCCCACACATAAAGCCAAAAGACATGATTATAACAATGACTCACTAACTTCTGGCCCCAAGTCAAAGCTCAGTAAAGGCTTATACCCCTCCTCCTCCGGTCATAAATCTGGCTTCTTCTGCCTAAGAGGCCATTATAATTGATGGCTACATTTCAAAGACAAAATAGTCAATATAACGGGCAAGTCTCCCTATCCATTTCTCGTAAGCCATACATGCAATTTATAACCCTTCTACTGATCATCACTCCAGGAATGTATTGATTTTTTAAAACCACATAGTCGACATCTGTGATTGCTGGCTCCAAATAGAACTGATATTTAAAGAGCAAAATCATTCTAGCCTTTACATTTGTAAGGGATTAACAATTCCCATCATTTCACCCCACTTTATGCAAGCTTCCAGCCCTGGGAGAATCTGTGATTTATGGTCTTTGTACTGAAGGAACAAATCAGCATTTTTTTCAGTGCAGGAGCTCTGATAAGTATTGTAGTTTGCAAAATTTTAAAGATGCCCCCGCCCCCAATATTTCTGCCCCTGGTTTTTCAAACACTAATATAGGTAGTATGGTAGAGGAACTTTGCCCATGTAATTAAAGCTACTAAGAAGCTGACTTTAAAATAGGAAGATGATCTTGGAAGATTAATCTTGGCATTATCTAATCACATACACTCTTAAAAGGAGAAGAGGAAGGCAGAAAAGTCAGTCAGAAAGATGTGGCAGAAGTCAGGAAAGAAAAGATAAAAGGAGAGAACAGAGAGATCGCAAGTATGAGAAGAACTTGACTGATCAATGCTGTCTTTGAAAATGGAAGAGGGGCATGAACTAAGGAATGTAGTTATTCTCTGAAATCTGAAAACAACCTCTACCTGACAGCCAGCAAGACCACAGGGACTTCATTCCCATGACCAAAGGAACTGAATACTGCCAACAAGCTGAAGGACATGGGAATCAGATTCATCCTGGAGCCTCTAGAAAAGGAATACAGCCCTCCTGTCCTGTTGGTTTCAGCCCTGTGAAACCTGGAGTAGAAAAACAGTTGAGCCATGCCTGAACTTCTCACCTCCATAACTGTGAGATGATAGAAGGGTATTGTTTTAAGTTGCCAGTGTTGTAGTTATTTGTTATGGAAACTATTTAAAAAAAAACAAACATTAGTTCTTATATAAGAAGTAAAGTTTTCCTATTAAACATACTAGGGCTTCACACAAAATTTACTATTCACCTGCCAGCATAGTCATCAATATTCTTATGTGCATCTGCCTCATTCTGTCATCATTTCCACTGTGCTCTCCTCATGAGGAGCAACTGTAACTCTGTCACTCACGAGTAAATGTGTTTCAAAGGTTTTTGGCAAGAACTGAGTCTTAGTCACTGTTTGAATTTTCATAGCACCTGGGATAGAACCTGGCACATAGTAGGTCTTCAATAACCACTTGTTAATTTGAGTTAATGATTTATATTTTTCCCATAAATACCATCCTAACACTGTTTATTTTTTCCTGAGTTGTTATTTCCCACCTCTGTATCTATTGAATAACTCCAATGCTAACCTTCCCAGAAATGGGGCTAGGCAATGTTAACACAACCACAACCCCTGACACTCTGTGTTTGTGAAACAGGTTATGGTGTTAAATTCAGTCCATGATTGTGGCTAGAGATCAGAAGGAACACAAAACGAGGGGTCAGCTGCAGGTATATGTAGGAATCAGTCTGAGAAGAGGGGTCAAGTGTTGGTCTATAGATCGAGAAATGCTTATGGATCAACTTGTGCCTGGCATTGATGGCAATTTCTGCTTATGTCCATGGTAGAGTTCTAAATTTACTTTGGAAATTCATCCTACTCTTCAAATTATTTCTAAGACTTCTTCAGTGTATTTACTATGTGTAAAAATGACAAATCTCTCCTAACTAACCAGCTAAGCATCTTCAGGATAGCTCTTTACACACATCCTTAGCCCCCAGAATTGGGAGGGAGACTATGTGAGACCTGTGGTAGCCACCGTTGATAATAATGTTGTTGCCATGGGAAATTGTCTTAATACAATCGTAGACTCCCAGTCAGAAGTCATGGAACAAAAAGACTTACCAATGAAGTTAAGTTGCTCAAACCCTGCAGTTTATTGAATCAATTCAAACCATGAGGTAAGAATGCAAGGAGGATAGATATGGTAAATTAATACTTAAGAAAGGGTACTAACAGAGTGGAAAGACCACACTACCTATTTGGGGCTAAACAGTTATAATTCATTGTTACCTATTGCTAGGTAACAAGTTGCCCCCAAAGCCAGCAGCTTAAAGCAACAAATACTTATTATACCACAGTTTTGTGTTTCAGGAATGCAGTAGAATCCTGGAATAGAAAAAAAAAATCATTGGAAAAATACTGCAGAAATCTGAATATAATATGAACTTTAGTTAAAGAAAAACTCAACTGACTTATTCATTTAAATGTGTTTTTTTTTAGAAAAAGCTTGCGAGTGCTACAAATATTAAGACTACTTTCTATTATTTTAATCTGAAAATGATATCTTGGCTGGTTATGAAACTCTGTTAGAATAGACCTTTTGTCCCCTTAGCTTTTTATGCAAATAGTCTATTTTCTTCTGGAGTCCAGTGTTTTGTAGAGAAGAGTGAGAGTAATATAATTTTTCCCTCCTTTGAAAAACATGAGATCTTTATACCTGGGTTCATATGGTCATTTATTTATTTATGTAGTTAGTTATACATAATAAATTGTTTACTTTTTTAGTTCTCCATTATATTTTAACCATTTCTCAAGCCTGTCTTAAAAGCTACTGATATACTTCTTTTTCATCTCAGGTCTGTTCCTTAGTGCTTCCTTAGTTTCAGATCTATGATAAATTTTGTTTCTTGTTTTTCTTCTGAATCTTAATAAAAAGATGATATATATGGAATACAGATCATAGAGACCAAAAGACTTATAATTTGTCCAATTGAAGAAGAAAGACAGAACAAAAATAACAGAAAAGTTAGTCAAGGAAAAAATAAAAATAAAACTTTACAGTAAAGGACTATATGAATCCAGAACCTTCTGAGTTCCGGAAAAGGAAGGAGAAAGAGAAAACACTTACTGTCAAGATGGCTTGGAGCTAGATGAAGGAACTTCAAGAATAAGAAAAAGATATCACCATCATAGGTTTTTCTCCATGTCATTCTATCTTCCGTCTTGAGTAATCTCACTGACAGGTTCTTATTCTTTTGAGAATACAAAGACACTTTTGCAGAAGTTGTTGCTGTTTTTTTTTTTTTTTTGAGTTTCAACATGTATTCTGTACTTGAACTTCACTTCTAAAGTCTATGTCCTTCTTTTTGTTTGACATGGCATGTATACAGAGATCTAAGGCTGGATCATTTATTTACTCATCTTTGAGTAGAAGTTCTGTGTCATTATTTTGCCTTAGAAAAAATATTGGAGGATTGCACTCAACTCCTTTCTTTGCTTTCCTGGATATTTTTTTCATTTTTCACTTAGTGCCTGAATTGGAAGGCTATGTATTGGTGGTTTGTAATCTCTGTTAGATCTTGTGTATTTTGGGTGTGGGAGGTGGCCGTGGTATCTGGAGTGAACTGACAAAAGGAGCATTTGGCAGCTGGTAATTTTATTCGGGTAAGCTCTCTCTTAGCACTTGCCAAATTTGAAATACCATCTGCCTGAGGGCTGTATGTGCTCCCTTGATTAGAAGTGTGAGGCTACCTCAGAGTTTATCCTTCCTCTTGCTTTGAGGAGAGTGAGTTACATGTTGGCAAGTGAGTGACTGTGAAATCCCCTTGGTCCCCCAATTTTTTGTTTTATGGTTACTAACTTATCTCAGTTGATTTTTGTATGAAACTACAAACCTGAATCTCAGCTCATTGTTACCCAATATCCCCTACCCTGCTTCATCTTTTATCATTTAGGACACATTTTGAGTGAAGAAATCCAATGGCTTTAGTAGTAGAGTTTTTGTTTGGTTGTTTGTATAGATAAAAACACAAAAGCTGAGCTAATTTTATGTAGGGACTCATCTACCACCAAAGACCCGGCATAGCTCTGAACGTGTTCTGCCTACTTCATTTATACTTGAATATTGTTAAAGCTGAGTAATGGATGCAGGTGGTTTATTACATTATTTTCTCTGCCTTTGTATGTACTTGAAAGTTTCAATATAAAAAGTAAAATGAAATTACCAAAATGGGGAACTCACTTATGTCTCTCCCGTTCTTATCATTTCAAAAAAAGGGTTGTTTTTAGGTCCTTTTCCAGCCTTTCATCTATATTCAGACCTCTGTACTGTGCTCAACATGCAAAGTGTCCTCTGTAGCTGTGTTTCTTTTATTTGATCCAGATTTCATGTTTCTGTTGAGTTTGTCATGTGGACTTGTGGCACATTGACTGAAGATATAATGCATTGCACTATTTTAGACTTTTATTCATTCACGTGGCCTTTGGCAAAGCGGGTTAAATAAACAAGAACTTTTCCCTGACAAGAGAGTCTATTGGGAAAGATGTTTATTAATTTATTTGAGCAGAGGTGTCAATATTGCTCTAGAAAACACAGAACACAAAACTGTACTGATATAAATAATCCACAAAAAATCATGACCAAATATATATAATACTTTGTTGACAGAAAGGAGCACTCAAAAAAATCTTTACCAAGTTTTCCAATTTGCTGTATTAGCATGGTCCTAACTCCTCTATTGAAATTACAACAATTCTATTTCAAGGCTCCTGCACCTAGTCCTGGGGACAGTGCAATTTCAGTCCAAGGGACTATTAAGCCTTCTTGCAGTTTATAAAGTAAGTTTAAAAATACTATATCCTCAATCCCATGGTGCCACCTTTAAAAAAGCAATTTACAAAATGGTATATTATTAAAGAATGGTTTTTCCATAAAAGGCTACATAATGATTCAAAGAATTTCTGACTTCAGAAATGTGAATATGATAAATGCATTGGCTAGAGTTATAGACATCTAAAAGTCTTCTGTTTCTCTTAGGCCCAAACAACCTAGGGTTTCTTAGAACCCCAGGAGTTAAACCAGGTTACTCAGCTTCTGCAGCCCTTCTGGGGCAGTGCAGGGGTGGGAGATGAGGGGTGGGATGGGAGAGCAGGTTGTCTCAGTCTGACCTTTTCTGTGTGAGTTGTGTCTTTGCAGGGGTTCCTTGTGGCCCCATGTGTGGTTTACCAGGATACCAACCTTCCGCCATATGCCGGCTGTCTTGTACCGTCTCTGTCACTTCTTTCTGTCAACTCTGTCTTTTGGCAAATTCTTGAATTTTAAATCTCCCTCACTTTTATCTTGGAAGGAATTTACTATTTCCAATTCAGGTCTGCATCTTTACCATCATTTTCTCTTCTCTGAGATTATGAAACTGCCTGATCTTCTCACTCAGATTCAAGGAGAGTGACTGATAACTCTTAGAACTATCTTATCTGTCATCCTGTTGTTTGGCCATGTTAGCTGCTTCACAGATCAATAGTCTACACTATTGTAGATATTTCCATATCCTACCATTTCTTTGTTCTTTGTTTAGCATAGCGTGCTACCGTGGTTTATAACAACTGCAAGGAGTCAGTGATGACAGTGTGTTAAAACCAAGATTTGGGAACCTCAATACAGTTGTCCTTGGGAGAGCGCTCAATTCAGTGGCTGCTTTATTGGTTAACACAGTGGGATCTGTTTTTCAGAGGGAAAGGGGAAACTGATACAAAGGAAAAACTCTGTGAGAGAGTCCCTGGGGAACATAATAACCATCTGCTTTGTCTGGAACATGTGGAGCCTTCTTCCCAAATAAACACACAGCCAGCAGATGCCACTGCCATGTCTTCATTATGGACAATTTTTTTTCAGGGGAAGAGAAATTCAGCCTAACAGCTGTCATATCATGTCTTTTAACATCCCGTCCTTTTATGATGAAGGAATCCACAACCAGCTGAGTGAGAAAGAAGTGACTACTAATGTTCTGATTTAAATCAGTGGAGGTCTTCTTTTCACCTCTGCAGATCTTGAATGTTCTATAACAGCAGCTCTGAACTGCTTATACTATGTTACTCAGGGAAAAATAAAGAATTTGGTGGGATAAAGCTAGCTCAGTTAAAATTTTCCCCTGTGATTATGTTTTTAATGTATCTTGAGGTATTAGAATATCCTCCATTTATAAAAAATTATGAGAATAGATGGTAAGTTCTGTTTTGTTTTACTTTGTTTTGAATAAAGTACAGATTAGCAACCCTCCTATACCTATCAATATACCTATTCCAATATCAAATTCGTGAAATCAAAAACCTTGATTAGTACTTCTATAATTCTTGAGTACTTCAAATGCTTGATAATATTTATAATGGCACAATGTCTGACACAGAAGTGCATTTAATAAAATGGTTGTTAACATACATCTTTACTTTTGTTTATACCTTTACTGCACTGACCCTTGAACAATATAGATTTGAACTGCATGAATCCATTTATATACAAATTTTTTACAAATAGATTTTCTCTTATGATTTTATTAACATTTTCTTTTCCCTAGCTTACTTTAATTATAAAAATACAAAAATAATATGTATAACATACAAAATATGTGTTAATTGACTACTCATGTTATCAGCAAGGCTTCCAGTTAACATTAGCTATTAGTAGTTAAGTTTTCAGGGAGTCAAAAGTTAATATGCAGTTTTCCTACTATGCAGGGAGTCTGCATTGTTCAGGGGTCAGCAGCAGTACATGTATCCCTAAGCATCATTTTGTGCTAATTTGTACAATTTTACATTATATATAAACATTATCATATATTCTTCTGCAACTTGACTTTTTTTCTTTCAATATTATTTTTGTGAGATTTATCCATGTGTGTGGTATTGCACATCTTAGTTACACTTAAATTTGTTCATTCTTCTTTGGATGAAAATTTCAGTGGTTTTCCCAGTCTATTATTAGACAGTGCTTTTTGTAGTCCCTCTTTACCTTCTATTTTGGGGTTCTCATTTCCAATAGGGCATCTCTAATCACTCTTGAGAGAAGTAATTGCTTAAATGTAGCCTAAGGAAACAAAGAGATTTCACTCTAAAATCAATGTGACCATACACTAAGCATGAGATATGGCCTATAGATAGGAATTTTCTACTCCTCCATTATGCATTGATGGAAATTATATGATATTCCTCAATTTTCTCATCTGCCAAAAGGAATAATAGTGGTATCCATCTTACAAAGTGATTGTGAGGTTTAAATGAGTTAATACACATAAATGCTTACAACAATGTCTAGCATATAGTACATGCTATCTGAGTGTTAGCAACTGTTATCATTACGGTAATACCATGGCTAATGTTTTGCTATTTTCATATGTATTGTAGTGACTTTATATTTATTGTTTTTCTACATCAAATAGACTATTCCTCAGGCTGGGCTTGGGTATTATATATTCAGGGACATGAACAGACATTGTTGATAAAAATGTCTGTCCTTCACAAGCCTACCTTCAAAACTTGGTATCTTTGGTATATTCCTTCAGATGATATTTCTAAGTATAGATGCAAAAAGATGCAAAGGACCTTTGAGCTGCTGTAAGGAAAACTGTTGTTAGTGAGAGCAAGCTAGGGTGGTAGTAGAGCTGCAAAATGGGAGTGCAACAGAGTCAAGGGACTGCAAGAAGGTGCCCCTAGGGCAAGCCTCTTTATATCCTAAGAAGGCAGGAGACTGGAAGAATGTCATTAGATTTCATCTCACTTCAGGCTACCTTAGATGATTACAGCCTTTGATGGACCCAGAGTACCTAGACCCAATAGGCTTATCCCAGGCTTTCAGTCTTCTCTCTGACTGACATATCCAATCCTCTAAATGGGGTGGGGATCAGCAGGTAGGTTTCAGGATACTATATTATAAATTCTATTTTAATTCTATTATAAATTCGTTCCTAGAGCAAACCTACAGTCATAGTGATACAATGTTAGTGCCTTCTCTGTAGTTCAGTGCTAACCTCCGGATAGGTGTCCAACCTTTCAGGTCAGTAATTCTTAAGACTCTGCACGGGTAGAGCTGCTTACCTTATCTCCTTCAGCCATCACTAAGTTCCCACACTGCCTCTACTTACCACCTTCAGAGAAATTCAAAGTGTCTGAAAAAAATGTCCAATTTGCTTATGAAATCACAACAATTTTAGGGATACTTGAGGATCACGTTTTACAGTGGAATCTAGAATGTTATTTTTGTTGTGGTTTCATGATTTCTCAGAGGATGTATTTGCCATTCTGCAACGCAAATGCCAACATTTTATGAACTGTCTGTTCTTTAGGATTCTTTCAACATTGCTGCTTAGGGAATAAGGATAACCATAGCCCTTTGGAATTGCCATGATGGGGAAGGCTTGAGAATTCAGGTCTCTCTTTTTGAAGCACTCACAATGTGTTTCTGAGAAGTCTCTAGTGCCCAGTGACCCCCTCTTTGAGTGACTACTGCTTTCTTACCAATGATATATCTAGATGCATTTGCTATTCCTATCTGTTACCAAGGATACCCAACTGGTAATCCTCCCTCACATCATGATAGCACTGAATCCCTAGTTAATTGCTGCTTCTCTTAATCCTACCTCAGAAATAGCACCCAGTGGAGAAATGGGACCCTTCTCAGAAAACTTTATCAGGAACTGGAAGCTTAGAAAAGGTGCATTCCTCTGACCTCTTGGACAGCAGCAAATAGTTCCTTTGAGGTGCCCTCCCTCACTGACTTGGGTCATTATATCTTATTTTGCCGTAGTAAAGCCTTGTTTTTGGTGGTCTTTGGCTCACCGGGCTTTAATAGAAGCAAAGCTTTTAGGATCTGTGTCCTCACTCTCCCACCACAGGTGGTGCCAACTCCTCTCAATCTTGTCCCACTAATCTGGAGAGCTTTCGTGTTACCCATCCTTCATGTGCAGCTTGCTTCAGAACCAGGTAACAAATACTATTATACCCACAGCGTCAGAAGAAGGAAAGCCTGACATGACACTGCAGACAGGCCTTTGCAGCACTTTCCCAGCCCAAGGATTTCAGTATGTTTATATCTGCCATCAACCTTTCGCCACAGGAGTCTGAGGAAGATAAAGATGGGTGGGTAATATCATCTGAGGCAGAAGCGAGTTTTGTCACTTCTGAATCCACAGCAGAGAGAGCAAGACCCCGCATATGGAGTTAACTCAATAAATATTGCTGAAGTAAAGTCCTATGGCCTAAAATGTAAAAGGTAAATAATAAACTTGGGGTAGGGATGCCGGGGTGGAATGGAAGTGAGGGAGTGACGTCTGTTTTATGTTTCTGGAGTTCAAAATGTAGCCCTTTTAGGCCTTGTAAGTGACACATAAGAATTTTTAGTGCTTTGATAGTTGTCAACTCTTTCACGTTGTCACTCCAAATCGAGCAGCTCTGAAACAGACTGAAGCCAACCTCTTGTTATTCAGCGCCTTTTCAGGAGTCATTGAATTTCTGCCTCTATTAACCCTGTGATTTTCGCTTCCGTAAAGTTATGTACCATAGAACATGTTTTTGTTTTTGTTTTTGTTTTTGCGGTAGAAAACTATGCACCATCTATTATTAGAGTCTAGCCCTGTTCATGGTCATTGTCTTCGAGCTATTTTGCAGCTCTTTATATAAATTGTAGGTAATGTATATGTTCCTGTCTAGTAGTGATTTGGTTTCTTCCCCATCTCACTCCTACCCTGCCTGAGGAGAAAAACAGTCCCATTTGCAATTCACTTTGTCCCATTTGCTATTCATTTTGACATTTCTTGTACCCATGTAAATAAATCTGTGCTGTTTTGACTTTTCTTTGGAATTGATTACAATTTCTGCCTGGTTCCCTTATATCATATGAGTGAAATAAAATTTTTAACGTGTTCAATCAGTATGAGAGTCTGATTTTACCTTTTTCTAAAACTTAATCTTTGGACTGTGTCTATTTCACAGGATTGTCCCGTGAGTGCCTCCTACTTAATCATCATTTTGCTTTGGCCTGTGAGTAAAGAATTGTATAATATTAGGAACTTTTTGAGGTTTCTCTGAAATTTTTCAAAATGTTTGCTTTGGGTACCAACTTATTTCACGTCGTTGCATAGGAAAGTCATTACACTGTAGGGAAGCGGAAATTACATCGTCTCAGCAAAACTGCAGTACGGTTTACTTGCAGAGATGGCGTGGGGTCAAGGGTTGGTATGATCAGCTACTTTTGTTGTCGTTATTGCGGGATTCTTTTTTAGGGGAACATACTTCTCAGCATCTCTTATGGTTCTAATTTATGTTTTTAGAATGAAGAATGAGATGGTTCAGTTTACCTTGGTGACATGACATGCCTCTTCTCTAGATTCTTTCCTGCATCATTGCAAGGTTTGCTTCCTTTCTCTGGATCTGTTTCCTCATCCATTTGTGAATACCAGTCCCCAGGAAGAACTTTTGCAATCATTCTTCCATACTTTGAAGCATGCAAAGTGCTGGAAATCACATTATCTCAACTTCCATATCTCTGGTGTTTTCTCACCCAGAGATATGTACTGTGTGGAAATAAGCAGAGACCACCACATTAGAACAAATAGATTCTTTATTCAGAGCTTGCTATAGCAAAAGAGTCACTTGCATTTAGCTGAGACTCAAAGTCATCTAGGGGAATAAGAAAGCTTTATAGTAAAACACGAGGGAGGCTCAGGTATGCCCTGATTAGAAGTTGCTTACATGGCGAAGCTGGAAGTGGATGATCAAGAAGTGGTGCATCTTATGTGATTGGTTTGGAGGATATATTCGGCTTTCTATAGTTGGTTGTCAACTGGAAGCCAGGGCAAAAATCAGGAATGCTGACAGTCGTTGGCCAAGTCCTAACTGTTCTGGGCTTACTGCTGCAAAGGCCATCACTTGTCTTTCCAGGCTGCTCGCTGCAGAGGCTGTGGGCCAGGGTTCTGTTGTGATGTATAGTCTGGCCATCATCAATTTGCTTATTCAATCTCACACTAACTTCCTTTTATAATGTTAAATGATAATTACAAATCTAAAGAAATCCAAACAAAAAAGGCTGTTTGTCACCAAGAATTTTAGGTCTCATCCCCTATTTTTTTTTTCTTTTTCTTTTTTTTTTTTTTTTTTTTTTTTTTTTTTTTTTGTGCTGAAGGTTAATTTTTGTTGTGAGTCCATGGTAAAGTAGATACTGTGTTGTGCATTTTACTTACAGCATATCAAGTGGTACTTGCATAGTCTTTGCCAACTGAACTTCAGATATGTTAACAAGGCTGATGAAAGCTACACACTAGAAGACAGAGTGTACAAAAACCTGAATCCAAATCCTAGAACCGTTATCTAGAAAAAGGAATGGAAGAATTACACAAAACTTTTAACTTCCCTCTGAGGATCCAATTCATAAACTATTTTGTAAGCTTAAGTTACACACACACACATATACACACATTCACACACGAATTAGTTTATTTCAGATAACAAACTTATATTAGTTATTTGAAGGGGTTTGTTTTTCTTGAGGAGGTTTATATAGTAAGATATCATTTGCAGATTAACAAATCAACAGGAGCAAAGGGATTGCATATTCTTTTTTTTTTTTAACTTTATTTACTTATTTTGAGAGACAGAGAGAGTGAGTAGGGGAGGGACAGAAGGAGAGGGAGAGAGAAAGAATCCCAAGCAGACTCTGTGCTGTCAGCACAGAGCCCAATGCAGGGATTGAACTCATGAACCATGAGATCATGACCTGAGATGAAAACAAGTGTCAGATGCTTAACTGACTGAGTCCTCCAGGTGCCCCAGGGATTGCATATCTTAAGAGATATTCGTATCAAGTAAAGTAGTTTAAAGACTACTTATTTTGTAACTATTCTATAATAGAACTCTGTTGCTTTAAAAAATTTGTTAATGTTTATTTATTTTTGAGACAGAGACAGAGGAAGAAAGAGAGCAAGGGGCAGAGAGAGAGAGGGAGACACAGAGTCTGAAGCAGAGTCCAGGCTCTGAACTGTCAGCACAGAGTCCAACATAGGGCTTGAACTCACAGACTGCCAAATCATGACCTGAGCCGAAGTCAGAGGCTTAACCAACCAAGCCATCCAGGCACCCTTAGAGCTCTGTTGCTTTTAAATAACTGATACTACTATTTCATCTATCCACTTATCTATCCATCAAATATGGAGCTCCTAATGTGTTTTAGATATGGTGTTGGTAATTGAGATTAAAAGCAAATAAGCAAAGTATGGCCTGTAAGAGGTTTAGGTTTTTCTGGTTGTTAAAAAATAATTTTCTAGAAAAAAGTATAATCCTGAGGCATACAGATATGAAAAGATTACACTGTTAAGGATTTTATTTAACTTATTAATGAGGAAACTGATAAGATGGGTAAGTTGTTACAAGCAGTTCAAAGGTAAATCTAGGGAACAAATTTGTGTTTTAGAAATATTGAAATGAGTATGCAAATGGAGAACAGAACTGCTTCCCTGAGAGAAAATATGCCAATGTACAGAATTCATTTGCATGTTTATAGACAAGAATTATTTTGCATTATTATCAGTTATCTATAATGTACAGAGTTGTAAAATAGCTCCCATAGAATCAGAATCAGATAACCAAGAACACAATGCTCCAAATACTGCATTATTTTCTACTGAAGCATTATTCTGTTCCTGTAGAGCAAAGACAAACTTATAGCATGTATGGCAGATGTTGTTATCTGGTCCTTCAATGTTCTTCTCCTCTACCAGCCCTCCTTGCTAATGAAACCCTGACTTGTTTAGGCAAATGAAGAGTTCCCTACTCTAGCCCCCATGAATTAATGATACCTCATGATTCATCTTGGTCTTTCCTGATACAAATGTTCAGTGGCAGCTGGCATAGCCCTTCCTCTTTCCCTTTCCTCTTTTCGTAGCTAGAATGTACATGTAATTACTAGAATTCAGCAGTCATCTTGTGGCCATAAAGTGACCAGCATAAAAAAAAACAATAGTGATAGGTGTATTAGAGTCCTCAGGATGCTGTAACAAAATACCATAGGCCGAGAGACTTAAACAACAGACATTTATTTATTTCTCACAGTTGTGGAGACTTGGAAGTCCAAGATCAAGGTGCTAGCTGATATGACTCCTGTTGAGAGTTCTCTTCTTGGCTTGCAGACAGCCACCTTCTCACTGCGTTCTCATTTGGTGGAGAAAGAGCGAGTTCTTCTCTTATAAGGACTCTAATCTCATCATAAAGACCCTACCTTCTTGATCTCACCTAAACCTAATTAACTACCAAAGTCCCCATCTCCAAATACTGTCATACTGCAGGCTAGACTTTTGGTATATTAATTTGGGGGAAAAAAATTCAGTCCATAATGATACCTAAAGCTTATGTAGCACTTACTATGTGCCTGGTATTCTAAGTGCTTTTCATATATCGGCCCTTTTAATTATTTAGTTACCCTGAGGACAGATATTAATTTCATTATTTCACAAACAAAAAGACTGATGACATGGCTTGTCCACGGTCACATGGCTAGGAAATAGTGGAGTCAGGATTTGAACCAAGACTGTCGGGTGGCAGAAGCTGTGGTCCTAACCATTATGTGATCCTACTTTCTTACAAGAATCACAAAGACACTGGCCCCAACTTCTTTGAGCCATTGAATCAATGCTAGCAGCCCTGTACTTCTAGACTTCTGATTATGTAAGACAAATAAAGCTCTATCGTTTTAAGCTGCTAGTAATTAAATTCATAATGTAGTACAACCTTTCATCATTTAATTTTGCTGTAGTTTTTGTTTTGTTTTGTTTTGTTTAGGTTTTTGTAAATGCCATTTATCAGATTAAGGGAGTCTCCTTCTTTTCCTAGCTTGCTAAACAACTGTATCGTAAAAATTATTTATAGGAGAAAAATTGAATTTAGGATGATTATCTTCCTTCAGAGAGGAATTTGCTACTTTGCCAGATGCCCAGCCCACCGACAATAGAACTACCCTAATCCAACCTCAAATATTGATCTTTCCTGGGCCTCTGAGAAGGTAGGGCTGTCTAACTTCTGGTTTATTCTGAGTCCTGGGGTCCAAACGAAGCGCAAGGTTGGTTTTTCTCCAATTTTTGGCACCCCAGCCCTGGGAAGCTGTTATATGTGCTGCTCTCATCTCTTTTCTGGAATTATCTGGTGTCCCCAGGGCTAAAGAGGTCTCAATACCATACTCACCTCTCTGTATTTCAACATCTCCTGGGTGTTGTCTCAGTTATTCCCTCCTAGCTCTTAGCTCTTCAATATTCTCACGTAGATTTTATTTAAAAGCCCCCATTCTTCCTAACTAGCCTTAGCAAAAAGGCTATCTGAAGTACCATTATTGGAGATACAAATTCTCTTTTAACCTAAATTTCAGCTTACTTGATGTCAGCATACCTTCCTTACTTCTGAGGTCACCACTGTCTTTCCTATTAC
Organism: Lynx canadensis; assembly: GCF_007474595.2. Taxonomy (NCBI): domain Eukaryota; kingdom Metazoa; phylum Chordata; class Mammalia; order Carnivora; family Felidae; genus Lynx; species Lynx canadensis. The sequence continues at coordinate 94,299,494 of NC_044305.1, forward strand.
AGTAACAGAGCTGAAAGTTACATCCCCTGTACTAGGCAAAACCCCTCTCAATATTTTTATAGGTTTCAGAGGTGGGAGGGCTTCTGATTTTCTGGTGTTTTTCTTTGTGACAACCTGGATCCCTGCCATCATACAGCCTAGAAACTGTTCTCACATTGCTCCTGACGTGGAATACAACATCTCCTTATTTCATCCCCCAGCATATTATGATTGCAAAGCTTTGGGCACAGTCATTTACTACGAAAGCTTTGAGATAATAGAAAAGGTTCCACTGAAGCATGGCAAACACAGACCAACATGGTTGGCTGACCAGTAGACTTGAGTGTCTTTAAAGTTTTTAAATTCCCTCTTCCATGTAGAATTTCTCATTTGTCTTTCTCCTCAGCTACCTTCCCCTGCCCTACTGTACCCTCCACCTCCTAGTTCTCTCCAGCCTCATAGGTCACCATATTATTTAGTCTCTTGCACTTCTTCCCACAGCTCTGTGGTTGTTTGATTGTTGTTTTCTCCTTTTTCTAAACCTACCAGTCTTCAGTCTCCAAAATCCTGTTCATTGCTAATGGAGAACAGTTTGGGTGTCTCACCAATCACTATTTTAAATTAAGCCCAGGTCCAACCTTATGTTAAAAGATACTTTCCAGAAAATGGAACAATCATAACTCTCCTACAGATATAAAAATGAACACATTTTAAAGATTTTAGTAAATTTATGTAATATAAAGGAACTAGTTCAGAAGAAATGTCAAAAAGAACAAACATATAAAGGAATTGAATTGCAAATAGATGCAAAATGGATTTTCAAAGTGGGAAGAGAAGTCAGTGGAGGCTCTAGTGGACAAGACAGAGTTTATATATCTATCAGTTACCTGCAATTTAAAAACAGGTACAAAATAGCTCAAAGATCATGAAAAGCCTTGGAAACAGACTGCCCAGAAGGCAGTAGACAATGTACTTCAATGAACTACAAATTCTTTTCTGTATTTAGCATATCTAAAAATGCATTAACAGTCCTGTACTGCTGGACAAAAAGTCACCAAGTCTGGGGATCCTCCCTTTGAGAATCAAAGCCCTCACCAGTGCTCTTAAAATTACACTAATGAGTGCTCTTAAGTTATACTTTCTTCTTTACTGTGATCACACTGGGAGGTGGTATCTGAGCATCAAAGAAAGCAATATGTTTTTGGCTACTTTTATTCCAGTGCAACTTCCCAGGGGTTATTCCTTCTTTTATCTCTCATCTGAATTGTATAAAATATGGCAGCTGTCTCTTTTCATTGTCACCTGAGTATGTTGTCTGTTGACATCCTGGCTATGGTGTCTTTCACCAGTAGTGATTTATCTCAACTTATTGAACGTTGGCCACAGATGATATTAATAGCCAAGGGCCAAGACTTAATTTCTGTTCTATTAAGAGGATGTTTTAGCATTTAAAGCAATAATAATGGCATTGCATAATGTCAGAACCAGAAGGAGCTATAAAAATGATCTGATTCCATATTGTAGTTTACAAATGAGGAAGGGACCCCAGAGGCGAAGTGATCTGCCAATGAAGGTCACTAAGGGTCAGTGGCACATGTGAGCTGGCACCCAGGAATGCCAGGCTGACATTCAGTTTGTTTTGCCTTTTGGCACCTGTATCTGAACCAGGCACCTTAATCCCGTTGGTACCCTCCTATAGTCCTCTGCCCCACCACAGGGATGTTTTCCCCATGCCTAATGTTCCTAGGGCTTAATTCTCATGGATTTGTATGCTAATTCTAAGTTAAATATGAAATCAATCATGGATGAAGCTCTAATTCCAGAGACTATTTTGCCTTGGATATGTGACTCCTGAAAAGCCCATCAGATTTAAAGAAGAAGGAGGAGGAGGAGGAGAAGGAGGAAGAGCAGGAGGAGGAGAGGGGGAAGGAGAAGGAGAAGGAGAAGGAAGAGACTTTCTTATGGTGAAATGACAGTCTTTGTGGAGAATTTAAAACATGTCTGCAATTCTTTAATACTCTAGTCACTAAGAGGTGGAGTTTAATTTCCTCACCTTGAATATGCCTTCAATGACTTAATTTTTCTGAAGATTAGAATATACTCCGAGTGACTCTGCTGACTTCTGCTGGGGCCTCAAAACTCATAAGCCTTCTGCATGGCTTTCTCTTGGGACATGTGCTTATGCTGGTCAGAGCTGAAGAAGTCAGCTACCCTGATTGCCATGCTGGAAAGACCATGTGGAGAGACCATACAGAGAGATATTTCTGAGGCACCCCAGTTCTGCCCACCTACAGCCATTTGAATCTTCCAAAGGGCATGAGTGAAAAAATCTTTTAAATGACACAGATTCCAAGCAAGAACTGCCTAACTAAGCCTGGTAAACACCCACAACTGTGAAAAGTAACAACAATAAATAGCCATTGTAGTTTCAGTTTGGGATGGTTTATTACACATCATTTAGGTGATAACCAGAGTAGACCCTTTGAAAAGTAGTCAAATATTTGAGTCCTGAAGACTTCAGTCTAGTCATAAACAAGATTGTTAAGGAATAGAGGAGTCTCTAGTTAACCAGCATGCTGTTCCCGTTTCTTCAGCTTGATGGCATATATAAGAGCTCATTACAGTAATTCACTTTTCAACAGGAAAGATTGAAGTGATGATAGACCCAGACACTAACTAAACATAGGTCCCTACTTCCCATGGCAACCTTCATTGACAGTGAAACCATTTTCCCCAGTGCTTGGTGGAGCTTCATACAGTAGCAGTATAATGAAATAGAGCATTCTTGCCCAGGAAACCTCTGCCCAGTGCAATTCCATGCACCTTGAAAAGCCAAAGATGATCTAATTTTTGACACAAAAACACATCAATCATTTTGCAGATGGAAACTGGTTCAGGGAGATGAAATGATTTGTTGGAGGTCTCCTGATATTTCTGCTACACATGGGTTTGAATGCCTATACCTTTCTTGTCTTTCTCCCATTGAATTTCAGAGGTTCAGTTTCCTGCCTTTAGGGATCTCAAGAAACTAAAACCAGCAGAAAGCTTCAAATCTCCATTTTAAAAAGAGATTTGAGATTGTAAAAGCAGCAGTGAGGGTGGAGGGTTTCCTCTATCAATGTTTCTTCATTTCTTTGTTCATTCATTTACAAGATGTGTATCTATTTTATAAACATTTCCAAGCAAGCCCTTCAGTATTGTATCTTCCCATTACAGAAAGTGCCTACCTCTGTGTTGGGACTTGAAGATCACCCAGTCCTGAGTGGCAATCCAAAAATTAAGGGGAAAAGTTCCTTAATATAATGTTTTAATAAGAAAAAGAAAACCCTGAGAAGTGGCTTGAAATATGATAAGAAGCAGGGCTCCCTGATTTGGAGCAACATGGCCAATATATTTCATTGCAATTATGTCTCCCAAACCAGATGAAGATAAATAGTGCCAGTTCTCGACAAAATTGTGAGTTCTATCTTTGTCAGTCTTGATATCCTCTTTATGTACCCTTTTAATCCTTCAGCTGTCTTCTTTTATACTTCAAGCCTCCAAAGCTTTCCTATTATTCTCCCCTACCTTCTCTGCCATTCTGATTGTCTCCTGAATACCCATTCCTCTTCTTTGTATAGCAACCTTGTTACATGAGTGACAAGGATACATCCCCAGCATTAGGAGGACCCTAATTGCTACAGGTAAACCTAATCAGCTTCAGAAGGACCTTAAACTAGCTAACATCACTGAATATTGAGCATGAAGAACAAGTTGTAGTGGTGAGGGCTTTTTATTTATAGAGAGACACAGTGATAAGTTCAGTGTTTGTTGAAAGAAGCTCTCCTTTCCCCATAACTATGAACAAGGAAGATATAGTACAATTACTTTTAGCACTCATTTCATAAAGCCAACTGGTAGATGAAGCCAACACACAGAATCAAGAAAATCATGGAGAAACCATGATAAAGCCCTAATCAGACAACTCCTGAAGCCCATCTTAATCTCAGTTATATGATAAGTTATTGCATAAACTAATATGAGTTGTGTTTTCTCTTCCTAGCAACCAAATATATCCTAAAAATCAATGATGGCCCAAAGGAGCTTCCATTTTTGGTAATATGGCAGAGTGCATTGTTGGGACCAACCTTGTGAGGGAAATCAACTAAAAATGTCAAATAATCTATTAGAAACATATTCTTATAGGCATCAGATGATAAAATGTTAAGAAATTATTAGACAAAATCTCAGTGAAATCTGTAATCTGAGCATTTAAGCTGTTTTCCTGAGGACATTTGCAAAAAAGGCAAAACTGAGCATGCATTTTGAACCCTTCTTTGGGAGGACAGTAGAATTCATGAAGGCTGAATATACACTTCAAAGCCCAGGCCTCACTTAAGGTGAATGTCTAGTAGGAAACTCTACCTCTTTAAACATGGAACCCCCTAAACCTACCCCTTAAAAGTAAGAGAGAACCAGAAGTAAACTCCCATCAAGTTTCTATCTTGAGGAAATTGTAAGAAAATTTGCCTTGTCATTGAACAGAATGACGATATGAGAGTCACTGAGAAGTTGGGACCATACCTGCAGCCCAAATTACCATCATTTGGATTATCCCCTTCCAAAAAACAAAAAGAGTTTTTTGCAGATTTCTAGAAGAGGATGGTACAATAAGACAGACAGTATGACCATTTGTGAAGAAAGTGGTTTGTGACCTGAGCATGAAGAACAAGTTGTGGTGATTGAAGGCTTTTTATAGAGAAGTGGCTCCGTGCAGGCTGACCTGCCATGGCCATTCAGGAGATGCATCTAGGCTGTGGTGAAAATCTCCTTTGTCATATTTGCTGGGCTTTGCCTATTTCTTATGACTCAGAGAGGATGAAGGAGAACATCCGAAGGGGTTGGGGAAGGCATATTAGGAGCATGACTTTCCCAGCAGGGCACCAAAGAACTGCAGTGTTTTGAGAGTTTTTCTTTTGGAATTTGGGATAAGGAAAGATTTGAGTGGTGATGATATTGAACTTTACCTCAGCCATGTGCCCCCCAAAACAGTGATAGTTAAGAAATTCTGCTATCCTTCTGTGTTCTGGGAAATGTTTAACCAAAAAGCACTAATTTTCCTTCACATATTTTTAAATGTTTATTTATTTTTGAGAGAGAGACAGAGTGTGAGCGGGGGAGGAGCAGAGAGAGAGCGAGAGAGAGAGAGAGCGAGAGGGAGGAAGATACAAAATCTGAAACAGGCTCCAGGCTCTGAGCTGTCAGTACAGAGCCGCACACGGGGCTCAAACTCCTGAACCATGAGATCATGACCTAAGCCGAAGTCGGATACTTAACCGAGCCATGCAGACCCACTTCCCTCATATATTTTAAGATATGATCAGCCTTTCTTATCCCTCCAGACTCCCACAGACTTGCATATGAAATGGATGACTCCCTTATCTACCTGTGTCTGCACATCTTCAAGGCACTTCCATGTATTTAAAATGTTCATCATTAAATGTTATTAACAATGAACATTTCTCCTATTGCAATAGCCTGAATAAAGTAATCTCTTTAATGATGTAGTTAATTTTGTCTATCACAGGTGATAAATAGACTGGTTCTACAATTGATGTAAATGAGTGATATTTGGAGTTTTGAAACAGTTCAAGATTCTTCAAGAATAGACTCAAGGCTGGGAACAAAGTATATCTCGCCTAGCTGAGAAAGGATATGTTTGCTAGGGGTAGGCTGATCTAATCAGGAGGACAAATCTTTCATCAAAACCTATTTTCTCGTTAGCTTGGAGGATTTAAGAAAAACGAATGAGAGGAAAAAGACTAGAAGAGATAAATTGGAAAGGGCATGCACCTGGCATTAGGCCAACATTTGAACTCCAGGCTCTGTGGCTAACTAGCAGTGCAATTTGGGGTGAGCTTCGTGTAATTGCTGTTCCCAGTGGATACTTCTTTTACTCTTCCAGATGAATCTTGGCAGTCACTCAAGCCACACATCTAATTTTAGGCTTTTTATGTGTTAGTGGGTATATCTGGTTTCACTCCAGGACCCTCTCCATTTCTCCTTCTCAGTGATCAGTGTGAGTAAGCTGTCATGATTTGCCATCGAAACCTGTTTTATGACAAAAAATGACTTCATGTTTAAATTTGTGAATGGAGAGAAGTGGAAATAGGGGCTTATCAGGGATGACCTTATATTAACCTTGCTTTTCTCTTTGACAGAGACTAGATGGGTAGATCAGAGATATGTGGTAGAAACAGGGCTCCACCCTCATCGAAGTATTTGACAAAGATATTCATTGTGGATGAGATGAAGAGATGAAGAGAGATGATAATAAACTTAGATAAATGTGAGCTAACAGTAAATATCCTGACACCAATGGAGAAAGAAATTGTGTTTCAATGGAAAACTATGCAATGTCCACATATAGGATATTCATATTATTTACAAATAACACAGTACTTCTAAGTTATCAGATTCTAGTCTTCTGTTGTCTTTAATATATTTTATACTCTAATTTGCTAGACATACAAATGCTACCTTGTCCAGTAGAGTTTTGAGTTACTTCCCTCTGGGGGAAACACCAGTTTTGCCTCCATTTGCAATTCAATTCATTTACTCAATATATATTCGTCCTTTGGGGCACCTGGGTGGCTCAGTCAGTTGAGCATCCAACTCTTGATTTCGGCTCAGGTCATGGTTCAAGTCCCACATCGGGCTCCATGCTGGCATTGTGGAGCCTGCTTGGGATTCTCTCTCTCTGCCTCTCTCTCTGCTCCTCACTTGTGATCATGCGCTCTCTCTCTCTCAAATAAATAAATAAATAAATAAATAAATAAATAAATAAATAAATAATGTTTTTAATCTTTTCCTTTGGGTTATGACATCTACCTGATTCTCTCATTAAATGAGTAAAATATAATCTTTTAATACATGTTCATTTTTATATTAGTTTGAGAGCTGTGATTTCATCTTTTTCTGAAAATTATATTTTAACACTAATGAGAACTGAAAGCATTAATACTATTTTAAACAATACTGGGACCAGGAATACTTTCCTGTGCTTGTACTCAACTAGCTATGCCAGAAAACAACCTGCTCCTGGAAGATAATTAAAATTGCTTGTTTAGCCTGGTGAACAGATTTGCTTTTCAAGGCTCCCTTAAAGACCATTAACCTGCTAGACTGCCAATTGAAAGCTATTAATAACATCCCAAACTGCCCAACTACATCAGGTCCTAGCCATACTACACTTCAATAATTCAGCCCAGGCACTAAAAATCCTATAAGCACTTTTCCCTACATTCCTCCTTTTGACAAACCACTGGTTCTGTTAAAAAGATGCTTACCCTTGCTATGGTAAGTTAAGTTTAAAATCTCTCTTTTACCTAATTAACAGGTATTCTTGGTTGTGTGTGTATGTGTGCGTGTGTGTGCGTGCATCCTTGTGTGTGTTAAAGTGAAGGAGATTGACAATGGGAATTATAACTATCAGCTGCTTCTAACGGATGACATATGTTAGGTTCTCAATTTGGGATTATGCAGTCAAGTTACTTTTTTTTTTTTTTTTTTTTTTTTTAAATCAGAAGTCAGGTCAGGTCTGCACTCCATGCTAGGGATCCAGATCAGGATATGTCAACATGTAACAAACTGTTACATATATTCGGTGCCTAAAAAGTATTTGAAAGTATTTGCAAATGGTAAGAGATCATTTTTTTCCCCCTAAAAACCCAATAACTTAAGGAAAAAGTTTAAATAAAAGAAAAAATCAGATTTCATTTCAGGTTTGTATGAATAAAAAGAAAGGTATGTATTACACCTTCAAATGTATTCATTACACTTAAATATGCAGAGGAAATACAGTATAGTTCATTTATTTTTTTCTAACTAAAATGATCTGATCTTTCCTTTGAGTGCCCCCAAGTTCTCTTCCCTCCAATACTAATCCCAGTGTTTCTGTGTCCCTCTTCTCCCTGCTAAGGGTCCTGGCAGCTGCAGAGGAGGAAGACTAAGGCATCTGTAACTTTACCTCCTCACTATATGTATTTCCTTTCCAGTTACCGGAGCTTAGAAGTCTTTGCTTCAGCTTATCTACCCAGGACTTCCCTAATGCAAAATCTAAGAACACATCCAAAATAAAGGGTGTACAAGGAGTTTTCAAGAGTGCACATATATACAGTAATGGAGAAAATAAATCTCCAAGTCCTCCATTTCTTTTAGGTACTCCTTTCAAATCTGATTGGCCTGAGGAAGCCCCATGATTTTTTTTTTTTTTCTATCTCCTGTTTCACAGTCTCTCCTGTCATTTAGCAAAGCAAACTATTCATTTCCTTACCACTAATCTCTCCATGGCCTCTGGGTGTGAAACACTGTAGCACACTGAACTAAGAGAGGATTATAGTTGATTGAGCTTCAACATAAACTCTGACACCTATAGCTACACAGATATTAAACATAGCCTAACTCCTGGCTAGATAATATAAAATCTCCCACATGTTCAAAACATTTGATGAAAGGAGAAAATAAAGAGGATTACTTGTTGATTAATGAACATCTGTACAATAACAACTAAAAAACCTAAATGCCTTCTGTGGTTCAGGCACTTTACTTAAATTATTATAATTCCACAGAATTCTCCATGTAGAATTCAGAATACTGAAGCCAAAAAGCTTAAGGCATAAGGCCAGAAGTTGGTAGGGCTCTGAACCCAGACAGGCAGTCCAGCTCCACCATGGAAAGCTCCCTCTGGTGTCCAGGGCTTTCCTCACCCTGCCTGCAAGCAGCAAGTGGAGGGAGAGAAGCAGACGAACCCAGGAAAGTCTGAACTTCCTTTCATAAGCCACAGACTGGAGTCTTCATTAATTTGAACCAGTTTCTGAAAGAGACAGTTAGAAAAGAGACAGTTAAAGGATAGCGACAGAGACGCAGAAAAGACCCTCACTTGGAACACTTCTGAATATGTAAAATGTTTTACTGATTTGGTTCCTAATGAGTGAATGAAGGTAACATTGGGCTCAGGTGTTAAACAGGTGCAGCACTACAGGGAAAATCTGAAGACCACTCAACTGCCCTGGGAGGCCTCAGTGGCATGCTACACATTATAAATTTATGAACTTCCTTGGTGACAAAAAGCATGCCAATGATTTATGCATGTGAGTATTTATATGCATACTCAAAACTGTACATGAGTAAGAAACTTTAGTTTTTTAAAAAGTGAAGAACCAGAATCTTCCAAAACTCATTTTAACTTTTGATCACATCCTAAAAGTTCTACATTATTTTTATAGATTATTCTGTTATTAATCTTTTTGATCTTGGAAAAAGATTGAAAATAAAGTTCAAAGAAGAACTGATAATATTAGTTAATCACTGATAATATTATGATCTCCTTATTTCTATGTAAGTATGTATATATATACCATATGTATGTATATATGTATATATATGTACTATGTATGTACATATATATACATGTATATATATACATACTATGTAAGTATGTATATATTTATACCATATATATATATATATATATATGGTATAAAATTGCCAAATTTAGAATTATGTCATATAGTCATATATGGATATACATGTATTTATAAATGTATATACATACTTCTACTTTCTCTTTTTTGTCCTTAAAATTATAACATTCCCCCATATTCTAAGAAAATACTAATTTTAATGGCTATGTAATATTCCAGCACACATTTATATCACAATTCAGATGACCAAAATTCTATTGCAGGACATTTAAAATTTGTTAGTGTTACAAATAATGGGAAGAAGCAGTACTCTTTATTCTAATTGCACCCATGTTCTAATTGAAAAAACATTAAAGAATATTAACTCAGCGATTGAAAAGAATGAAATCTTGCCATTTGCAACAACTTGGTTGGAACTAGAGTATATTATGCTAAATGAAATAAGTCAGTCAGAGAAAGATAAATATCTTATGACTTCACTCATGTGTGCAATTTAAAAAACAAAACAGATGAACATAGGGGAGAAGAAGGAAGAATAAGATAAAAACACAGAAGAAGGTAAACCATAAAAGACTCTTAAATACAGAGAACAAACTGAGGGTTGCTGGAGGGTGTTGGGTGGGGGGATGGGCTAAATGGGCATTAAGGAGGCCACTTGTGGGGATGAGCACTGGGTGTTATATGTCAGTGATGAATCACTAAATTCTACTTCTGAAATCATCATTACACTATGTGTTAACTAACTTGTATTTAAATAAATTTTTTTAAAAATCTCTAAAAACAAACAAACAACCAAAAAGAAAAAAAAAACATTGAAAAATCAGTAGAAATTTTGTAATAATGGAAATGTTTTATTCTGCTTTAGTCTGGTCACCACTAGCCATATGTGGCTGTTGAGTTTATACTATGTGGTTAGTGCAACTGAGGAACTGGATTTTTCATTTATTTAATTTGAATAAATTTAAATTTAAGTACTCCCAAGTGACTTTATTGGTCAAAGCAGAACTTGAGTTCAGTGCATTAATTTAGGTATTTACTTGTATGCAGGAATACCCCCATCTTGTGGCCTTTTGGAATATTGCCTTTAAAATTGTTTGAAACCAAGGAGTATTTGTAACTAGGAACACAATTTGTAGTTGTAATTTCATAATGTTTGTGGATCACAAGAGTACACCGAATAGTTTGTATAAAGTATCTGCAAATTTAAAGATTGACATTGTTAAAACACAGTAGGTTCTCAGGGTGAATGAATTCACATGGGGACATTTAGTGCCTTGACAAACCCTAAGAATAGGCATATTTGCTTTGCCATTTGGGATAGTCACTCTTTTTGATTTTTTAATAAACAGCTGAAATCTCTAAGAGTTATTGACATGTAAAATTAGGCCCTTTATTTGTTTTGCTATTCAAAAGTCCTCTTTGTTTTAGATTATTTAAAACATTTATCCTCCTACCAGCTTTTTCTGTTTATCTTCACATATGTCTACTGATACTCCTGTTCTACAGATCCACTCAGTATTTTTGTTATGGAGACCATACTGTAAATTCTAGTATATCTGTCCAATATTTCTAACTGATTCAACTCTTATTTTTTGTAAAGTTTATTTATTTATGAGAGAGACAGAGAGAGAGAGATAGAGAGGGAGGGAGGGAGGGAGGGAGGGAGAGTAGAGGAGGGGCAGAAAGAGAGGGAGACAGAAAATCCGAAGCAGGCTCTGTGCTGAGTGTAAAGCCTGATGCGGGGCTCAAACTCTGACTGATTCAACTCCTAATCCTTTCCCTAAATCTAGCAAGCATTTCACAAAATTGGCTCAATATATGTGTAAGTGTATGAATATATGTATGTGTGTGTGTGTATACATATAAACATAAGGGTATTTATATGTGTTCTGAATATGAATTATTAGTGATTTAAAGAGGAATAAAATTAAGATCTCCCCTGTAACCCCAACTAAGTTTCTAATTAAAGATAGACAACGATGGAAAATAGGTGAAGACAAAAACATAAGTTTATTACTGATAGAAGTATTTTTTTTAAGTTTTTATTTTAATTCCAGTACAGTTAACATACAATGTTATATTAGTTTCAGGTATATAATATGGTGATTAAATAATTCTATAAGTCACCCAGTGCTCATTACAGGTGTACTTCTTAATCCCCATCACATATTTTACCCATCACCCTAACCACCTCCCCTCTGGTAACCATCTCTTTGTTCTCTATAGTTAAGTGTTTCTTCATTTGTTTTTCTCTTTTTTCTTCCCTTTGCTCATTTGTTTTGCTTCTTAAATTTCACATATGAGTGAAATAATATGCTATTTGTCTATTTTCTGACTGACTTATTTTGCTTGGTATTATACTTGCTAGCTCCATCCGTGTTGTTGCAAATGGAGAACTTTCATTCTTTTTTTATGGATGAATAATATTCTGCTGTATGTATGTGTATACACACACACACCCACACACACACACACACACACACACACCCCACAACTTCTTTATCCATACCCAGCTGATGAACACAGGCTGCTTCCATATCTTGGCTATTGTAAATAATGTTGCTATAAACATATAGGTGCATGTATCCCTTTGAATCAGTGTTTTTGTATTTTCTGGGTAAATAGCCAGCATTGTAATTGCTGAGTCATAGGATGATAGTTCTATTTTTAACTTTTTGAGAAGACTTCATACTGTTTTCTACAGTGGATGAACTGGTTTTCTGATCGAGGCATTTTTTAAATATGACTTTGTGGCATGGCAATAATGGAAATTCTAATATTGAACCTCAGAATTAGACATTTCTACCAACTTACAAACAGCTCTGGAAAACCATGGGCCTTCCCTTAATGGCAGGTCCCTTTAAAAATTATAGGACATTAGGGCAGAACAGAGGGGCACATACTATGGTCATCTGGCTCCAGGGAGAAGAGATGGTTGGAGGAGGGAGAATGGGAAGAAGAGAGTCTACTATGAGCAGGGCAAATGCCTCACATTCTATAAGATATACTTTATTCTACTTTGGGAGAAAGAATTAAAGGCTGGGCAGATTGTTTAGGGAAACTCCCTCCTCATAGCAACTGGAAGACTGAGAAAAAGTATTTACACTAATGGATATTCTAACATGATGTGGGTAAAATTTTAGCTCTTCGGCAAAGTAATTTCAGCTTTGCCTGAGAGCTGTTGAGGAGAAAAACAGATTTTTATTCATCTTTGCCCAGCTCTATACATCATTGTTCATCTTTTCCAACCTGAAGGGAACATAAATTATGTGAATTTAATAAATGACTCTAAAATGAGAATAAATACTGACGTCAGACTCATTCCTCTCAAAATGCTGTTTCAGTTTGTCTGGAAAACTTTGAAAACTGAGTTTGTCTGGGAAACTTCCAGCTCAAATACAAAAGAATTAGCTCAAAAGTAACTATATCATAAAACTGTTTAAACATCTTTCAGTTACAATATAAAGGGAAAAATTCAGTGACTGCATAACAGCACCATAGCAATAATAAGAAGCTACAACATAAAATAGAAATACCTCATTCACAACAGCAATAAAAGTATAAAATTCTAATTGTAAGAATTCAACCTAAGGATATACATGCCATTGTACATAACAGTTTATTATATATATATTCATCACAGAAGTGTTTATAATCATCCTCATAGAATTATGGTGATGGATGTTTTTAAACGTGCTAACTTGGCAAATTTTTAACACTCTCTTACAACTCTTTATTGTTCCCAACACTAAAGACTCACCAGTCCATGAAACAATAAATCTGAGAACAATTTTATTAGATCTACTAATATGTCACTCTAGGAATTGGTATTAAAGATAATAGTTTATATCTATATAGATTGTAGACAACTCAGCCAGAGATAGTCTTCTCTACTGAGAAAAGATGCCCAGAAATTCACTTTGATTTCAGTCATTGAAGTTGAGCACCCTATTTGCCACCATCAAATATCCCTGAGGATATTTGTGATCACGGAGGATAATCACTCTGAGAAATGTAAGAGGTATAGGCTGTTGTTCCAAAAATGATTTAATCAGGTCTTTTCTGTGTCAAGAGATCAAACGGGACGCTGTCCAGCTCCTGGCATTGATCTCTGAGGAGAGAAGGAGATGATGCCCTATTCCAGGACAGAGTTCTGAAAACAAGTTATGCATCACCTGAAAATGCCAAGTTCAGAGATCCATAATATGAGAGTCAAAGTATGGTGCTTCTTTGATTAAACCTAGCACCATGATTAAGATGGTAAACACAAATACTGCCAACCAGGCAGTATAAAAGTTTGTATCAGGCTGGGTGCAAAACAGAGAGACAATAATGTTTGCCATGAAATGTGTGCTGACATATTCTGAAGGTCCACAGGCAGCCAGTGAGTTAATGAGTTATTCCTTCTTCAAAGAATTGCAACTGACCCTACCTTGTAGGAATCTGGCCAGACATTCTCTATGCTGGGCACTCAGGTTCTTTGTATGGAGAGGACCAGTGTCAACAGTGACACCATGTGACAATGAAGGGCACTGGCACTGGCAATGTGACTTCATCCAACTTTCAGTAGATACTGAATTTTCTATTGATAGAACAGGTGGGGGATTTAAAATTTAGCCAGGAAAATAATAGGTAGAATAATTCATGTACAGTATAGTCTTAGAGCATTTGTATCATTTTCTGAGGTTCCTCTCAACCTCCCTGCCTTCCTCTTTTCTCTCCTTCCTCCTCTCCTTCTTTCTTCCCACCGTTCCTCCCTCCCTCCCTCCTCTTTCTCTCAATCTATCCTTGTCTTCTCATCAGTCTGTGAACTATTTCAGAGTACATTACAAGGTCTCCCTTCTCAGACTGGAGGTTTATCAGAGTAGACACTATGTCTTCCTAACTACATGAGGCAGTAGGACTACATCTCCCTCATGGGTCTAAACTGCTTCCCGCCTGTACATGCTATCAATATATCCATTGATCGGAATGGACTCTGAAGATAGAACTCTTTCTGCGAACTGCCCCCATAGCCACCAATTGTTTCTCTCCTTTCTATTCTCATACCCACTTTCCTATACCCAGAAATATGAATGCAATATTGTTGACTGGTACATGAGCTAAACTGACAGTTGGTGGCACTGCTTCTCAACAAAAATTCCTAAAGCATAAGAATAAGAAATTTTATCTCTTTATTTACCACAAGAGGTGATCTAAACTCTAAGACATGAGAATTGCTAGGGGAGCAGACTTCTGAACCCAAACCCTTAGAACAAATAGCATAGTAAGTCTTGAAATCTGTAGGTTTGGCTAGTGTTCCAAGTGGTTCCAATTCAGGTAGTACATAAATCACATTTTCGGAGGTTAAGACATGGGATAACAGGGCTTTGAACTCAAGAATAGGATGGGATAAAATTTTCCTTCAAGAGTATCTTTCTGATCTGAGAGGTTTGCCAAAGTCTTCTGTGATATTGTGCTTGTCTTTATATAATAGATATATTGTATGTGTATGTGTGTGTGTGTGATGTGTGTGTATGTATGTGATATGGTGATATCCAAATGTAGGTGATATGTATATATAAAGACTTAGGCCTGCTGATTATCAGTCTCAGTTCTCTTAATGATTCCCTTTCCATCCATGAGCAAGATCAAAATGAATGTTAATTCCACTAAACCAGTGAGTGGCTGAGATTGTTATATATGTGTTTATTTAACTGTGTTTCTGACATTTCACATTCATTTATGAGCGTTTTAAATTACAATGAAAGCTAAAACCTTTTATCATGAACACCCAAATCCTTACTACTTAGATTCTGCAATGAATATTTTGCTATCCTTATTTCATCAATTGTCTATACATCTATACATTCCTCTGTTATCTATCCATCTTATTTTTTGATATATCTTATTTTAATATAGGTTGGAGTCAGAAGTACAAATATTTCACTATGTATCTCATTAACTAGAGCTCAAGATTGTTTATGCTTTTTAATGTAAAATTTATATACAGTGGAATCTTTTGGATATCATTCAGTGAGTTCAGACAACCATATTCACCCGTGCAATTCCTTGTCAACATGCAGAATAGTATCATCATCCCAGAAGTTCTGTCATATGCCTTCCCATATGAGTGGATCCTGAACTCCATCTCCCAGATCTAGCCATTGTTCTAATTATTTTCCACCATAATCTGGGTTTGTCTTTCTAAGATTACACATAAATGGAGTCATATATTAAGAATGTTTTGTGTGTAAGTCTTTTATTTAGCATGTTTTTTGAGATCCATCCATGTTGTTGTGAATGTCAGTAGTTTTTTTTTTTTTTTTCCTTTGGCATTACTGGATAATATTACAATCCACAAATATAATAGTTTTTGTATCTACTATATTTGATGGAAAACCAGGCTGTTTGCATCTTGGGACTATTATGAATACTCATGCTATCAACATTCAGGTACAAATATTTTGTGGAAATATATTTTTATTTCTCTTGGATTAGTACCTAGTCATGGAATTGCTAGGTCACAAAGGAGGTCTTTGTTTAGTTTTAGAAAAAATTGGCAAAATTTGTAATAAAGTAGTTCTACCATTTTAACCATTTTGATTTCCTACCAACAATATAGGAGAGTTCCAGTTGTTTCATGTACTCAGTGACATTTGGCATTGTCAGTCTTTTTAATTTTAGTCATATTCATATCTATCTAACAATATCTAGGCTTTAACTGACCTAAGTGTCAGCCTTTTTTAATGACTCCTGTGGCTTGTTTTTATATTCAGAGCTATCGAAAAATAACTTCTAAAAACGTGTTTGAGTGTCTACTCTTATGTGTAGCTTTACTAGGAGATGTGGGGGCATCTGGGTGGCTCAGTTGGTGGAGCATCTGACTTCAGCTCAGATCATGATCTCACGGTTCATGGATTCAAGCCCCATGTCAGGCTTTGTGCTGGCAGTGCTGAGCCTGCTTGGGATTCTCTCTCTCAGTCTGTCCCTCACTTAGACACTCTTCTTCTCTCAAACTAAATTAATTAATTAATTAATTAAAAAAGAATTACTGTGAGGTGTGTGAAAAGTGAAAGAGAAAAATAGCCCATCGTTAAAGGGCTTGCATTCTTAACATCTACAACACAAGGCAATAAAATACAAGGTCTGTGTGACTAAACTGGACTCAAGGTGCAAGATCGGTATAAAGATGGTCATTACTAGAGTTAATTGCCAGGGAAGTTTTTAAGCTACAGATTGAAAATTAGTGCTATTTAGCTTTTAAAATAAGGTGAGAAAAGAGGTTAGCATTTCTCTGGGAAAATAGCCAGAATGAGGCCCTAAGCTCAGAACAAGCAAGTAGTATGAAAAAGAGATGGAAATGCTCCATGCGAAGACTTTTGCAACACTCAGGCTTTCACAAATGTAACACCACCATTAGATCCCATGTCAAGATTTAGTTGTCTGGTCATTTTTCTTGCTACCTGTTTGCAATTAAATTATTTTTTATTTTATACCACAAAATCCAAACCAATATCTCAGTGTTCTAGTGACATATAGAGGACTTGCCTTATGTGAGAAACCAAATGAATGCTAATGACAAAGACTTAAATATATTTTCTGTTATTGTGGACTTGGAAGCACCATGGATAGCTCTTTATACATAAGCAGGCGGCATTCTGAAATGACTGCAATTTCATTTTTGCTCTTTTTGAAATGGGCCTGAAACTTCCTCCATCAGCTTTCATGCTGTTTTTCCTTGGGAGCATATATGACATAGTACATGAGAAAATAAACTTCACCCTCAATCAGATACACCTGAGATCACAGTCCATCTCTTGAGCACCATATACCTCAGCTTCCTCATCTCTAAAATTGAGATGGTGGTAGAACCAACCTCATAGAGTTGTTGAGAGGATTACACAAGATAATGCATGATAAGTGCTTAGCACAGCCCCTGGCTCATTAATGTCACTTATTTTTATTACTCTCTTTGATCACATTTGCCAATTTCACCTGATCCCTCACTCGGTTATTGCTAGTTCTCAAATATTAAATATGAAAGTATATGCAGTGAGTATAACCGGATGCCTGAATTTGCTAGTGGATTTCTTATATCTTCCAGTAGCCCAATTAACATATGTTTCTCCTGATTTCTCCTCTTTAAAAGAATAGTCCATTCATAGTTTGGAATATTTTAACATGAAGTAAATAAACAAATATAACTTGCTTTATTATAAGCCTGAAATATATTAAAAAGTCATGCCTGAAAAGAACATTGAATATGAAATATTGGATCAGAGATTATCATATCATATGATTGTGGTGCCAGGGCTCATGGGGATTTTTTTTTTGAGACACAAGTAACTTCATCTCTAGTAACAGGCTCTAATGCAACATGGATTTGTATTTCAAGGTACTGCCATGGTCTTTATTTTATTAATTGCAAAAACAACCAGCTGCTCAGATGGCGTGATCTGAGGGACTCTGGGATAAACTCTCTGCTAAAAAATGTCAAGCCTCACCACCTGGCTGGCATACTGCCCAAAATTGCTGAGGAACTCTCTGTTAAAATGAATATATACCTGGGAGATTTAACACATTCAGCAGTCTCTTGAGCCCTTCAGACCTTAAACTTATTAATCAGATGGATTTCCAGCTGACCTTAAGTGCAAGGTATTTGGTGGAGAATGAAAGGAAATTCTTTTGGATTTGTAGCAGTTCCCAGACAGCACAAATAAGAGTTTTCATTTGGGCATAGCAAGCATTATGGTTCAATGTGTATAACGGGGCTCGGGGTGAAGTGGGGGCAGGACTGAGAGGCAGAGGACATGGGTTTAGATTTTATTCTACAATTTGATGTGTGTGTGTGTAGCCTTAGTGTGTGTAGACTTAGCCTTCAAATTCTTGAAACCTGTGTTTCCTTACCTACAAAGTGGGGAAATGTATTTTTGTTCTAATATTCAGGATGTTAGTGAGAATTAAATGAGATAATATACATGAAAGTCCTCTGGATACAAAAATTCATCAGATATAATACACAATGTTATTCTTTTGTAATAATTGCTAATGTAGAATCTTGGTGAGAAAATGCCTATTGAAGTATTGAAATAGGTAAGCATAAGAAAGAATGTCTATGTGGTATTTGATTTACCAGTAGTTTAGTTTTAAGATTGTGTTTTACTATTGCAACCATTACCCTGTTTGAGCTTTACAAACACATGCAATTTAGGCAGGACAGGTATTTCTATCCCCTCTTTATGGATGAGAATGTCAAAATCAACACCAAAAAGTCATCCTGTGCAGGATCTTTTCTGTCTGTACCCCACTGCTGGCAGAATAGCATGGTCAATATCAAGAAGCTGAAGTTTACAGAAACTAAAGAAGAAAAGTGCTTATTACTTTAAAAAAATGTTTATTTATTTTGAGAGAGAAAGAAGAAAACACGCATGGGGGAGAGGCAGAGAGAAAGGAAGAAAGAGAATCCGAAGCAAGCTCCGAGATGTCAGTGCAGAGCCTGACACAGGGCTTGATGTCATTAACTATGAGATCATGACGTGAGCTGAAATCATGTGTCAGACACTCAACACATTGACCCACCCAGGCACCACAAAAAACTACAGAAAAACCTTGGATTGTGAGTAACTTGTTCTGTGAGAGTTCCACAAGATGAGCAAACATTTCAAATAAATTTTAACTTGATAAAGAGCATGTCTTGCATTATGAGTAGTATGTGATGCCAAACATCACATGATCAAAAATGAGCTAATGGTTCTCTCTCTCTCTCTCTCTCTCTCTCTCTCTCTCTCTCGCATGTACACTGCAGGATTGCGGGTGATCTCCCATGCTCAGATACTCAGTCTCAGGCAGAGGTGTTTGGCAGAAATCAGTGATTTTTCAGAACGTTGGAAGGTGCCCACAACTGGCACTCACATATTTTTTGTCACTTCAATGCACCTATGGACAGTCTTTTCCTTTTCCACACAGGAGTAAGCTTAGGAATGCTTTGCTTCATTCTAGGTCAGGCTGCCTGCAGATACAGACTGTTTCTTCTGCTGCCAGTTACATTAAATACAGTATATAACAAGAGTTTATTAATACTGTACTGTAGTCAACATCTGTGTGAGTCAGCAATGGCCCCCAGTCACAAAAAGGTTCCACTGAGGGATGCCCGGGTGGTTTGGTCGGTTAAGCATATGACTCTGGATTTCAGCTCAGGTTATGATTTCATGGTTGGTGAGTTAGAGCCCAGCATTGGCTGGACAGTGGGGAGCCTGCTTGGGATTTCTCTCTCTCCCTCTTTCTGCTCTAAATAAGTAAACAAGCTTTAAAAAATTCCATTGAGCCAATAGATAGCAGTGATTCTGTTAATGATAGTGAAAGTTGTCCTACACAATAACCCTCCTCTCTTGTCTCCCTCACACCAGCCATGAAGGTTTTCAAAGGTACGTGCAGGTTAATTTGTTTTTTATATTTTCTTTATTATTTTGTTTATATTATAGTATTGTAATCATTTTTATGTGAATATTTTTGGGTTATCAAATGAATCATCTATTATTTACTATGGGGGAATTCACTTTGATATACAAGTGCTTTCGATTACAAGCATGCTTCTGGAATGAATTATGCTCACAAACCAAGGTTTTACTGTACTTTAATATTGGACCAAAAGAAGGAAGATCACTTTGTTAATTGGGACAGCTAAAGTAGCATTGGCACACTGCAGTTAGAAAGGGAAATCCTCAAACACATTGTGCTTTTGTGGCCTCCATTGGGGAAAGTAGTATTAAACTAAAGAAGGTGTAATATTTGACACAGAGGCTCAGTGAGGAAACTGAAAAGGAGACCCTAGATACTCTAAAATATTTTACGACTCCCAGCCCTGACAAATGATATAGTCTAAAGTAGAATACCAAATAGAAATAAGAGAAACAAGGTAGTATTATAAGACCAACCATGTTCATGAAGTGCAGCACATATCAGTCAAACCCAATTTTCTGAGCTTTTGTTATTGTTTTTGTTAAGGTACCAACAATTGGTTGGTTGATCAAAGGATAGAATTCAGTGACAATCCACCAGAAACCTTGTCACCTGTGGATCTCAGTTTATTTACAGACACTCTTTGGGTATCATGTTTCAGCCAATTATCAAGCTACTCTATTTATTTAATGTCCATACCTCATGTCTCCATCTTGACTGTAAGGACAAATCAAGAGGTTTTATCTTATCTCTATAGAAATATGATAATTTCATTGATTAACCATCTTTAGGCAATGTGATATCAGCCCTACTTCTAGGGGAGGGAATGGGCTAGAGATTGAGTTCCACCGTATAGGCTATGAACCATCAATCTTGCCTATGTAATAAAGTCTCAATAAAGATTCTGGACACTAAAGCTTGGGTAAACTTCCATGGTTGACAATACTCTGTACATATTTTCATATGTTAATGACAGGAGAGTGATACATCCTAAGGATGCTTCCACCCAATGGAGGCTTCACTTTTGGAAGCTTCCCACACCATGTTCTACGTGCCTCTTCCTTTGACTGGTTCTGATTTGTATCTTTTTTTTTTTTAAGTAATAAAACTGTAATCATAAGTATAAAGCTATACTAAGTTCTGTGAGTCATTCTAGTGAGTTATCAAACTTGAGGGTGATTTAGGGAACCCTTCTAACTTTCTGTTATACCTGAAGTGAGGGCAGTCTTGTGGGGGGTTTTGACTTTGTAGTTTGCCTAACTGAAGAGTCTCTGGCTAATATTCTTCCATTTCTTTTCTGAATCCTTTAGCACTTATTCCTGTAAACAAGATTTTCTCCTCTGTAATCACAATAATAAAATAAAATCACCAAACATACAATCCACATTCAGATTTCCCCAGTTGTACCACAGACGCATTTTAGAGCTATTCTAATTGGTTTTCAAAATATTCATGATAAAACTGATACTAAGAAATAATATTTTGCTTTCTTTTTTACTCTCTATTTTATCTAAAGAGAAAACTCCCAGAGAAGAGATATGTAAAGAACAGAGAGGAGTATAGTTATGAAGAGGAAAACATTTTAAGACTAAATCCAGTCAGGGAAGATGACCATAGATGTGTTGTGAGTGAAAGAACATTAGCTGTTCATTAAGGCAGAGAAAATTGTAATTAAGGGAAAGTATTGAAAGATACTTTTTTTTAAATTGAAGTATAATTAACATACAATGTTGTATTAGTTTCAGGTGTATAACATATTGGTCCAACAATCCTATATATTACTCGGTGCTCACCATAATAAGTGTAATCACCATCTGTCACCAAGTAAGGTTATTCAAATATTATTGACTATACTCCCTATGCTCTACTTTTAATCTCCATGACTTATTTACTTTATAAATTTGTATCTCTTAATCCCTCTTATCTATTTCACCCATCCTCCCACCCACCTCCCCTTTGTCAGCCACCAGTTTGTTCTCTGTATTTAAGAGTCTGTTTTTTGTTTGTTTATTTATTTTTAATTTCTTTGCTTTGTTTTTTTCTGGGTTTTTTTTTGGGGGGGGTTATATATATAAGTGAAATCACATGCAGTTTGTCTTTCTCTGACTGACTTATTTCACTTAGTATAATACTCACCAGGTCTATCCATGCTGTCACAAGGGGCAAGATTTCATTTTTTTAATGACCGATTAATATTCCAGTGTGTGTGTATGCCACATCTTCCTTCTCATTCATCCATTGATGGATACTTGGGTTGCCTCTATATCTTGCCTGTTGGAAATAATGCTGCAATAAACATAGAGGTGCATATATCTTTCCAAGTGAATGTTTGTTTTCTTTGAGTAAACACCCAATACTGGAATTACTGGATTATATGGTGTTTCTATTTTTAATTTTTTGAGGAAACTCTGTGCTATTTTCCATAGTGGCTGCACCAATGCCACTGTGCACAAGGGTTCCTTTTTTTCCTCATCCTCACCAACACTTGTTATTATCTTTTTGATTCTAGCCATTCTGGGAGGTATAATGTGATATCTCATAGTTTTGATTCACATTTCCCTGACAATTAGGGAGGTTGAGCACCTTTTCATGTGTCTGTTGGGCATCTACATGTTTTATTTGCAAAAAAAAAAAAAAAAAAAAGACTATTCAGGTCCTCTGCTCATTGTTAACCAGATTATTATTATTATTATTATTATTATTATTATTATTATTATGGTGTTGAATTGTATATGTTCTTTATATATTTTGGATATTAACCCCTTATTGGATATATCATTTGCAAATATTTCCTCCCATTTTCACCTGGTTGCCTTTCATTTTGTTGATGGTTTCCTTTGCTGTGCAAAAGTTTTCATTTGGTATAGTCCCAATAGTTTATTTTTGCTTTTATTTCCTTTGCCCAAGGAGACATATCTAGAAAAATAATGCTAAGGCCAATGTCAAAGAAATCACTGCCTATTTTTTCTTCTAGAAGTTTTATGGTTTCAGGTCTCACATTTAGGTGTTTAATACATTTTGAGTTTTTTGTTTTTTTTTTTTTTTGAGTATGTTGTGAGAAAATTATCTGGTTTCATTCTTTTGCATGTAGCTGTTCAGTTTTCCAAGCATCACTTATTAAAGATGCTATCTTTGCCTCATTGTATATTCTTGTTTTCTTTACTGTAGATTAACTGACCATATAAAAATGGGTTTATTTCTGGACTCTCTATTCTGTTCCATTGATCTACTTGTATATTTTGGGGCTAGAACCACACTGTTTTGATCACTTCAGCTTTGTAGTATATCTTGAATCTGGGATTGTGATACCTCCAGCTTTGTTCTTCTTTCTGAAGATTGCTTTGGCTATTCAAGGTCTTTTGTGGTTCCATACAAATTTTGTAAGTATTCTTTCTAGTTTTATGAAAAATTCTGTTGGTATATTGCTGGAGATTACATTGAATCTGTAGATTGCTTTGACTTAAGCTTTGAAATTATAATAATCTCAACTTAAACAAAGTATTTTTCTTTCTAAACAGCATGTATTACTGTAAAGGGCATTATTTGGGATAGCAAAAGTCAAAGGAAAACTAAGGATGTGTTATTCTAATATTACAGAAAACTGCTAGCCTTCTCTAAAGTGAGAAATTGCAGGATCTGAGTGTTTCTTACCTTTTACCATTTTATCTCAAAATCTTGCTCTTGGTGTACCCATTTTAAGCAACAAAGTTTGTTGAGCCCATCTCATGTGCTAGACACTTATTTGGCAGGCATCAGGGTCATGCTGGCAAAAGCACATGTAAGGTTCTTCCTGAAAATCACATTCAAGAAAGGAAAAGAAAAAAAAATACTGAACAGGTAATTATAACTATAATTGGTTATTTGAAGGAGAAATACAGAGTACTATAGATGCTTTTAACCAGGATCTTGATGAGGGTAAGGGAATGCTTTTCCAAGGAAGAAACCTTTAAGCTGAAACACCCAGATTAATATGAACCAGGGAAAGGGAGGAGGCATAAGTAATAGGAAAAGGGAACTGAGAACAACATACGAGAATGATGCATGAGGTAAGGAAGAAGCTTCCATATGGAGGGGAAAATTTTTGAAATGGCAAATTTGTTCTTTTTCCCTTACATTTCTGTGGTCCCCCTTTGCCAATTTGCTACTACTTCTTTTTTATCTCCTTCTCCTTTATTTTTTCTTTCCATGTTAGCTCTTTTGCTTGTTTCTGAGGTCTTAGGCAGTGGCTAAGAACAGATGGTAGGGTCTAATAGTGCAAGGAAAGGTCTAGGTTCACCCTGACAGCCCCTGGGAACACCTTAATTGCAGAACTTATGCCCACTCTTAGCTCAGCTGTTTCCATCTTTGCCCTTCTTCACTTTGGGGAATTACTCATCGGCTCTGGGCCTCATTTTCTGTGTAGACTTTGGAGACTGTGTTTTGCTTGCATATTGTCTGTAGGTGGATTGTTTCAATGCAAGTTACATGCTTTCCCATTTAATCGCTTCCTGAGAACTTCCACTGGGAACTCCATCTTCAGTTTAACACCAACTCTTCTGTGTTTCATCAATTTCATCTCTTTGGTGTTCGGGGGAAGCGTTCATTATGTGCATGCCATAAACAATTTATTTTAGTGCAGCATTTGATCCAACACTGTAAGATCTTCCTTGGATGCTAATCACATACAGACTGACACAAATAACTGACTTGGCTTTTATTTTGTTTTTACTATGATTTTTTGGCTCTTGCTTCATTTGGCTAGTTTGATTCAGGCACAGGCTCCAGTTAGTGTAAATTCATTTTAAGGATATTTGTACAACTACCCAGATAGGTTCTAGGGAGCAGAGGAAGAGTCCTAGCATAGTAAATATGTATAAAGACAACCATGTGCATTCACAGGATTCCAGAAAAGAGGAACAACCTGTCGATTCTAACAACAGACTGGAGTTCTTTAAAATAGAAGTTCCGTGATAGCAGGGATTTCATCGACTTTGTTCACTGCTGTGTCTTGCAGTTGTAGCAATATCCATCATGTTGTAGTCATTTAATAAATATTTATTGAATAAATGGATACACAACTAGCAATAGTAGAATTTAGAGACAATAATCTGTAACGAAATCAGTGTACAAACTACATAGGTTTTCTTCTCCTGAAGATATGTATTATACATAGCATATATTATCTATTTATGAGTCTGAGTTCTGTGCCTTCCCAAGGATGGGTCTGGGTCAAAATACTTCTAGGAAGGTCTGTTCTGGGGATCAGCTGAAGATCAGGTTTACCTTCAGGGTGGTGCATTTGATGTCAATTCAAACTGTCTCCATCACTGGAAATGGAATTTTGTTTGACTTATTCTTTCAATTTCTTTGACTTATGTCATTGAAACTGTCGCAGAAATGACCAATGATGGACCAAATTGATAAGTGGCTTTTTCACATGAAATATATATTGCTGGTTTGGTTGATCCCATCCCCAAATGACTTTACTAAGGTGCTGGGTTTCTCCAAGCATGAACTGTGGTTTTCATGCCATTCTATCCACAGTTAAGGTGGCAGAGACCTTACCCCAGATCTCAGGTACTCAGTCATAGCAAACCAAGGCATTTCAGAGTTGAGGGAGGCCACCAACCCTAGCCCTGTTTCTTGATGCCTGGCGCTCACTCCATAATCCAAGCTGTCACCTAGACACCATCATTATGCTGAGAATTTTGATTACTGCTTTATGGAGCTAATATAATGTCTTCCAAACTAATTACTCTGAAATCATGGAAAGAACTTGGGACTGAGAGATAGGAGTCCAGGATTCCAGTCCCAGAATTGTACCTCCTTGGGTAAGTCTTTTACCATTGCTGGTCCTCATTTTCCCTACTCGTTTGAGGATGTGGACAAGGTGGTCTCTAAGGTCTCTTCTGAAGGCGCTTACACCCTATGATTCTATCCTGGACCCTAGGAAGATCCACAGCAGGATACACTGCTCCATTGATATTGCTGGGAAAAATGTTTTTTATCCCATTGGTGATATTTAATTTGCTTTCTGTCCTGAGTCCCTTTCATTTTCTATAATTTACAGCTGAGTCTCCATGTGAGGCATTGTTTGTATATAATATATTTGGGTTTTTTTCTACCATTTGCCAAACTGTCATACAAATCCTCAAGAATTAGCTGTCAGTGTCTTCCTTCCCTCTGTTAACATTTCTAGTATCAGTGAGGATTGGGGTGACGAACAGCAAAAGGGATGAGACAGAGGGAAGATACAATAAACATCAAAGTTAAGGTTTTAGGTGGTAATTGTGTTATAAACAGGTTTATATATAAACACTCTGCTGGTTTTATCTGATAAAGCTGAGGAGCCATACTAAGTGGATTCCAAAGTAATTATTTCTTCCTTCCATAGAGAGGGAAGAAATCACAGTTGACCTCAAAATCTAAGAAGAAAGTGTTTACAATGTCTTTGACACCATACTTCCTAATTTCTAATTACTCAAGCTCCAGCTGAGACAGAAGCCAAGGATGCATAATATCTAGACATCTGAAAGAAAAGAGGAAAGATTCCATGGTTGAGGGTTTGGAAGTATATCACCCTGGGAGACAATTATCCTTGGACATTTTTGCAGAAACATATGTGAAGCACAGCATAGGTGTGGCACATTTGCATTTTCTGCTGAGATTCTGGGTGCACTCACAGCAGAGCTATTCTGTGTTCTAGCGATGCTTAGCACCTTATTGGGCCAAGAAAGCCTTCAGAAAGCACTTGTTGAACTGAGAGGACTTGTGGACCAAGTGTCATCAGACCCCAGTTATGATCACCTTACTGACTTAAACTAGAATTTCACACAACTCACTTCAGGTCCCTGGATTCTTCCTCAGCCAGAACTGTTGTACAGGATTTTCCCCACTTAGAAACTTTTAATTTGAAGTAATTTTAGACTTAAAGAAAATATGTTAGCTTTATAGGAGTTTGCAAGTGTCAGATGAGTTAAACATGAGAACATATTTTGAATTTAGGAAACATATTTAAGTTGCTATTGGCTCTTGTCCAATTATGACTGTGGGAATACCTTCATCAAGGTACTAATTTCAGAGCATTTTATATATATATATATATATATATATATATATATATATATATATACATATGTGTGTGTATATATATATATTTCCCTCTTAGTAGAAAATAAGAACTGTGTCTTATTTATTTTTTTATCTCTATTGCTTTCAGTACCTATCAGACCTTAGAAAAGATGAGTAGGAAGTGTTCTAGGGGCTGGCTTTGAAGGTAAAGGAGGAGGTCCTGAGCTCAGGAATGCATTAAATGCAGATCTAGAGGTTAGAAAAGGCAAGGAAAGAAATTCTCCCCAACAGTCTCCTGACAGCACCTTGACTTTAAATCAGTGAAACTTATTTCAGGCTTCTGGCCTCTAGGAGAATAAGTGTTTGTTGTTTCAAGCCACTGAAGTTGTGTTAATTTGTTACAGCAGCAATAGGAAACGAATGCAGGGCAGCTGCCATGTGTGGGTCAGGAGCCTGTATTTATTACTAATCAGTTTGACCTTGGAATATTACTTAATCTCTCTGACACTTGCTTTTCTCACTTGTAAATTCTGGGTTTACTTAATAGGGTTTTTTAGGTTTTTGAGACATTACAAGATGATATCTTGTCCAGGGCTGTCCATTAGCAATATAATGCAAGACACATATGTGGATCATTTAAAATTTATATATTATGCAAGAATGCAAAATGTCTTAATCATCACTATATTGATTACTAAGAAATTTTGCATTCTTTTTCTCATACCTCTTAGAAATCTAGTGTCTTTTATACTTACGACACATTTTCATTGGTACCAGCTGCCTTTCACATGTTCAGTAGTCACAGGTGCTGTTATCTACAAACTTGGAATAACAGCATTGACTTTACAGGCATGTTCTGAGCACTACATGAGAGCATGCACAGAAAGGACCTGACAAAATGACCTAAAAAAATGTTTATTTATTTATTTCATTGGGAGAGAGCCCAAGTGGGGGAGGGACAGAGAAAGAGGGAGACAGAGAATCACAAGCGGGCTCCAAACCTGTGAGCACAGAGCCCAAAGTGGGGCTTGATCTCACAAACTGTGAGATCATGACCTGAGCCCAAATCAAGAGTTGGGTGTGTAACCAAGTGAGCCACCCACATGCCCCCAAAATAACTTTTAGTACATGCTCAGTAAACAGTAGTTATCATTATGGAAAGTGTGAATTCCTACCCTATGTCTGAAACATAGAGGAGTCAAAACTCCAGCTTCACATTGTGTCACACCTGGAGCCCAATGTCTGTTGACAGCAGTGATGTTATCCTGTCTCGTCAATTACTGGGCATCTCCCATACCATCTGCATCTCCTGACAGGCTTTTCCAGTCTCCAACCTCCAGACTTCACTAGCCTGGACCTTTGCAGTCTTATCTAATTCCAGGTGTGATTCAGCCCTGGGCTTCTTTTCATCCCTCATGACCCCCCGCAGTGATAGATAATGATGTATAGATTCTAGAAGTTGGGTTCCAATGACTGCTTTGTAGGAATAGAGCAAGAATGTGTTTATGTGAAGGAGACACTTAATCCCAAGGCTTTTCCTTTTCTTCCCCTCTTAAATTATTTCCAACGATTTCAACACCTTGCTGTCTACAGTTTCTTAACCAGTTCTCCAACAGAGAGTCCCCTTGACGTGCCTTGGGCTGGAACTTCTGTAGACAACACAGGGAACTAATTAGGCCTCTGCTCTATTGTGGCTCTGTTAATTTCCTAGACTCTGGAGTCAGACAGACCTAATTTGAAGTCCCGTCTCTTCCACTAACTAGCTATGAGTCATTGGAAAGTTACCTAATCTTTTCAAGATTTAGTTTCTATGTCTTTAAAATGGGAATAATAATATTACTTAGGGAACTAAATAGAAACAATGACTGTAAAATGCCTGCCACATATTTAGTTTATGCCTAATAAACCTTAGCTATAATTGCAAGGTTGTTGTTTTTTGTTTTTTTTTTTAATAAACAAATCTGATTTTTGATTTCTCTATTTTTAAGGTTAGGATAAAGTTTCTACCACTGTTATTTACCCAACACACTAAGAATCCAACAGTGTTTGGGGCACCTGGGTGGCTCAGTCGGTTGAGTGGCCGACTTCGGCTCAGGTCATGATCTCCAGCTCAAAGGCTCGTGAGTTTGAGCCCCACGTCGGTCTCTGTGCTGACAGCTCAGAGCCTGGAGCCTACTTCGGATTCTGTGTCTCCCTCTCTCTCTGCCCTCCCATGCTCACATTCTGTCTCTGTCTCTCTCTCAAAAAATAAAATAAACATTAAACAAAAAAAGAATTAAAAGAATCCAACAGTGTTTGAAATTTTTGTCCATAGGGCTAATTTTAGTTCTTGGGCCACAAATTTAGAGCAAGATTTCATTGGAACCAAGGAAGTTGTCACATCATGTGGACATTAATCAAATCATCTAATTTCATGACTCAATACTGTAACTCAAATCTTCAGGAAGATTACCAGCTTTCCCTGGGTATTCCTTTAGAGCTTCCAAAATGAAATAGGAACTCCTGACTGAGCCTTCTTCCTCTGTGTCATCCTCAGTCTTCAGCAGTCCTTGACCCTTTCCCAAATCCTTCTTCTGGGCACACTATGCTTTGACCTTGCAGAGCAAACCACTAAAACCTAGTTGGGTGAGTTGGCCCACCAGCTTGTAGAAGACCTTAGAGTTCCACAGTCTCTATGTTCCTGTGGCACAGGACTTTATACTCATTTTATTATGCCATACAGAGCACCAGGTCTTCCTCTTTCATAGTTTCCAAATGCTTTTCCACTTAGGTCTTTAGTGCCTTTCTCTAGGACTAGGAGCTCACCTTCAGCTTCTGTTGGTCTGTGTCCCTGACACCCCACTAATTTTTGTCATCCCTTTTCTTTTAGGGTTAGGGCTTTGTTCCCATCCCTGGTCTTTTGTTTGGAAATTAACATTTATGGATTATGGGAACTGCCGCTGGCTGGCACCTAAGTATTTCATATCAGCTGCATCTGCCACTTCTGGGCTGTCTTTTACCAGTCTAATGATTAAATTCCCCCTGAGCAGGCTGCAACCTACTGACAGAACTAGTATCAGCCCTTGTGGCTAGAAAAGCTGCCTACTACTGCCAGAAACTGCCCATCATTGTCTCTTTTACCCTCTATATTGGCACTCTATAATGAAGATTAAATATGTCTCAGCCCTGAGGCCATCTAAGTCAGTTTAGTAGGGAATGATTTGCTGCTTATAGCCTATTTAGGTTCTCCTATTTTCTTGTAGAGGAAACCCTCTTCCTCTAGGACCTGTCTCCATATTGGGCTCCAGTACATTCTCCATTGTGAAGACCTGGACCACATATTGGTCTCGGTCCCTGATATCTTTGATATCCTGCTGTCCTGATACACATACCTGGGAAGACACCTGGTCCCCTGTAGACTCATAAACATCCTGCCCCAAGTCTGTCATTACTGAGATTTATTCACAAAGGGCTTTAACATCAGAGGTGCCAGGATCAGAAAGAAATATGGATATTTTAAGCTTCATTTATGCAAAGAGACTTGGACTCAAGAGTTAGGAGGCCTGACTTCTAGTCTTCCTTTGAGCTGTGCATGCATTTCTCTGGGTCTGTGTTAGGCTGGTCACATCCTA
Source organism: Lynx canadensis (assembly GCF_007474595.2). Classification (NCBI taxonomy): domain Eukaryota; kingdom Metazoa; phylum Chordata; class Mammalia; order Carnivora; family Felidae; genus Lynx; species Lynx canadensis. Next base: position 94,330,038 of record NC_044305.1, read on the forward strand.
AAGCCCTGGTGAGGGGTTGCTTGGATATCTGGTTGATATCTGGTTTATGAATTCCACTCTACTTCCAGGCCTGCAGGCTCACATTTTAACAATCTTTAGGCAGAATTCACCTCACTGTCATGTTTTATTTGGCAAGCACAGTGTTTTGTTTTGAATTAATTTCAGATGTCTAACATCTGTTTTACAATGCCAAAAACCGATTCTGCGACACCAACTGAGTGTCTTATAATTTAACTTGATTCTGACGCTAGCTACCTGGAGGCACCATCTGATTCCACAGGTGAAGAGTTCATTACTGCCCCCACCTCACCCTTGCGGAGGCTGATCATAAGTCCAGGTTGTTATCTGTGCTTCTGATCAATCGGCTACAAATAGGAGGTTCCCATAACTCCCTCCTCAGGGTTAATTAGAGTGGGTCACAGAACTCAGGAAAACATTTACTTACCAGATTACTGGTTTATTATAAAAGGATTTAACAGGAACAGCCAGATGGAAGAGATACATAGGGGCAGATGTGTGGGAATGGGTGAGGAACTTCTGTGCCCTCTCCAGGAGCACCACAATCCCAGCACCTCCACCTGTTCACCCCCTCAGCAGCTCTCTGAACCCTGTCATTTTCAGTTTTATGGAGGCATCATTACATGGGCATGGTTCATTATATCATTGGCCACTGGTGATTGGAAATCTCCAGCCTCCCTTTCCTCCCTGGGGTCAGGGAGCAGGGCTGGAAGTTACACTCTCCAATCCTGGTTGGTTTCCCTGACAACCAACCTCTATCCAGAGGGTCTTTCCAAAAGTCACCTCATTAGCATAAATTCATAGGTAATTAAAAGGGGCTTATTATGAAGAAAAAAGGGCCCCTTATACCTTTAGGTTCTTATCACTTAGGAAATCCTAAGGGTTTTAGGAGTTCTGTGCTAGAAATGACAAAGATTAAATATCTATTTCTTATTGAAAATCACAATATCACAGGATGACTCTGCCAAGCCTGCCTTTTCACATCCCCACAATCCCAACCATCCCATTTTGTCTTCTGTCTGGCCCAATTCACAAACACTTGGCCCTGGAGGCATTTGAATTTTCGGCTTCAGGTGCAACCTGTAGAGATATTGACCCTCAAGATTATGAAAAGAAAACAACCACCTCAGGCCCATTTTACTAATGGAAGTGGGTTTATGGGGGGTGGATTATTTACTCTGACATCAAAGTGGTATGTCTATGTAGCAATGGTTAAAATCAGACTATTCATACAACCTCTGTTTACTGCCATGTTTTGTATTACCACAAACCAACAGCTTAGCTCAGTTCTGTTCTTTCACAAAGCCACCCAGGCCCTGGATGCCAGTTTCGGGGATGTGGTCATCAAGAGAAGTGTTGAGATTTTACATAACTGCATTGTACCTGCAGCTCTGAGTCAGGCTAAATCCAGTTGCCGTTTACCCCAATTACTGACTTATGATTCAAAAAGCCTGCTGTTTCTGCTGCAGGACCTTCCTGCCTCCCTGGGAGCAGGCAAGTACATCGTAGACCAGGGAGAGCATGGGGTGGGGGCAGTGTTCAGAGGGCTATTAGGGAAGGAAACCTCTAAGATAGCCCCACAGATCCCAACCTCCTGATATTGACACCCATGTGTTATCCTTTCCCTTTAAATATGGGCTGGGTTTAGTACCTCCTAACAAGTTGTGTACAGCAGAAGTGATAATCACCTTGGAGACTAGATTATAAAAAAAAACCTTAGGGTCCTCTATTGCTCTCTCTTAATTTCTCGCTGTGGAGGAAGCCAGCTACCATGTTATGATCAACTTTATGCAGTAGCCCACCTGGGAAAGAAGTGATGAAAATCTGAGGTCTCAACAGTCCTGCCAACAGCTATGTGAGTCATCTTGGAAGTGGTTCGCTTCCCAGGTAGGTCTTGAGGTGACCACAGCCCTGGCCAACCTTGATTGTAGCAGAGAGAAAGGGGGAGCAATTTGAGGAAAATGCATATTATAATGCCATTCCTTAGGGCCATTATCTTGGAAGCACATTCTCATTTGGTTACTCTAGAGGCACAAATTCTAGGACTGTGATTTCAGGGCAATTTACTTTTTTTTCTTTTTCTTAATGTTTATTTTGAGACAGAGAGAGAGAGCAGAGGGGCACAGAGAGAGGGAAACAGAGAATCCAAAGCAGGCTATGCAACTGCCAGTGCAGAGCCCGATGTGGGGCTCAAACCCACGAACTGTTAGATCATGACCTGAGCTGAAACCAAGAGTCAGATGCTTCACTGACTGAACCACCCAGGTACCCCTGGGGGCAATTTGTTTAACGTATCTGTCTCAGTTTCTCAATCCACAAACTAAGCTGGGGTCAGTTAGATGTTTCGTAAGGTTCCTCATATGGCTGACTTATTCTCTACTTGAGCATATCCGGAAAAAAAAAAGTCAAAGAGGCAGTGTGCTCCTGGGTTTGACCTGGTCAGAAGTCGAGAGTAAATCTGTTTGCAGTGTGGGAATATTTACTGAAGCTAATGAGAAATGAGCTCTGAATACATTGAGGAAAACTCAAGATTTTTATGTATTTATGCAAATTCTCCTAATTAGCATGGGCAAACAAGAAATAGATGTCCAGGGAAAGGCTGATGTTTGTTTTCTCTTGCTAGTGCATGTTAATGATCAAAATAAGATTTGCAAATCGGCCTGTATCTATCTTCCAAGGTTAATATTGTAATTTGGTGAGCTTTCAAACAACTTGACTTGTATAACTGTGCTGGCATGGTGCCAGGAACCTGAAATCAGCTCACCAATGTCTAGTGATTTTATACCTGATGGTGGACATTGGTTACCAGGGAGGCTCATTCTGATGGAGAGGAAGAGAGGGACAGCAGAGAAGGAACTACCACCTTTCTTTTATGCTGCATATTTTAATTTTGTTTACATTCATTTGTCCAAACTCTCTTAAGGCAGAGGTGATATCTGCATTTCTTAGTAACTTTCATATATAGAGATAACATGTCTGATCATCTTGCTACTTGTTTTTCTTAGAAGAAAAGAAGACTGTGTGTATTCATCATATAGTTCATGACTGGGATTGACAGAGTTTGTTAGCTGTTATCAATGCTCAGTTGGGCTGTCTATGGAAGAACGAGCACATTTGTAGTTTGTGGTTTCTAGGACCAAGATGTAAAAGTTTTAGAGAAGAGCTCTTAGTTTAACTTGAAGAGGAAGTTTCTGTATTAAAATTTATTGAGTTGGCCTGGATTGGAACAGTCTACTCCAGACTTCAGTAAACAAGATCAGTCAGTTGTTCAATGACTATTTTTTATAACTGCCAAAGAAAAACATCTCAAGGTTGATTTGAGGACCATTAAGGCACCTTCCACACCAGAGACTGTGTGATCCTGTTACTCTTTGTAGGGCAGAAAGTGAGCTGCACTGAGACTAATTCTATTACATGTATGTTAGTGCCCTAGAGGAAGGAGGACTAACCACAGCACAAATATCTGCAGCAAAAAGACCAATGAGTACATCCAAATTTATATAACTCTAATGACAAAGTTATTTATCCAAATTAAGATATCCTGCCTTTGTTAATGTGACTAGTGCCCATAAATGGGGAGAAAAATCTTTGAAGTTTCACCGTTACTAGAAAGAGTTACCAGCCTAGAAGGAAAGCATATAGGGTAGGGGCAAGGACCAGTGACTCCAAAACAGTAGTCCATGGTTTGGCTGAAGCAGAATTCCCTTCCTTACCAGGACCTAAGAGGAGGACATTCATATGATAAATAAACTTCCGAAGAGATTTCATGTATAATCAGTTTTAGGAACTTCTGTATTAGATGGCATCAAATTTCCCTGAAATGTGAAAAAGTCCTAATAATTTCACATAGAAACAGACATTTATATTACATACAGGTTGTATTTCACTACAGCATCCAGTTTAATATGCAATTTCCTGTAGTCAATGCATTAGATTCAGCTAAGCATTATCATTCCTAATAAAGATGACTTTTATTCAGGGCTTCACTAATTCTTTCCAACCACAGATACTTGCTATATTTGGGAACTGAGTGCATTCTCAGAGATTCCAAATCAGAGCTCCCAATTCTAAATTTACTAAGTAGAAGTTCATTATAGATAATACATTATTGGTACATCTGTGATGATAGAAATAAGGCATCAGCTGTCCCTTTGTCTCTCAAGTAATGAACAGGAGTGAAACAAATAAGGAAATGTCAGCAGTGCAGAGTTATGATCGAAACATATAAATACTAGGGTATGGCACAAAGATAGAGTGAGGTTACAATTGAGGTGGTGGTCAGGAAATAAAGACAGCTAGGTATTGAAAAGAACAGGAGTTTAGCAAAAGAAGAGAGATAGGAAGGCTAATCCTGTAAGAGGGAAGTTCCAGGAAGAGGTTAGAACAGCTTGGCACAATCTGGAATAGTCTAACTACTGTGAACATCGTATGTGTGAGTATATTTAAATTTTCCTCTGTTGCTTAAAATCAGACATACATAAATATCATGGGATTCTGACAGTTGATAATGTTCACATAATTGAACGAGGATTGTTACTTAGCTTCATTCTATACTCTACTGAGTTTGGGTCGTAATACTGCTTAAAGTCAAGAGCAAATTAATTTTCCAGACAAGCCTATTGTATTTGCTGAGAAGGAAGGCTATGGAGACAAACTGATTATCCCAAAACTCTTTTACCTTAAATTTTTTCTACCCGAGTACTATAAATTGTAAAATGGAGATACTATTTAGCTATATCGCAGGGTTATTATGAAGATTAAATAAGTAAATACATGACAAGTGCCTAGACCAGCAACTGTCACATTAGCACTTGGTACTATAAGTTGGTATTGTGAAGAGAAGACAAATGAGGCTGCTGATAAAGGTGAGGTACTGTGACAGGTATCTTTAAGCTCCAGGATCCTGAGGGAAGGAGATGCATACCATCAATTATGTGAGCCCTCTTTCCAACCATCTCACTTTCCCACTATTACAAATATGGACATTTCTCTGTCTTTACTGAAAAGCCATTAACTAGTTTTAAGTAAATGTATATATAACTCAGTAGCTCCTCTAAGTCAAGGGTTTGTATCCCCAGTGCCTGACTCATAGCAGATTATCACTAAAGACTGGAATGAATGAATGAATGAATGATGAATGAATGAATGAATATGTAGATTATTACCAGCATCAGAGAATAAAAATTATGAATCACTGTTTAATTCCCCATGAGTACAATATTTTGATGTACATGTTAGGACACATTTGATCCGAAAGTAATATTGAAACAAGTTATTATGGATCCCACCCAATATTTGCTCAAGAAAATGTCTCTGTCAGAGCTCCCATGTAGAGTAGCTGAGCTGACACTACTATATAGTATCCTAGAAAGAGCGCATACCCAGAGTCAGCCGCTTAGATCCTGGAAATGCTTTTCTCACAGCCCAGCTCTCCAACCTTGAACAAGAAGTCACCCTCTCTAAACCCCAGTTTCCTCATTTGTAAAGTTAGGATGGTAATAATAATGCTAAATTAGAATAAAAACCACTTGAAGATTAAATGAGATATAATGCTTACACATAATGGTTGGCACAGTGTGTACTATTAATTGATATAGTATTTTTTTGTAATTATCCTATCATTTTTAGTATACCATTCATATGAAAAGCACAGCTGTGCTGACAGCTCAGAGCCTGGAGCCTGCTTTGGATTCTGTGTCTCACTCTCTCTCTCTCTCTGCCACTCCCCCCCCCCCCAACTCATGCTCTGTCTCTTTCTCTCAAAAATAAATAAACATTAAAAAAGCTTTTTTTTTTTTTTTAATTTTTTTTTCAACGTTTTTATTTATTTTTTGGGACAGAGAGAGACAGAGCATGAACGGGGGAGGGGCAGAGAGAGAGGGAGACACAGAATCGGAAACAGGCTCCAGGCTCCGAGCCATCAGCCCAGAGCCCGACGCGGGGCTCGAACTCACGGACCGCGAGATCGTGACCTGGCTGAAGTCGGACGCTTAACCGACTGCGCCACCCAGGCGCCCAAAAAAGCTTTTTAAAAAATTAAAAAATAAGCACTTGTAAAGTAGGGGACATTTTAAATACTGTCTAGGTAGTTGATTACATAAGAAATTATTTTTCACTTATTTAGGTATAGTGATGATACTGTACATGTATATTTTTGTATATTTGTATATTTGTATATTTTGTATTATTTTTCACTTATTTAGGTATAGTGATGATACTGTATTTGTATATTTATAGGAAAACCCTTATTTGCTACAGGTAAAAGCTGAGATATTTATTGATGGAATAATTTTGATCTACTTCAAAATATCTGAGTTGATGGGGAAAGGGACCAAAAATTACACAGTACTCGCTACAAATTAAGTATTGATTATTTTAGCAACTCATACATAGGTATTCACTTTACTACCCTCTTATGTATATGTTTTAAAAGTTCCATAATAGAAGTTTAAAAATAATCAACATGACACATACATATATGAACATAAAAATAGCATGCTGAAGTTTCTGGTTCCTAATCAGTCCAATGCATCTAGACTTTACTTTGTTATGTTTGTTCTGTGCCAAACACTGTACTCAATACTAGGAGACACAGAACTCCAATGGTAAATACTTCAAGGAGAACCCACAGTGTGTTTGCTTGCTTGTTTGCTTGTTGGTTTGTTTGGAGAAAGTAGGGGCACACAAATAATGTTTGAAAACACTTTGCATCATTATTGCCATTAGTGCCTTCATAGAGGTACAAATGACAAGCAATGGCAGAGCACCTTCATGGGGAAGGTGAAATTTAAATAGGGTACTGAAAAATAGGTAGGGTTTCAACAGTAGTTGTAGAAACAATACCACTCCAAGAATACATTGAAGAGAGCCTGTATCAAAAGGTAACAAGAGATTCAAAAAGATGAAAAGGACAAGTGAGAAGAAGAGGAATATGAAGTGATTCAATTATTCTGAACTGTCATAGGGAGGATCTTGTTTGATGCCTTTATCAGTTCCCTGGGGCTACTATAACAAAGTATCACAACTGGTTTGTTTAAAATAACAAACATTTATTTGATCACAGATCTGGAGGCTAAATATCCAAAATCAAGTGTTGGTGGAGCCATGCTCACTCTTAAACCTGTAGTGAAATCTTTCTTTGCCTCTTCATAGCTTCTGGTGGTTTCCTAGCAATCTGCCATTCCTTGGCTTGCAGCTGCATGACCCCAGCCTCTGCCTTCATCATCACATGGCTTTCACTGTGTGTCCCAGTCTTCACCATGGCTGTCTTCTTATAAGGACACCAGTCATACTAGATTAGGGGCCCACCCTACTCTAGTACAACCCTCATTGTAACTTAACTAATTACATCTGCAATCACAGTATTTCCAAATAAGATCACATTCTGAGGAACTGGAGTTAGGACTTCAATGTATCTTTTTTTTGGCCAGGGAGGGGGAGAGGTAGATAATTCAACCCATAATAATGCCAAATCAGTGATCTTTTCAAAGGAAGAGAGTATACTATAGAACTGGCCTCGTGAAACAACTGAACTCTTTGGGTTCTAGTCTTGGTTTGTTCATTTCTTATCCATGTGATTTTGGGCAATTCCCCTCAAGTTCTCTGAACCTATGGAACAGAACTACCTGTTTTATACAAATGACAGTTCTTGGAGGGTAAAATGAAATGATGATGGGAAAGCACTTTAAGAATCTCAGAGCCCCAGACCTGAATATTGTAAAGTGCCATTATTACTGATCCTTCTATCCAAATGGCATTCACTGGCTCTATACAGATAAGACTGGAAATCCCAATGATTGGGACCATTTTCTATGTGTGAAAGCTTTGTCTCTAGAACACACTTGATAAAATCTTAAAATGATGTCTCGAAGAGAAAGAATAGATTGCTCAGTGGAGGGTGTTAAACAGTGGCAGTCCAGGAGGCTTAAAGAAAAATGCAGGACTAAGCACACTGCTGTTGAAAACAGGCCTACGTTTCTTCTCCAAGTCCCTCAGTTTCCATAGAGGAGGGTGCGCCTCTGCCCACAAGGTGGAGGACTCAGGCGGTTCCTCTCATGCCCAGCCCAATTCCAACACACAAAAAGACTAATTAGTCTGATTGGTTAGAATTTCAGATGGTCAGTAGGTTTCAGTTTTCCCAGGAAGTGACAAGAAAACTTAGGCTGTATTTTGATCTTTTGTTCTCTCTATCCTGCCAGTTAGAGATGTAAAACGGCAGGCCTATGACCCTAATAGCTTGCTGGGCACCTCAGGGTTCCCCAGACAACTCAACTATCAAATAGATAATTCTTAAGTTTGAGAGATGAGGAAGAATGACCAGATCCCTACTTCTAGAAAGTCAGCTACACCAGGGAGCCCTGTGTTTTGTCAGTTATTAGCACTTGCTGGACCAGTATATAAAACTAATGTGTTGACCCCCATTGGGCATATGCTCTTTGTGCTTATTCTCTCTATTGTTTAGATTCCTGTGGAGAGCAGTGGTAACCATTAGCCTACTTCCCTTCCCCAGCTCCTCCTAGTATACGCCTACCTCCTCAATATCCAAATAATAGACTGAGCTGAGCTATAGAAAAAAAGCTCAAGATTACAGTGCTCAAGTCAACTGGGGCAAATCCCATCTCAACAATGAGGCAGTAGAAAGAATGAGTTCTGAGGTGGCCAGGAAAAGGGCCTGAGGTGAGTCAGCTCTGGTGTGGCAGGATCATGTTTACCTTAAAGAAGCAAAAATCCCACTAGCCAGTAATTTTCAAGGCGCACACACCTGGAGATCCTTTTATGCCCAGGGGCCTGGAGGAGATGGGGTGTGAGACAAGAATGAGTTGGGGCCCAGGGCATGAGGTGGAGAATGCAGAGCATGGGGACAAGGCTGTGAGGAGGTCATGCAGATTGTCTGCCTGCAGCATCTCCCATCCTACTCATTGTCAGGATGACATAGTGAGGACAGCTGCAGTCAGCCCTGTGGTGAATGACTGGGAAGCAACATGGGGAATGCATGAAGCATCAAAATACTCTGGGAACAGGTGGGACCCTTCAAACAAGAGATGGTCTGGGCCCTAACCTATGCAGGTAGGCTCCAGAGTTGTGATACAGAACCTTTATTTGGTTAGATTTGAGACAAGAAATGATCAAATTAGGATTAGAACTATTTTGGAAAATGAGAAAGTAATGACAGACAGGAAGAGATGACACCTAGAAAGTTATTGGCTGGTATTCCTGGTAGATTTTCCCACATAGTAATTTCTCCCTTATTAATTTAAAGTTCCCCAAAATAAACCAGAAAACTAGACAAGCCATTCACCAGTGCCCCTCTTCTCCTTGAAGCTGGCCTGTTGGTCATGGGTGTTGCATGGAAGGTCTTCTGAATGCAACTGTTGCTGAATCTTACAGCTGAGGAAGGCATCACCCACCTTCATTCATGCCTCTCAGCTCATGGAAATGTTCTCCCACAGGCTTCCTCCCATACAGAGGCCCCTCCTTGCTTTTTGTCTCTACAGTATAAAGCAAATCTGTCAGTTGTCTGAGCAGGACCACACACATGAGACATTTGTAAAAGGAGTGGGCACTGTCTTCAGGCAAAGCAAATTCTTCTGTCTCTACTGAATATCAGTCTAAAATTACCTCAGAAGTATCTGAGGAAATCTAGGTTTTCTCTCTGCCTTTGGTTACTCTTTTTTTTTTTTTTCTTAGTCACTTGAGCCTATTGAGCTGAGAGAATTTGATAAATAGAAATAAGGGACAGAACTATGATAAGGTATTTTAAAGTTATTTACAATGATCCAAGAGTGTCAGGAAAATGTAGGAACTTCACAACATTGCATTTTTTGCCTCTGTACAAGCCCAGAAAGTTGGTCTCCAAGGTCTCACATTCTAATGTCTAATACAAAGGAATTTCTAGTGTCCTGAGTGGTTAAAGACAAAAATGATGAGTTCACTTTCATCACAGATCACATTGATAAGCAATATTGGCCAGAAACTAACCTGAAGCCCAGTCATAGGCTGAAGCTGAACTCTAATCCCAGTCCCTATCATGGTTACAACTAAGCCTTCATGCCTACTCAAACTGGACCTTTAACCAAGTTCCAGAGAGAGAAAGAGAGAGAGAGAGAGAGAGAGAGAGGAGAGAGAGAGGACATTCAAATTACTTTACATATGTCTAATTTATTCTTCACCACATTTCCCTGTAATACCTATGAAAACATGGCAAAAGAGTAGTGGTAACAATGATAATGCCAATATGTGAAAAAAAAAAAAGTTGCTCTAGACACATGTTGACAGTAGAATTGAGAAAAGTGAGCAGTGAGTTAAATATCTAGACTTCTCAACATAGACAGGAAAGAACCTCAATCCAGTATTGGCTGGATTACACTGTGTATTCTGATATCAGAGGCTCAGGAGGTGCTACCCATCAGTAAGTTCTCTGCCAACTCATTACCCTGGTACAGAAGTTGTACTTCAGGGCATTCAGGGCTTTCTGTTCCTCGTCTATACTCCCAATCCCACCTGTTTTTCATCTGCTTGGAAAACAAGCTCTCAGAAACACAATAGCGATAAAGGCAGGAGAATGACATGCATTGCACTATAAGACGTAAGATTATGGGGCACCTGGGTGGCTCAGTAGGTTGAGTGTCTGACTTTGGCTCAGGTCATGATCTTGCAGTTCATGAGTTCTAGCCCTGTGATGGGCTCTCTGCTGACAGCTCAGAGCAGGGCGCCTGCTTCGGATTCTGTGTCTTCCTCTCTCTCTGCTCTTCCCCACCTCTCTCTCTTTCTCTCTCAAAAATAAATAAACATTAAAAAAATAAAAGTTTAAAAAAAAGATGTAAGGTTACCCATAGGTAAAGTGGAGACCCTGGGACATGCATCACATATTAGGAGGCAAGTTTTGAAATAGCTAGAGTGGTAACCATGGAGTATGTATCAAACTTTAAGATGCAAAGTTAGTATATTATTCTGCTCAATTGCTATAACAAGATACCACAAACTGGATGGCCTAAATGACACATTTATTTTCCCACATTTCTGAGGCTGGAAGTCCAAGATCACAGTGCCTGCAAAGGCCTCTGGTAGGTCCTTTCTCCTTAGCTTGTAAATAATGTTTTCCCATTGTGTCTTCACATTGCTTCTTCTCTGTGCACATACTTGGAAAAAGAAAGTTTTGGTGTTTTTGTTCCTTTTCTTATAAGGACATCAATCTTATTGGATCAGGACACCACTCTTTCGACCTCATTTAACCTTAATTACCTCTTTAAAGACCCAATGTCCAAATATAGTCACAGGATGTGTTAAGGGTTCAATTTATTTATTTATTTATTTATTTATTTATTTATTAAATGCTTTAACCTATTAATTTGGGAAATGTGCATACACAACTCAATCCCTGATCCTCTGCCTTCTGGCCTTGCAAAACTCACGTGCTTCTCACAAGCCAAATACATTCACTCTTTCCCAATAACTCCAAAAGTCATAACTCATTCCAGCATCAATCCCAAGCCCAAATCAGGTAGAGGTGAACTTGAGGTATGATTCATCCTGAGGCAAAACTCCTGTCCAGTTGTGAACTTGTAAAACCAAGCAAGTTAACATGCTTTGGAAACACAATTGTAGGACAGGCATAAGATAGACATTTCCATTCCAAAAGGGAGAAATCAGAAAGAGAAAATCCTAAGCAAATCCAAACCTAGCAAGGCAAATTCTATACTATCTTAAGGCTTGAGAATGACCCTATTTGGCTCAATGCTCTGCCCTTGGGGTTCACTGAGAAGGCAGCATCACCCTTGGACCTAGATGGAATACCCTGCCCCAAGGCTATGTAGGAAAGCCTTGTCTCTGGGGCACTGGGTGGCATCCTCTGATAGCCAATCAAGGAAATGACCCCACCCTCTGAACCCAAGCCTTGCTCCCAGGGTCTGTGGTAGGAATGGCAGTCCCGATGACCTCTGAGTCACCTTCTGGGTCATTCTTCTCTTTTCTTGAAGGATAACACATGTTCAAAACCAGATATTTCTATTGTCCCAACGTGTAGAATCTGAGACGTCTGATAGCCTTCCTTCATTCCATCCCTTTTCTCTGTTCCCTTTAGTCTCAGTTGGTAGAGTTTCTGCTGGTATAATTCTCTCTGTATTACTGACTTCAGCTGAGTTAACCCATTAACTATGAGGATAATCTCTTTATGGAGTAATTGTTCTGCCACACCAGTGTTCTCAACCTGACACACTTTCTTTTTTTTTTTTTTTTTTTTTTTTTTTTTTTTTTTTTTTTTGTAATATGGATAGGCTAAGTATTTTCCAGACCTTCAAGTTCTGGTTTCTTTTTGCTTAACAATTCATTCATATTTTCTTGTATTTTTTTTTTATAAGCTGTAAGGAGAAACCAGACCATACCTTTGATGCTACTTAGAAATCTCCTCTGCTAATATTTAAGGTCATCACTCCTAAGTTCTACTTTCCACCAAACATTAGAACATAATTCAGAAAGATTTTTGCTACTTTATAATGAAGATCACCTTTCCCCTAGTTTCCAATAACATGCTCCTCATTTCAATCAGCAAGCACCTTTAATCAGAAGCACCCTTAATCTTATTTATACCCACTATTCATGGTGTTGTATGTATTATCCAAGATGATAAAGGCTGTCTCTATAGTTCTCCTCTTTTCTTTCTGGGTATTCACCAGATTCACATTCAACTTCCCTAGGTCTTACTGATATTCTCTTCAGGGAAAGTTAGGCGCTTTCTAGCATGCATCCCAAAACTCTTCTAGCCTCTATCCATCATCCAGTTCCAAAGCCACTTCCACATTTTTAGGTATTTGTTACACAGCATCCCACTTCATAGTGCCAAAGCATGCATTAGTCTTCTAAGGCTGCCATAAGAAGAAACCATAAAGTGATTTAAATAACAGCCATTTATTTTCTACAGTTCTGAAGGCCAAGATCACGTTGCCAGCAGCGTTTGTGTCTGGTGAGACCTTTCTCCTCAGCTTGTACATGGTATCTTCTCACTATCTTTACATGGCTTTTTCTCTGATGTCTCTTCCTTGTCTTGTAAGGGCATTAGTTTTACTGTAACTAAACTCTACCCTTATGACCTCATTTAATGTTTATTATCTCCTTAAAGGCCCATCTCCAAATATAGTCACTTTGGGATCCATGCTTAATTTTGTGAATTTTGTAGGGCCACAATTCAGTCCATATCAGTTAGTGAAAGGCAGAAGCAGAGACAGGAGAAGATCTGGAATTGTTCAGCAGTCTGATTTTTATATAGTACCTGTGTCAAAAGACAACTATTCAAAATTAGTCAGCCATACATGAACCTCATTATAATAAGAGAGGAGGATGCCATAGGAGTAAACTATATTCCTGCCTTTGGCTAATGCTTTCCCAACTCAGGAGCATGAGTAGGATTGGATATAAATAATTGTTACTGCAGTTTAGGATTAGGCAAAGGGATTTTTAAAATCATTCAGGTGATCAAAGAGAAAAGAACACTTCCGTTTCACATCACTGACACTGAATACAGGGAGGCATCCTTGTGTAAACATGAAAAAAACAGAGAAAAGCTAACATGCGATGTGTGGAAAGATCCCTGTATATGGAAAAATGATCTAAACATGCAGAGGAAAAGCATAGCCATGAAAATGGTTTTAGAATATAGTTGCTTTGTTTTCTCAGTGAAATTCTAGAAAACATAGACTAGAATATGAAAGAGGAAATCACTAAACAACAGGTTGAAAATTTAGTTTTAAATTAAATGGCATCAATAATGTGGGTCTAAAACCCAAAGATAGAAAGTAGAAGAAGGAAAGAACTCTAAATTCTCAAAAGTATTCTCTAGACACACAGTAGTCAAAAGTTATGATATTGTTCTTGAATATGAAAAATATAGAAAAAATCCAGGCTTGGGAGTTTTATGAAAGTCAGAGAAAACCTTTAATTCAATGGCTCTCAGTATGGGCCCAGACAATCAGCAGCAGCATCACCTGGGATCCATTAAAAATGCAACTCCTCATGGGGCACCTGGGTGGTGCAGTCCATTGAGTGTCTCTACTCTTGATTTCGGCTCAGGTTGTGATCTCAGGGTGGTGGGAATGAGTCCTGCATCAGGCTCCTCACTGAGTGTAGATCCTGCTTAAGATTCTCTCCCTCTCCTTCTGCCCCTCTCTCTCACAAGTGCTCTCTCTCTATCAAGTTAAAAAAATAAAAATTAAAAAAAAAATGCAACTCCTCAGGTCCCATTGCAGACTTATTGAAACAGAACCTGGAGTGGGGCCTAACAATCTGTGTTTTCACAGCCCTTACAGGTGATTTGATACATCCTGAGATTTGAGAATCAGTGCTCTAGTGAAACACCTTCCAAATGAGGAGATAATTTAAACTTAAAAAGCATAAGCCACAACCAAAAAAGTTTTTCATTTCTCTTTTCATTTATTCAATAACTTATGGGCTGACTCTCATGTCCATACTACGCTCTAGGTGCTGAGAATACAGTAGTAAACGCTTGAGTCATAGAGCAGTCTGTAAGCTATATAGAAAAGATTAAACAACGAAAGAGCAAGGACATACGAAAAACAATACTTACAAGAGATAACGTGTAAATAAACAACTTGTAACAGTAAATATAAGGAATCTGCACTTTAAAAAAATTGAAACACTAAGAATCTGAGATTGTATAAAAAAATATTCAACAACTTACCACTTAGGAAACACATATCTAAAGCAGACAGGCTCAAAATAAGAATAATATAATAATAATATTTAATTAATAATTAATTTAATATTATTAATACTATATAATATAGTTAATAACTACTATTATTAGTTAATAACTATTGCTATTATTATTATTACTATTACTATTGTTAAAGATTTTCCAGGAAAATGCAAAGAAAAACTAGTGGATGGAACAACACTTATTTCAGAGAAAATATAACTCAGGATGAAGAGTTATATTCCTATTCTATCTGGAATAGAGCAGGGGCATATAGGTACCACTTGGAATAAGCAGTATTGTACACAGCTGGCTTTAAGGGCCTATGGGGTGTGACGTACTAGGGTGAGGGCCAGTTGCGTCTAAAGGGGTAAGGATAGAGTACAAAAACTAAACACTCCCTGCCTTTCATACAACTGATAGCACAGATGATTATGTAAATGATACATGTATTTTTATTTATTTATTTATTTTTATTTTTTTAATGTTTTATTTATTTTTTAGAGACAAAGAGCATGAATAGCAGGGTTAGAGAGAGAAGGGAAGGGGCAGAGAGAGGGGGACAGAGGATCTGAAGCAGGGTCTGTTCTGACAGCAGTGAGCTGCTGCATGGCTTGAACTCACCAACCATGAGATCATGACCTGCACTGAAGTCAGACACTCAACAGACTGAGCCACCCAGGAGCCCCTGTAAATGGTACATGTATTTTTAAAATATGTATTTACTTAATGGGAATTATAATTAGCTCAGCAAGCCTATGATTTTATGGGCATTATTGTTTATAAGGAGGCTAAATGAGAAAAAAGTTAATTTTTTAAAAAAATATTGAGCAAATAATGATACATGTTCTATATCTCCTGAATGCACGAGATAATCAGATATAAAGTGATCATTTAAAAAAAGAAAAAAAAAAACCCTGAAGTTTAGGTAATATTGTAATAACTGATGTGAAATCACCAGGTTGAACAGAATTCATTCATTATTCACCATTCAGTTCTTTAAAGCTACAGAACATATCTACCATTATAATCTCTTCAGAGGACAGAATGCTGACTTTTTTCGGAAGTCATTAGAACCAAAGGAACCCTGGACCTCATACTTCATATTCTACTGCAATCTATTTTTGTTTTGAAATTAGCAATAGTTGTATTCTATGATGGCTTGCAAAGTAATATAGTTGTAAGTAGGAGATAGTTATCAGGAACCTCCTTGAAGCTATTCTGTTAACTGAAGTTCAGTGCTGTTAAGCTATGGAGTGGAATTTCTAATGCCTTTACACCAGATACTGCCTCACATTATAAAAGACCCTCTTTTGCATACAATGCAGCAGCTTTGTCCCTAGTCCTCTGGCCCAATCTGCTCTGCCAGTACACAGTCCTCACACTACATTTTTCATTAGCTTTTTAAAGGATACAATAATAGGATAAAGAACACTTGACCTCTCATCATACTCAAATGCTTAAAGCATAACATTATTGAACTTTAGGGAATTGTTCTAAGGAAGAATCACAACCCCAGTTTTACTCACAACTACTTAAATCTCCTCTGCTCCAAATTGCCAGATGGAGACAAATTCGCCAGTCACTACAGATATTAGCAACAGATAACACACAACATATGGAATAAAGCCAGAATATTTCATAAATCTGAGTCAGGCAGCCCCAGTAATTAGTGAAGATAATATATTTTCAGTCCAGAGCTGAGATGGAATGAGATATTCAAGAAGAGAAATAGAAAGCAGTTCCATCTGGAGCCAAGACAACCTGCCTGGACTTTTGGAGGAATGGAAATCCTCTGCCTAGTACTGTCTGGAAATCGTTAAGTCAGAGACTGTCACACCTAGGAAGTCTTACATTCATCCTGAAAATGAAGGCATTGTGAGACATGCCTTAAGGTTGAGGCAAGCCTAGAGCCCAGCAAACTTTCTCTTTTCTACCTTCTAGTAAATGCTGCTATCCATTTGGATAAGCATGGCATGAACACAAAAGTCAAAGAGCCTTGAAGCAGACAGATTTTTCCAAAGCTGAATTTTTGGTTTTTGTACAAAAACTAGAGTTGTAAATCAGGGAGATATTTATGGTAGTCAGTCGGGACTTTAGCACTCTCTTAGAGATCCTTACAGAAAAAAGAGATCCAAAGTGGAATGGGTAGAAGTGCAGTTAATGAGAACAATGATTTTGGTTTGTTTGGCTTGGTTTGTGTATTTTAAAAATCGTTTGAAAATTACTGAGGGCTACCAAACATAAAAGTTACCAACTACCTTTGTAGTAGTTACTCTTGGTGTCCTATCTTTACCAGCTCACCCTTATTCTCTTGGTGTGTGTCAACCTGACTTCCAAGGGCCAGCACCTTCATTTACTTGCTTCTCTGGCTGCTAAGGTTTGCATTGACTACCTTCACAGCAGGGCTGAAATGCTAGGGAATTAACAGCCCTTCGGAATTCCTCTCAAGCAATGACTGTCTGGATTAGGGTAATAAATATTTGAACTTCTTCAGTGGAAATGTCTCAGAGATGCAGTTCTACTTTGGTCCCATTGGGCTCAAGCTTCAATTACCCACAGTGGTAATGTGTCTGGTAACAAATCCTTCTTGACTTCTTTTCCTTCCCCATCTCATCTCCTTACCCTCCTACGGGTATTTCCTGAGATCATAAGTAAAATACCTGGCTCAAACATTTCTCTTAGAATTCACTTCTAGGAATATCCACACTAAGGAAATTGGTATTCAGTGTGGTTATAGGAAAAGATTCTCAGAAGAGAATTTTTGAAATAGATCATTTTCAGAACAGGTGGCAGGAATTTCTGGTAGTAGGTGAAGGTAGTGATAACCATTGGCCTGCTGTTGTATCAGATTGCTAAGAATCTTACTTGTGATGAACTGGATGGCAGAGGATGCATTGGTTTACCTAATACCTCCAGTATTTGGGAGATATGAACACAGGGTTCTTGGTTAATGTTAAATGCCTCAAGGGAAGAAAACCCAGGCTTAGATTAGACAAATCAGGGCATTGCATAGAGCAGTAGAGTTTCTTGACATCATTTAAAGAGATCCTTCTCTCCTTAAACCAAGAATAGACTGCACTGGATATCAACCCTAATACTTGGATTCAAGAGTGGCTGGGTTACAAAGAAGGCAAATTCATAATCCCAGCAAGTCTACTATGCTAAAGTAAAGACCCTAATGGAAAGGGGTGAGCCCTAAGATCTGGGATGAAGATATCTGAATAGATGTGCTTTAGAACCTTGAACCTCCAGATTCTTTTGCAGCAGAAATGTTCCATTCCGCCTTGATGGAGCATAGCAGGCTTCCTTGCCTGGAGACTGTGAAAATGCTTCATTGAATTAGGTGCCTCAAAAGAGAATTCTTGTCTTCCTAAAGATAGACTTTCTCATTTATAGACCAATAGCTAGACTCAAATTTTAGCTTGACCTTCCTGAGAAATACTCTTATCATTCACAAAGAACTACAATAGAACTTAGAGAAAATACTTGGGAATGATTCTTGAGGATGCTAGACTAGTAATGGGAGGAAGGGTATAAAGCTGAATAAACAGAGTTTATTGATACAGGGGCATCCTCCTTTGACTCATATTTTAATGTCCTGGAAGTTCCCTGTAGATAATCTTAACATGTTTTTGGAACAGCTTCTTGGAGCTTGGGAAAAACTATGGCCTACAGTATATGAGATGGAGATGCCAGAACGTCCTTTTGGAGTATACAGGGTATGGATGAAGGGGCCAAAAAGCTCAGCGAGGTGAGAAAGCTAGAATGCATTTATTATGTAAGACCAGAGAACCTCAGGAAGCCTGGTGGAGACTCCCTTCACCAAAGCACTAAGGAATGCATTAGTGAAGGGGGTGCCAGCTATATTGACAAGATCAATGGTGGTTGTCCTCTGTAAGCCCGGTGTATGGTAGGAAATTCTGCTATGAATTGGCTTACCTAGTTTCATTTATAGATAGGCTTCCAGATTGGGATAGGCCAGGTGGCTACTCTTAAACATCAGATGCAAAGGGGACATAATTGCCATAACAGGCAGCAAGTTATAACGGTAGACAGTAGCATCTAATCAACAAGGATCTGTGACAGTGGTGAGTAGGATTTGGTGTTCCTAGAAATGAGACAGATAGTTAGTCAGCAAGAATCTTGATTGACCCATTTAATCAAAACATGTTCAATAGCTGGTGAGTAGAAGGTGAATGTTGCCTACCTTACTGGAAAAATCACAATTTCTCATTTAGTTTCCAGACATCAGACAGTTCTCAGATTTAGAGCCTATCTATTGAAGTGGTCTCTGTGTCTTCTTGAGAAACAACCCTATAATGGTATCAAAATAATACAATAGCAGTTCTTCTAATACTTTCCCAAAGAGATTCCCAGCGATTCAGCAGTATAACTGTATACTAGGAAAAGTGGAGTATCCAGATTTTCAAGAGGTGTTGAATATAGGATCTAAGTTGACATTTATATCAGGGGATGTATATGAAAAAAAGTAACAAATAGAGTCCATTTAAATAGCTGTTTTATAGTGAGCGCATGGCACACAACTGCATAAGTATCAGGTGGCCCGAAGTGTCATCATGTCACCCACCACCCAATGAGGTGAGATTGAATTGAAATGAGACAATAAGGGGGCAGGAAGGAGCATGTCTGGAAAATGTGGAATTGTATATCCTCGTTTAATGATAACTGCAAGTGGGCAATTACAATAATCATAGCCTAACAGAGGCATCAAAGCTTTCAGGGATAAAAGTCTGAGTTGTCATGCACCAGCAACAAAAACAAGTTGAAATAATGGTCAAGTAAGTGGGATAAGGGAATTCTAGAATGGGTTGTAGATGAGCAATGTGATATTTTGTTTTCTTTTTTTCTTTTTTCTTTTTTTAGGCATTATTATGATCTCTTTTATTTCCGCTTATATGATTCCTTTTTTAAGTGTGTGTGTGTGTTTGTTTGTTTTATATTTATTTATTTATTTATTTACTTATTTATTTATTAATATATGAAATTTATTGTAAAATTGGTTTCCATACAACCCCAGTGCTCATCCCAAAAGATGCCCTCTTCAATACCCATTACCCCCCCTCCCCTCCTCCCACCCCCCATCAGCCTAAGTTTTTTCTCATTTTTTAAGAGTCTCTTATGCTTTGGCTCTCTCCCACTCTAACCTCTCTTTTTTTTTTTTTTCCTTCCCCTCCCCCATGGCTTCCTGTTAAGTTTCTCAGGATCTGCATAAGAGTGAACACACATGGTATCTGTCTTTCTCTGTATGGCTTATTTCACTTAGCGTAACACTCTCCAGTTCCATCCGTGTTGCTACAAAGGGCCATATTTCATTCTTTCTCATTGCCATGTACTACTCCATTGTGTATATAAACCACAATTTCTTTATCCATTCATCAGTTGATGGACATTTAAGCTCTTTCCATAATTTGGCTATTGTTGAGAGTGCTGCTATAAACATTGGGGTACAAGTGCCCCTATGCATCAGGACTCCTGTATCCCTTGGGTAAATTCCTAGCAGTGCTACTGCCTGGTCATAGGGTAGGTCTATTTTTAATTTTTTGAGGAACCTCCACACTGTTTTCCAGAGCGACTGCACCAGTTTGCATTCCCACCAACAGTGCAAGAGGGTTTCCGTTTCTCCACATCCTCTCCAGCATCTATAGTCTCCTGATTTGTTCATTTTGGCCACTCTGACTGGCGTGAGGTGATATCTGAGTGTGGTTTTGATTTGTATTTCCCTGATTAGGAGCGACATTGAGCACCTTTTCATGTGCCTGTTGGCCATCTGATGTCTTCTTTAGAGAAGTGTCTATTCATGTTTTCTGCCCATTTCTTCACTGGGTTATTTGTTTTTTGGGTGTGGAGTTTGGTGAGCTCTTTATAGATTTTGGATACTAGCCCTTTGTCCAATATGTCATTTGCAAATATCTTTTCCCATTCCCTTGGTTGCCTTTTAGTTTTGTTGATTGTTTCCTTTGCAGTGCAGAAGCTTTTTATCTTCATGAGGTCCCAATGGTTCATTTTTGCTTTTAATTCCCTTGCCTTTGGAGATGTGTCAAGTAAGAAATTGCTGCAGCTGAGGTCAGAGAGGTTTTTTTCCTGCTTTCTCCTCTAGGGTTTTGATGGTTTCCTGTCTCACATTTAGGTCCTTTATCCATTTTGAGTTTATTTTTGTGAATGGTGTGAGAAAGTGGTCTAGTTTCAATCTTCTGCATGTTGCTGTCCAGTTCTCCCAGCACCATTTGTTAAAGAGACAATCTTTTTTCTGTTGGATATTCTTTCCTGCTTTGTCAAAGATTAGTTGGCCATATTTTTGTGGGTCTGGTTCTGGGGTTTCTATTCTATTCCATTGGTCTATGTGTCTGTTTTTGTGCCAATACCATGCTGTCTTGATGATTACAGCTTTGTAGTAGAGGCTAAAGTCTGGGATTGTGATGCCTCCTGCTTTGGTCTTCTTCTTCAAAATTACTTTGGCTATTATGGGCCTTTTGTGGTTCCATACGAATTTTAGGATTGCTTGTTCTAGCTTTGAGAAGAATGCTGGTGCAATTTTGATTGGGATTGCATTGAATGTGTAGATAGCTTTGGGTAGTATTGACATTTTGACAATATTTATTCTTCCAACCCATGAGCATGGAATGTTTTTCCATTTCTTTATATCTTCTTCAATTTCCTTCATAAGCTTTCTATAGTTTTCACATACAGATCTTTTACATCTTTGGTTAGGTTTATTCCTGGGTATTTTATGCTTCTTGGTGCAATTGTGAATGGGATCAGTTTCTTTATTTGTCTTTCTGTTGCTTCATTATTAGTGTATAAGAATGCAACTGATTTCTGTACATTGATTTTGTATCCTGCAACTTTGCTGAATTCATGTATCAGTTCTAGCAGACTTTTGGTGGAGTCTATCGGATTTTCCAAGTATAATATCATGTCATCTGCAAAAAGTGAAAGCTTAACTTCATCTTTGCCAATGTGGATGCCTTTGATTTCCTTTTGTTGTCTGATTTCTGATGCTAGAACTTCCAACACTATATTAAACAATAGCGGTGAGAGTGGACATCCCTGTCGTGTTCCTGATCTCAGGCAAAAAGCTCTCAGTTTTTACCCATTGAGGATGATGTTAGCTGTGGACTTTTCATAAATGGATTTTATGATCTTTAAGTATGTTCTTTCTATCCCGACTTTCTGGAGGGTTTTTATTAAGAAAGGTTGCTGAATTTTGTCAAAGGCCTTTTCTGCATTGATTGACAGGATCATATAGTTGTTATCTTTTCTTTTATTAATGTGATGTAGCACGTTGATTGATTTGCAAATGTTGAACCAGCCCTGCATCCCAGGAATGAATCCCACTTGATCATGGTGAATAATTCTTTTTATATGCTGTTGAATTCGATTTGCTAGTATCTTATTGAGAATTTTTGCATGCATATTCATCAGGGATATTGGCCTGTAGTTCTCTTTTTTTACTGAGTCTCTGTCTGTTTTAGGAATCAAAGTAATGCTGGCTTCATAGAATGAGTCTGGAAGTTTTCCTTCCCTTTCTATTTTTTGGAATAGCTTGAGAAGGATAGGTATTATCTCTGCTTCAAACATCTGGTAGAACTCCCCTGGGAAGCCATCTGGTCCTGGACTCTTATTTGTTGGGAGATTTTTGATAACTGATTCAATTTCTTCGCTGGTTATGGGTTTGTTCAAACTTTCTATTTCCTCCTGATTGAGTTTTGGAAGTGTGTGGGTGTTTAGGAATTTGTCCATTTCTTCCAGGTTGTCCAGTTTGTTGGCATATAGGTTTTCATAGTATTCCCTGATAATTCCTTGTATTTCTCAGGGATTGGTTGTAATAATTCCATTTTATTCATGATTTTATCTATTTGGGTCACCTCCCTTTTCTTTTTGAGAAGTATGGCTAAAGGTTTGTCAATTTTGTTTATTTTTTCAAAAAAACAACTCTTGGTTTTGTTGTTCTGCTCTACAGTGTTTTTAGATTCTCTATTGTTTATTTCTGCTCTAATCTTTATTATTTCTCTTCTTCTGCCGGGTTTAGGCTGTCTTTGATATTCTGCTTCTATTTCCTTTAGGTGTGCTGTTAGATTTTGTATTTGGGATTTTTCTGGTTTCTTGAGATAGGCCTGGACTGCAATGTATTTTCCTCTCAGGACTGCCGTCACTGCATACCAAAGCATTTGGATTGTGGTATTTTCATTTTTGTTTGTTTCCATATATTTTTTAATTTCTTCTCTAATTGCCTGGCTGACCCATTCATTCTTTAGTAGGGTGTTCTTTAACCTCCATGCTTTTGGAGGTTTTCCAAACTTTTTCCTGTGGTTGATTTCAAGCTTCATAGCATTGTGTTCTGAAAGTATGCATGGTATGATCTCAATTCTTGTAAACTTATGAAGGGCTGTTTTGTGACCCAGTATGTGATCTATCTTGGAGAAGGTCCCATGTGCACTCGAGAAGAAAGTATATTCTGTTGCTTTGGGATGCAGAGTTCTAAATATATATGTCAAGTCCATCTGATCCAATGTATCATTCAGGGCCCTTGTTTCTTTATTGACTGTGTGTCTAGATGGTCTATCCATTGCTGTGAGTGGGGTGTTAAAGTCCCCTGCAATTACCACATTCTTATCAATAAGGTTGCTTACATTTGTGAGTAATTGTTTTATATATTTGGGGGCTCCTATATTCAGCACATAGACACTTAAAATTGTTAGCTCTTCCTGATGGATAGACCCTGTGATTATTATATAATGCCCTTCTTCATCTCTTGTTACAGCCTTTAATTTAAAGTCTAGTATGTCTGATGTTAGTATGGCTGCTCCAGCTTTCTTTTGGCTTCCAGTAGCATGATAAATAGTTCTGCATCCCCTCACTCTCAATCTGAAGGTGTCCTCAGGTCTAAAATGGGTCTCTTGTAGACAGCAAATAGATGGGTCTTGTTTTTGTATCCATTCTGATACCCTATGTCTTTTGGTTGGCGCATTTAGTCCATTTACATTCAGTGTTATTATAGAAAGATATGGGTTTAGAGTCATTGTGATGTTTGTAGGTTTCATGCTTGTAGTGGTGTCTCTGGTACTTTGTCTCACAGGATCCCCCTTAGGATCTCTTGTAGGGCTGGTTTAGTGGTGACAAATTCCTTAAGTTTTTGTTTGTTTGGGAAGACCTTTATCTCTCCTTCTATTCTAAATGACAGACTTGCTGGATAAAGGATTCTTGGTTGTATATTTTTTCTGTTCATCACATATAAGATTTCCTGCCATTCCTTTCTGGCCTTCCAAGTTTCAGTAGAGAGATCGGTCATGAGTCTTATCGGTCTCCCTTTATATGTTAGAGCACGTTTATCCCTATGTGCTTTCAGAATTTTCTCTTTATCCTTGTATTTTGACAGTTTCACTACGATATATCATGCAGAAGATCAATTCAAGTTACGTCTGAAGGGAATTCTCTGTGCCTCTCGGATTTCAGTGCCTTTTTCCTTCCCCAGATCAGGGAAGTTCTCAGCTATTATTTCTTCAAGTACACCTTCAGCAACTTTCCCTCTGTCTTCCTCCTCTGGAATTATGCATAGATTATTTCTCTTTAGTGCATCACTTAGTTCTCTAATTTTCCCTTCATACTCCTCGATTTTTTTTTTATCTTTTTCTCGACTTCCTCTTTTTCCATAATTTTATCTTCTAGTTCACCTATTCTCTCCTCTGCCTCTTCAATCCGAGCTGTGGTTGTCTCCATTTTATTTTGCAGCTCATTTATAGCATTTTTTAGCTCCTCCTGGCTGTTCCTTAGTCCCTTGATCTCTGTAGCAATAGATTCTCTGCTGTCCTCCATACTGTTTTCAAGCCCAGCGATTAATTTTATGACTATTATTTTAAATTCGCTTTCTGTTATATAGTTTAAATCGTTTTTGATCAGTTCATTTCCTGTCGTTATTTCCTGGAGATTCTTTTGAGGGGAATTCTTCCGTTTCCTCATTTTGGATACTCCCTGGAGTGGTGCAGAACTGCGGGGTACTTCCCCTGTGCTGTCTTGAATAATTTGTGTTGGTGGGCGGGGCCACAGTCAGACCTGATGTCTGCCCCCAGCCCACACTGGGGCCACAGTCTGACTGGTGTGTGCCTTCTCATTCCCTCTCCTAGGGGCGTGATTCACTGTGGGGTGGCGTGGCCCGTCTGGGCTACTTGCACACTGCCAGGCTTGTGGTGCTGGGGATCTGGCGTATTAGCTGGGGTGGATCAGCAAGGTACACAGGGGCAGGAGTGGCAGGCTCAGCTCACTTTTCCTTCCGTGATCCGCTTCAGGAGGGGCCCTCTGGCACCGGAGGGAGTCAGACCCACCACCGGAGGGATGGATCCACAGAAGCACACCGTTGGGTGTTTGCACGGTGCAAGCAAGTGCCCTGGCAGGAACCGGTTCCCTTTAGGATTTTGGCTGGGGGATGGGCAAGGGAGATGGTGCTGGCAAGCGCCTTTGTTCCCTGCCAAGCTGAACTCTGTCGTTCAGGGCTCAACAAGTCTCCCTCCCGTTGTCCTCCAGCCCTCCCACTCTCTGAGCAGAGCTGTTAGCTTATAACCTTCCAGATGTTAAGTCCCACTTGCTGTCCGAACACACTCCGTCCGGCCCCTCTGCTTTTGCAAGCCAGACCCGGGGGCTCTGCTTTGCCAGCAGGCTGCCCCTCCGCCCCGGCTCCCTCCCGCCAGACCATGTAGCGCGCACCAACTTGCTGCCCTTCCTACCCTCTTGGTGGGCCTCTAGTCTACACTTGGCTCCAGAGAATCCATTCTGCTAGTCTTCTGGTGGTTTTCTGGGTTATTTAGGCAGGTGTAGGTGGAATCTAAGTGATCAGTAGGACACACGGTGAGCCCAGCGTCCTCCTATGCCGCCATCTTCCTCTGTTTCTTATTTTTTTCTAAGAGAGACAGAATGCATGCACAAGTGAGGGAGAGGCAGAGGGAGAGGTGCAGGGAGAGGGAGAGGGAGAGACTGAGACAGAGACAGAGAGAGAATCCAAGCAGGTTTCATGCCCAGCACAGAGCCGAATGAAGGGCTCATTCTCACAGTTCCTGAGATCCTGACCTGAGTTGGAAACCAAGAGTCAGATGCTTAATCGACTGAGCTACCCAGGCTCCTTGAAGAGCAATATAACAAATGTCCATTATAACCTTGGGACCAGCTGTAAGAGCAGCAGCAGGAATTTAGCTTGTCCCATTAATCATATATATTAATCATATATATATGGAGAGAGAGGGAGAGAAAGACATGATCATATATATAAATATCCTATATATTCATATTAATCATGTATTTAAATCATATAGTAATAATAATAATCAGAAAACTACCTTGAAGAGTCAGGAACAAGACAGAATAAAGTTATTGAGGAGCATGAACAGTGCAAGAAGTCTGTGCCTCAATATTCCTGGCAGTCTCTTTACTTGAT
The DNA here is from genome assembly GCF_007474595.2 of Lynx canadensis. Taxonomy (NCBI): domain Eukaryota; kingdom Metazoa; phylum Chordata; class Mammalia; order Carnivora; family Felidae; genus Lynx; species Lynx canadensis. The sequence continues at coordinate 94,356,206 of NC_044305.1, forward strand.
CTTCTCTACTTATCCCTAATCTTGGCCTAATTTGGCAAGTTGACTTCATTTTTTTTTCCTGTTGAAAATAGACTATTTTCACATTATGGAAATAGGTTCTGACTTTGCAATTGTCAGAAAAGAGAGAGGGAGAGGGAGAGAGAGAGAGAAAGAGAAAATGAACTTCTTGTTTCTGGTGTCTGTAGAGATAGACAGCTAAAAAGTCCAAGGCCTTAATGGGCCAACTCCTTGGAACAATGACTTTTGCCAGACATGAAATACAGTTACTCACATCAGAAATGGGCATCCAACTTAACAAGATAAGTTTGAACCCCATTGTGTGGGGCATGTTCCTCACTTCCTTATATGAAGAATGGAAGCATATCAAGCCACCTCAGAGATACCACATCTTAACCCTGGCACAACCCATGCAGTATGTTAGAAATGCCTGCTGTGCTGCTGAGGACAAAAAGACAATGGTTTTGAGAGTTCTTCAGCCTTATGTGGCATAAAGGGATCTGCAACTTCCTGGATACTTCCAAGGAAGAGACCAGTTGAGAACTCAGCAACTGACAAGTATGCAGTTATACTACAGCAAAGGCTATAAAACATTGACAGCCTAAACTAGGAGCTCAGTGGAGGTTATTATGGCTGAGAGGTGGCATTTGTCATAACCTGGCAGAAGTGGACCTAAGTCTGCAAGGAAGGACTTCTGAACCTAACCAAATCAAAGAAAGCAACATCATGTTCATTCACTGCAGATTTCAGCCTTAGTCATCAGTAATGCTCCCAGTGACCAGGTGAGAAGGGAGAGGACTGCAGTGTCTTTACCTCCTAGTAAAATTCTTTTTTTAAAAAAAATGTTTATTTATTTTTGAGAGAGAGAGAGAGGCAGAGAGAGGGAGACATAGAATCTGAGCCAGGCTCAGGGCTCTGAGCTGTCAGCACAGAGCCTGACATGGGGCTTGAACCCACGAACTGGGAGATCATGACTCCAGTTAAAGTCAGATGCTTAACCGACTGAGCCACCCAAGTGCCCCAACTCCTAGTAAAATTCTAATGTGTGTCAATTCCTATGTATGTTCTACCATTTAATTCTACTGTGCCTCATTTATGCTCTGCTCTTTACCCACAGATTTTCCAAGGGTGGTCCTTAGGCCATCTGTAGCAGTGTCACCTAGGGTAACTACTAAAAAGCAGACCCCCAGGCTCCCTCCACAACCCTACAAAATTAGAATTTCTGATGGTATAGCCTTGGAATCTGTACTTTTGAAAACAAGATGCTCAGCATCTGTGAATGGTAAATATATTCTAGTAAGGAATAAATTGCTCTTTCAGTCATTTTGGCAGTTAGACTTTTCAAAATTATGAAAGGATGATAGTGGAGCCATGAGAGAGATGGTCTGTATATGGGTTATGGGACCATATGTAGATCCTGAAACTGGTGGTCCCAGGAGGTGGCGTATTCCTGCAGTGAACACAAGCCACAGCAAAAGAGCTTTTCTGACATAATAGATAAATAAAAAAGAAAATTCCTGGAGAGACTGATAGAGAGCCATTTACTGGCCATAGCACAGGGAGAGAAGAGGGGAAATCAAAGTAGAGAGGAAATAACGATTTATTCCTTATAAAGTGGCTAATATGATTAGCTTTTCAGTTTGTGTGTGTGGAGAGGCAGCAGATGGAGATAGCTTTTGATCTCAGGCAGTCTGACTAGAGAATCCTCACAACAGTGGGTGGAGGCAGCTCTCAGATCTCCGCCCTGGGCAAGGAGGCTCTCTCTTTGAAGTGCACCCCTCTCTACCTTTCCTGCTGATAGACAGTGAAGAAGGAGACTATGTCCCCAGGGCAAATTGGGCAGCCTTGAAGTTTCCTCTGTCTCAGGAAGTTAACAGAGATGACTCTGTGCACAGTTGCACAGTAGTCCAGGCTGCATTTCAGTGTCTTTCCATCACTCCTTGGCTCCGTCTCCATCCTAGGCAAATAGCAAGTGTGCTTTTCTGCTCCTCCTAATGACAGAAGACTTGTCTATGGAGCCCTCATCAGCTCATATTTTATTCTGTGCTATAACTTTCCTTTTCTTCCATCAAAACTGGCCTGAACCCATTGTGTCAGGGCCTTGTTATAAAATGAATTCATACTGAACTCTAATGACTTATGGTAATAATACCTAACATGCACTAGGTTCTAGTTTATAGACTTTAGTAACTTTTCTGATATTTAAACTAATCTTAGTACAGGATTGGCATTCTTAGTTGCTCAAATCACTTAATGGAAGCAGTTTACTACTCTGCTAAGGATAAGGCTTATTTCACTGCTGAAAGAGAATTATATGGTAATTCTCTGAAAATGCCAGCCTTGCTTTTCCCGAGATCAAAACATTACACAGAGAAATTCAAAACAATCTAAATCAATGAAAAAATATACCATGTTCGTGGATTTAAAAAATATTGTTAAATTACCTATTTTTCTAAATTCATCTATGGATTCAATGAAATCCCAACCAAAATCTTAGCAAGATTTTTCAAAGGTATTGGTAATCTTATTCTAAAATTTATATAGAAATGCAGATGATGGGCAATAACTAAAACAAACTTGACTAAGTAAGTTGAAAAACAATTATTACCTAATTTCAAGGTATATTATTAAAGCTACATTAATAAAGACATTGCAGTGTTGGTATAAAGATAAAAAAAAAAAGACAAGCACATAGATCAATGAATAGAATAGAATCAGAAAGTGTGTGTATTTGTATGTGTGGGTGTGTGTATACACCATCAATTGATTTTCAACCAAACTACCAAGTAAATTCAATAGGAAAGTAGAGTTAACAAATAATGCTGGAACAACTGGATATCAGTGAGGGAAAAAACAAACAAACAAACCTTCAATTCCTCCCCTACCTTATACCCAAAAATAAGTCAAGATATATCATAGTCCTAAAGGTAAAAGACAAAATGACAAAGATTTTCAAAAACTACACAGAAGAATATCTTCATGCCTTTAGAGTAGGCAAATATTTCTTAGCTGAGACATTAAGGATCTAACTATAGTCTTCATAGTCTTCATTATGATATGTCAGACTTTATCAAAATTAAAATTTACTTTTTATCAAAAGATACTATTAAGAAGATAGACTGGGAAACATATTCACAATACCATATCTGACAAAGGACTTGTATCCAGAATATACAAAGAACACTCACAATTCAACAACCCAATAGAAACAGACAAAAGGAAATAATGAATCTTTACTTAAACCTCATTCCTTATACAAAAATTAAGTTAAAATGGATCACAGACTTAAATGTAAAATGTAAAACTATAAAACTTAAGAAATAACAAAAGAAAACCTCTGAGATTTAGAACTAGGCAAGGAGTTCTTGATACCAAAAGTATAATCCACATGAGAAAAAAATTATGTTAGACCTCCTAAAAAAAGTTATAGAATACCTGTTTTGGTTCCTTTTGGTTTAGTTACTATTAAGGCTCAGTAAGTTTATTAGACATTGTAAAGCTTCTCTTTGAATTGCCTAATTTTTGCCCATTTTGCCATTAATGTTCATTTCATTATTTTTTTTTAATGTTTATTTCTTTATTCTGAGAGAGAGAGCAAGTGAGCAAGACAGGTCCAGAGAGAGGGGGAGAGAGAAAATCTTAAGCAGGCTCTATGCTGTCAGTGCTAAGCCTGATGCAGGGCTCAAACCCATGAACCGTGAGATCACGACCTAAGTCGAAACCAAGAGTTGGATGCTTAACTGATTGAGCCACCCAGGCACCCCTGTTCATTTTATTCTTAATGATATGTAACAGCTTTTTATATATTAAGGATACGGATATTAGTCTATCATATATACTGCAGTATTTTCATAATTAAAATTTAAATTATCTTCTTTTTTTTTAAGGAAGAAGCAGAAGATATAAGTTTAATCAAACTAAATTATCTTCTAATATTTTGTTGATGTTTTTGTAACATTTTGTATATTTTATCAAAAGTATTGACTCTTTTTTTAATGCTTTCTAAGTGGAAAGTCCTTCCTTCCATATCTAAAGATATATGATTTTTTGTCAATATTAATTTCTCATAGTTTAATTTTTTACATATAAGTATTTCATTTATCTTTTTTTTAATTTATAGTTTTTACAAATGCATGACCTAAATAATAGCTCATAGACTCACAAGCATATATAAGTTCCTCATAGGACTTCCCCAACAGCATTTGTGATTGACAGTCTTTTCAGCCTCCCAAGGCCTCCCCTTTGTGTACCCCTTAGGTAAGACCTCTGTGGAATTGAACAAAACCACATTTCTTTTGGTTTGAATTGACAAATATGGCTTTATCCCAGGAAGCCAAAGGCACTCCACCCATTGACCCTAACAAAAGCATGTGATTTAGGTCCTATCTTTCTCTGCCTGCACTCTGCCATGAATTCCCCACGTGGCCCCTGGAGGTGTGCCATATACTTATTCCAGGATCTATATATCTGTAAGTAGTAAACTTGTCTATTTCTCTTTGTCGTGTGCTTTTTTGTTTTGTTTTCTAATTTTTTTTAACATTTATTAATTTTTGAGAGTGAGAGAGACAGAGCGTGAGTGGGAGAGGGGCAGAGAGAGAGGCAGACACAGAATCTGAAGTAGGCTCCAGGCTCTGAGCTGTCAGCACAGAGCCCGATGCAAGGCTCAAACTCACAGACTGCAAGATCATGACCTGAGCTGAAGTTGGTTGTGTAACTGACTGAGTCGCCCAGGCGCCCCTGTTTTGTTTTGTTTTTTGAACTGCAGCTTGCCATCTGGTATCCTGGTTCCATTTAACAGATGTTAATTTAACAAAGTCATAACAACCCTTGACTCTGCTTCTGAACTATACTGTTTCAGTGAATCATCTATTTCTAAACTCACACTGGGGTATATTTCTCTGATTTTCTTTCTTTCTTTCTTTCTTTCTTTCTTTCTTTCTTTCTTTCGAGAGTGAGTGAATAGGGAAGAGGGGCAGAGGGAGAGAGAAAGAGAATCTCAACCAGGCTCCATGCTCAGCGCAGAGGCTGACACAGGGCTCAGTCTCATGACCCTGAGATCATGACCTTAGCTGAAATCAAGAGTTGGACCCTCAACCAACTGAACCACCCGGGCACCCCTACTTAATCCTTTTTTATGTCTCTCAGTAAAGTCTCCTGGCTTAACAGTCACCTCCTATGGTAACAGGTTTTCAGTAGTCTACTCCAAGTTTCTTCCAATATTTCCAGGAGCCCTAAGTAGATGTCACACATGTAAGCCAATCACCTAGTGCAGGCTGCCCTGTTTTTCCTGATCTTTTTCCATCTCCCATGTGTTAAGATCCCTTCTCTGCAAACTGTCTTGGAAAAGCTTCAAAGCTACTTTGAATGCTATTTACTATGAATTATTGCTGCTTATTATGAATCATTGAGGGTGGAGTTTCTGAATGCTCCCATATGAGATGTCAGGATGGTTGGGTTCTATAACACAAGTCAGCATGGCTCTAACGTTATCCCTTTGACTCTGTCATTTTGGTGGGCTTTCAAACTGCCAATATCTGCATTCCTAGAACTATCTATAATTGGCTGGAAGCACTAGACAAATTGACATCCTCAAGAACAGCTCCACTCCCTACCAATGACTGATGGGAGCTGGTGTATAAATACCCCAGCTTCCTTGTTTCTTGTGTGGGATAAGATTTTCCAGTTTCCCTTGTGGGAGTCAGCACCCATAACAGAGCTGTATAGCCAGGTTAACAATTCATCCTTCATTGGATGGTTTTGCTTTCTTCAGTTTTTCACTCCACTGCTGGCACTTCCTAAATCCCCTAAATAAACACCTTTTCTTAGGGTCTGTTTCTGGAGGAACCCAAACTAATGTAGACTCCCTCAGAATTTGAGGAAAGGATTTCCTTCAGGGAAGATAATTTTTGTAGGGAAAATTTTCTAAAGTTATTATTTTGTCTGATATTATTATTCTAATAATTATTCTTATTAATAGAATAATTATAATAATAATAATAGAATTCTAATAATTCTAATATTATTCTAATATTATTCTTAAAAGGAAGCTATATACTTTATAATATTTGGACTATATTAGTGTGTTACATATTGCCTAGTATGTGCTCATTCGTCAATCTGAGAGCATATAAAAATTAAATTTTATTTACTCAACAAATATTTATTGAGCTCATGTGGTGTGTCAGACATTGTTCTAGAGGATCCAGCAGTGAACAAATTAGATAAAAATCCCTGCTTTCAGGGAATTTATATTTGGAGCGTGGGGGCAGACAACAAAAAAGTTAATAAGGAAAATAAGCAATATGTTAGATAGCAAGCAATGCCAAAGAGGAATAGGCAGAGAAGTGGGATGGGAAGCATCAGAGGGGGAGCCAGGTCACAGTTTAGAAAGGGTGAAGCAGGAGGTCAGATAAAATAAAGACCTAAAAAAGTGAACAAGTGAACTACTCAAGATATCTGGAAAGAGTTCTCTAGGAAGAGAGAACAAAATGTACACATACATTGATGTGAGAATGTGCGGGCTTACAAATACAGATACATTGAAGAAGTAAATGCAGAGCAGATCAAGGAGCACAGTCTAAGCTCTTGAAAGGACTTCTGTTTCACACTGTTTATTTTGTTAATTATTTTATTCAAGAAAGTCCTCTGCATCCTTGCTTTTGTATTTACTTGTGTGTTTATTTCAATGCCTTAATTTGCTGGAGCTATCCAAGGTTGAAAGAATTGTGCTAAAATATCCAATATTATCATTAGGTGAGTTTTCTTATTTTTCTAACAGTTTTTGCTTTATACATTTCAATGCTATTTTATTGGGTACATTACATTGGGTAAAGTGGGGGTGCCTGGGTGGCTTAACCAGTTAAGCATCCAACTTTGGCTCTGGTCATTATCTCACGGTTCATGAGTTCGAGCCCCATGTCAGGCTCTGTGCTAACAACTCAGAGCCTATAGCCTGCTTCAGATTCTGTCTCTCCCTCTCTGTCTGCCCCTCCCTGCTCACACTTCATTGCTCTCCCTCTCTCTAAAATAAATAATAAAAAAAGTTTAAAATTAGAAAAAGTAAAGTGACTATTATGCATTTATTGCAAATTATACCCATATAATGGGTATAATAATACAAGGTAAACTTTTGTCCAATGTAATATTTTTCTTTTATTTTTAAGCATTTTATTTTTTGGGTATATTTCATGTAAAGTGAAATACACATATCTTAAATATGTTCAGTATAATTTGAAAATTGTATACACTGTTATAACCACCCCCAAAACAGGTTATAGAGAAACATAATCACCACATAAGGTCTCCTTTTGACAGTTTCCAATCAGTACTACTCACCTACCCAAAGACCGCCGCCTTACTGTAGGCTGGTTATTATAAATGAGTAAAATCGTACAGTATTTGCTCTTGTTTGAGTTCCTTTGATCCACATATTGATTTTTTTTTTTTGCCTTGCAATCTATACTTAATTTTTTCCAGGTTTTCTATCTTAGTTCCAGTTCATTAACATACAGTGTTATATTAATTTCAGGTGTACAATATAGTGATTCAACACTTCCGCACATCACCCGGTGCTCATCAGGACAAGTGTCCTCCTTAATCCCCATCACCAGTTTTTGTCCTCCCCTCCCCCAACCTCCTCTCTGGCAACCATCAGTTTATTCTCTATAGTTGAGAGTCTGTTTCTTGGTTTGTCTCCCTCTTTCCCCTTTTTCCCTTTGCTCATTTGTTTTGTTTCTTAAATTCCACATGTGAGTGAAATCATATGGTATTTGATTATTTCCCTTAACATTATACTCTCTAGTTCTATCCATGTCATTGAAAATGGCAAACTTTCATTCTTTTTTTTATGGATGGATAATATTCCATTGTGTATATATAGTCACTGTATGTCTTTTGTCCAATGTAAATTTTTTGGTGAATTCTATTTAGTCTGATACCAATATTGCTACCCTTGCCTTCTTTTGTTTGCATTTGATTTACCTGAGTATCTACACTCATTCTTAATCTTTTGTTTATCTGTTTTGTGTTATTATTATATATTGATAAATTTTACTAATTTTTCTTTGTCTTTTGGTGGTTTTCTGAGGATTTCTTTGTCCTATTTTTCCCTTAGTTTGGAATCTATGTATCTTCTCTTCTTGCACTCATGATTACTTTGATTAAAATAAAAAATATCATAGCCCACTTGTATTTCCCTATCAAGAGAAGGGAATAGCATGTATGTAGGATGAGAGTTTTTGCCTGTTTTTACTTTTATTATTGTCATCATCATGAGCCATATTCACATATTTACCCTCTGAGCCTGCACAAACACTTGCACATGTGCAAACATACACACAGATACACACACACTTTGTATTTGCCATTTTACATGGCTAGAATTGCACCTATCCACACTGGTTTTTTGTTTTGTTTTGTTTTTGTTTTTGTTTGCATTGTTGAGAGTGGGTCTTTGGGTCTCAGACCAGAAAATCATGAAGGAACTTTCTCCTCAAAAAGCAAAGTACAGGGTCATTTTGTCTCCCAAATACTCAGTTCTCTGGATGACTTTAGACTGACTATACTCTTCCACATCTGCTTGCAACAAGATTGTAACAGCAGCAGCAACAGCAGCAGCAGCAGCAGCAGCCCAGAGAGATGTCAGATAGCTTAAAGGAAATTGTATGCAGTGGAATATTCCTTTTTTATTAAAAGCTGTTTATCATTCTTATCTTGTTGAGTATGTGGGCTGCTCTGGCTTGCCTTTTTAAATCTACACTATTGACTGGATCTCTGTCTGATTGTGTTTGCTTATTAAAAGCCCACCACCAATGCCAGCTACAGTGAGCCCAACACCAAAGGACAGAGTCCTTTGAGGCAATTGTGTGAGGAGGTCAGAACATAGTCTGAGGCAGGCAGGACAACAATTCAGCCTGAAGTATCTGGAGTCTGGGAATCCCCTCACTAGTGGCTTTCTCAGGGAGATAGGAAGTTCCTACCTTTTCCTTCACTAAGCTCTATGCCTAATTATACTATTTAATCTTTATAAGAGCCTTATGATATAGATATTGTTATCATCCCCATTTTACACATAAGATACTGAGCCTCAGAGGTGACCAATTCAAGTCAGCTTTGGCAGATTTAGGGTTCAAACCTGTGCATGTCTTGCCACCATAACTTCTACTTTCTCTAATGATGCTTTTAAGAGCAATGGGAGAAAATAATAGATTGGGACCATCACCATTAAGTAATTACAGAAAAGTGTTTTTGAACTTTCATGGACTCTTTTATTTACCCACATCTGTACATCAGCCATTTGAGAAAAGAAGTCCCCTGGATTTGGAATCCGAATACCTAGCTTTTGTGACTTATAAGCTGTGTAATTTTGAGCAAGTTACCAAGACTTCCATTTTCTTTGTCTGTGAAATGAAAAGTTTGGCCCAATCAGTAATTTTCAAACTATACTCTGAAGCCCTCTAGAGGTGGGAGGTGTGGGTGAGGGATGGCTGTGAAGGCCTGCTCTGGGGTCTTGCTGCTTGTTGATTTGTTAAAACCTCTCTATATAAGATTTCATTTGAAAACACAGGCTTCCCTTCTATAGAGTACTTGGGAGTGGGTGGGTGGGTGAAGGACTCTGTAAGAGAAAGTATTCTTGCTGTTGTAGAACCAAGGCCTCACCATCTCTAGCTCTCATTCTACTGCCTAGCCCTGGGTGCAAGGCAGCTAACATAGATGGGGAAATGAGCCAAATAGAGGGAAAGTTTGTAAGAACTGGCAGAGTGAGGGATGAAAATGGGTCCTAAGCAGCAGCCCCAGGGACAGTGCTGGCAATCAGCAATCAAGTCCAAACTGAGTAAGGAAAACACAACTTAGTTCTCCTCTGTATTAATGGGGAGAGATTGGGAAGGAAGCAATGGGCAAGGACACTATTCTAGAAGTAGAAAGGATTATATGGACAACAAAAGCATATTTTCAGGCCAGCCATAAAGAGAGGGCCTATGTGTGCCTCACAATACAAGAATGATATGCCCAAATCCAAGATGGGAAAAAGAAAAAGTAGTTGTCATAAACTTGTGAAATGCATTTTGTTAGCTATGTATATTGAAAAAACTTAAGTCCTGGTTATACTTGTTTGGTGAAACTGTTAAATCATAATTTTCTGCTCAGAAAATAAACACAAAGGAAGAGTCCCAGCTCCCTCTAGTAAGAGACTCCCCCTACCTCCAGTGTAGTTATCTGCATTAAACTTACATTTCCCCATCCTATGCCAATGAGGAAGAGTGTCAGGGACTGTCTAGATTGTTCAGGTTGAAGCCATCAGACAGTATGTCAGAGAATAGCAGGAACAAGGCCATGTCTTCTGTTGTGGCTAAAGGATAGACCAGCTCAGGTGGAGTAGAAATGTACCCAGAAGAGAACAGAGAAATGCAGGCACCTAGAAGATCCACACAATAAATAATATAAAAACTACTTGACTGAGAGACCTCAGAAAGGAGAAAGGCTTACACTGTAGAACCTTTAGGAACACATTTTTTGTTTCCTGCTTCTTGAACAATGGTTCACATTTCCATTTTGCACTGGGCCCCACAACTTATATAGCCAACTCTGCTTGCAATGTGTGGGATTTATGGGAAGAATAAAATATGATCCTTCCTTTTGGGGGAATCCTGTTTCTTTTCATTTCTTAAGCACTCTCCTGTGAGCCCACTTTCCCAGAATATTTTCTTGAATGACAATGAAATTTATGTTCATTTGTTAGGACATAGAACTCTCAAGGTTAATTCTCACCTTTTGCTCTTCTCCATCTCTGAAATGCTAAGGAACTGGTGGTGATATTTTGCATTCTCATTTCCATGCCTTTGTGTTCCAAAATAGCCTTTTGAAATTGTGGTCTATAGGACTTGGAAGGTCACCTCTTCCAAAACTTTTCTTCCCTCCTGCCATTTATTTTGCTAAGGGACAAAAATTTTCACTATCACTTGTTTTAAGGAGGGTGAAAGAATAGCATGTCTTTTCTTTCTCATACCCATAATTATCTGCCTCTTCTGGTAAGGCATATGTACCAATCCTAACAAATAGCTTCTTGAATCCTACCTGGGACTCTATTTTCATCCTTGTGGTGTGGAAGCCAAAAAGCCTGTATTGGGAAGCTCTTTAACGGTTAATCTGTTAACTGGAATGTGTATGAAAACACAGCATGTCTACATTACTGCACAGTCTTGACTGCCTCTGCCAAAACAACTGGCCGTTTCTACAGGCAGAAAACAAATGAAATACACAGAGCAGTCAAGCCAGTTATTTTAGGGTCTGATGAAAAAAAATCACTGCACCAGTGGAATCTGGTCTCACCACTAGACCAGTGACAAAACAGTTAACTTCCCTGGGTTTAAAACTGGGAAAATAAAGATTATAATGTCAGTGGTTTGAATGTTATGGTGGGCTTTTTACTGTTTGCATTTGCCCAGCATCCGTCCCCTGTGCTTCACTTTTCCTTGAAAGAAGTATAGCTCTCAGAATTCCTTAGGACACATTTACTCTTTTTTTGGGCTCTATCACATGCCCTTTTGGCAACTTTTTCTAGAGGACTGCCCTTGGTCTGTTTGGTCTACTAGCATACTTTGCCTTACATGCCCAAAAAGAGGAGAGTGCCTGGCGATTTACAATCTTCCCTCTCCAAAACAAGCCTATAACCAGTGATAGTGGGTGCTGGACTATGAAATCCTGTTGAGATAACTCTGAGACTCTGCTTACACCTTGAAGCTCTCCTTGCAGGATCAGACTGACATGATCTTGGATATAATTTTCCAGGGATCCCACTCCTGGTTGACTTCCTCCTTGTTCTCCCTTCCCACATCCTTATAAGTTTTTCCCAGAAGCATTTCGCACGTCATTTGCAGATAAATCCTCATCTCAGAGAATGCTTCTGGAGAATCTAAATGAAGAGAAGTACCATCCCTCCATGATTGTAAGAAGTCTTGGTGGAACTATCAGTCAGGTACGGAATTCCACAGACCAAGAGTGGCGTGTGACCCAAAGCACCAACCAGACCCTCTCAAGTGGGAATTTACATTTCCCTCAGATGACTCAGCTGGAGAAGCTGGTTTCCATGGTGATACTCTAAAGATACCAGCCAATCATTTCTACTTCCATATCCACCACAACAGTGATTGTTGGTCTTCCACAGACTTCATTTTCCCAACTGTCTTCATTTCTGTGAGCTAGCCTATATACTTAGAATAAATTATGTTTTTCCATTGCATTACTGAGAATTGCTTGTGATTAAATAACCCTAACTGACACAGAAATCAAATAAAATAACAAAGAACTGCTTTGTCAACTGTGAGCACTCCTCTGAAGTCATCTGTTATTATTGCAAAAACAGTCCCACTTAGTGCTATTTTGCTGTTCACTATATTGCTTATTTAACATTACCCAAAGAAAACACCTATATTTGCCTTTTAGAGCTTTTACTTGTGCATTTCACAGTTTCAGCAGTTGACAAGAAAACTTTCTGAAACTACCAAAGACAATGCACACGTGGTCGGAATTTTTATTTATTGATGACAGTATTAACATCTTCCAAGAACAGAATAAGGTGATTCCAGACATCTGTGCTTTATATTTGTTAATTTATCAGTTTTTGGCATAGTTGCCAGGAGCACATTGGCTGTTACAGAAGAGATGACTGATATAATTCCTTAGGTATATATCCAGAAAATCACAATTAGCTCGTTTCTAAATCTTTCATTAATATTTCTAATAATCCAGTGCAACTACTGGTTTTGCAAATAACTCATTTATAGTAGGTATCTGTCAATAAAAATATTCATAATAATAGCTTTTATCTTTTATAAGTGCTTTGTAGTTTATTGTCCAGTGTTTAGGACATTACAGGACATTTTTATGAGATATTTCTGCATAATAAACAACCCCAAAGCTTAGTGCTTTAAACTCAAATGTATTAATATCACTCATGGTTCTGCGGGTTCACGGGACTTGTTTGGTATTCCTCACTTGGAGTCTCTCATGTGATTGGAGTCAGATGTTTGTTGTAGGATTCTGTCTTAGTCAGCTCAGGTTGCTGTAACAATATACCATAAACTGGGTGGTTTAAACAACAGACATTTATTTATTACAGTTCTGGAGGTTAAAACATCCAAGATCAAGATGCTGGCAGACTTGGATCTTGTGAAGGCCCTCCTCCTGGCTTGTAAATGACTGCCTTCAAAATGGGTGCTCACCTGGACTTTTCTTGGTGCAGAGATCTCTTTCTCTTCCTCTTCATATAAGGGTGCTAAACCCATCACCAGGACCCCATCCTTAATATAACAAATTTAACCAATCTAAACGTAATTATCTTCAAGAGATCATACTTCCAAATAACATCACATTGCCATTTAGGGCTTCAACATGAATTTTAGGAGGACACATTCAGTCTATGACATGTTCCATGTGCTAATATTCCAAAGAAGAGAAGGTAGAAGCTTCTGATTTCTTAGACCTGAGCCAGGAAATTAGGCCCACCAGGAAATTAGGCCCAGTGGTATGTCCACTGTATTCTGTTTGTTAGAACAGTCACAGGGTCTGCCCAGATTTGAAATGTGAAGACATAGATCTCATCTCTTAATGGGAGGAGTGTCAAACACTTCGTGGTTTTCTTTAATTAGCCGCATCATCCTAAACTCTATCCCTGGCATTTAGAGTTAGTCATTACTTTCACAAGGATATGAAAAAGCTAATCATGAATTGAAAAATTTCCCAAAATTGAAACAGAAAAAAGAGAATAATCCATTTATTTGGAAATCATATATATTTTTTCTGTTGTAGGCATTATGTCTTTTGTCCTGACTTCTCAAGAAACGAGTTGATGACTTTATTTTTTTTTAATGTTTGTTTATTTTTGAGAGAGAGAGAGAGACATAGCATGAGCAAGGGAGGGGCAGAGAGAGAAGGAGACACAGAATCCAAACCAGGCTCCAGGCTCTGAGCTGTCAGCACAGAGCCTGACGCGGGCCTCAAACTCATGAGCTGTGAGATCATGACCTGAGCAGAAATCAGATGCTCAACTGATTGAGCCACCCAGGCACCCCGATGACTTTATTTTTTATTTTATAATAGTATTTCAAGATGTGGTCTAAAAACTACATGGTTTAAGCCTATGTATTGAAACCTGGTTTTCTTGTGTATGTCAGAAATATGGGTCAAATTGGATTTTCCTAGAATGGCATCTTATATCTGAAAATTAGAGGGAATATATTTTCTTCCAAACTGGGTCTCTGCCTCTCAGTGTTTTGTTATTATTGTCTGTGCAATTCAAGAGTGTGGACAATAGATTCCACCACCTCAGTCTCACAAAGCTGAGTTGGAAAGGATGATTTCTGAAAAAGCCAGTGAAAGCAAGGATGTTATTTTTCTTTCCTGTTATTTGGAGGTTGTTTTATTTTGTCTTGTTTGTGTGAGCTGTTAGCAGAATTTCCATAAGGTAAATATAGATTTAATGATGAAGATGAAAAAGATGTGGGTGTTTGTTATTAAAAATGATAATTATATTCTTTGTCTAGTTTCCTATAGGTAAATGTGACAATTGGTGGGCTAATGAATTGGGTTGGTTAGTATTCAGCCCTATAACAACCAAAGTTGTCTAATTTATTAGTGTTTGTATTTGCTGAGGCAATCATCATAGCATTAAATGCAACGCATCAGTTAAGAGTGGGGGCTCTAGGGGTGCCTATGTGGCTCAGTCGGTTAAGTGTCTGACTTCAGCTCAGGTCATGATCTCACAGTTTGTGAGTTCAAGCCCCACATCAGGTTGTCTACTATCAGCACAGAGTCTGCTTCAGATCCTCTGTCTTCCTCTCTCTCTGCCCCTCCCCCTCCTCTCTTAAAAGTAAATAAACATTAAAAGAAAAAAAAAAGAATGGGGGCTCAGACTGTTTAAATTCTGATTTTATTGCTTACCAGCTATGAAAATTTGGGCAAGTTATTCAGCTTCTTTGTGCCTCTATTTCTAATTCTGTGAAGTGGGGATATTCTATCATATATAGAAATACATTCTATATCTATGTCAGAGGATTATAAAGATTAAATAAGATGCTACATGTAAGATGCTCAGAGAAGTGTAGCACTCAGTATAATTGGCTGCTATTCAAGATGGTGGTTTTTGGGTCCCATGGCTTCAGACTTCACATAACTTTTTCCATAAATTGATGACTAACTTCCATCAGAGGCTACACTTTGACCGACTACAAACTGATCCCTTTCAGGGGCCTGACCACTACTTAAAAATATGACTTCACAGGGAAACTAGATGAGAACAAAGGACAGACCAGAGAGTTTATTTTCATGTAGGAGGCCCAGCTCAGTGGAATCTCCCAAAGACTAAGAGGGGGGGGTATCCTTTCAACACTTGAGCCTAGCTTAGTCATAGATTTGGCTTTGGGAAGACCCAGCTGTCTGTAACCATATACAATAAAATCTATCAAAAGTTCTATTCTCCACTAAGTGGAATTATTTTTGAGACCAGACAGGGTTTAGTGTCTATCATAGATTCAGAATCTGAAGGAGTTACTGATCTCTCTTTATCAACCAGCCACTTTTGTTTGGTTTTAATTTCCCTTGATTTTTCTTGTGTTGAAAATGTCAACATGAATAGCACAGTCAATCATCTCACCTCCCTTCCTAATTTTAATTCCAAGTCAGGAGCATGATAGATGAGGTGAACACCATATCCAATGAGCTGGTGGTGATTTTGATTTGTCTACTGTCTAACCAGGGGAACACAGTAAATGTTGTTGGGGAAGACTAAAGTAATTATAATCAAGCACAACTTTTAGGTTCTTTTAGGTAAACAGTAGATACCAAAAGATTGAGTTGGGTAAAGACTAGCTACTCCCTTACTCCCTACTGGCTTATACTAGCAAGCTCCACAACCTTGCCATGTGATTATTAAAAAATAATGTCTCAGGCACCTGAGTGTCTCAGTCGCTTAAGTGTCCAACTTCAACTCAGGTCGTAATCTCACAGTTCATGAATTTGAGCCCCAGATTGGGATCTCTGCTGGGAGAGCCTGGTTCAGATCCTTCTCTCTCTCTCTCTCTCTACCCCTTCCCCACTTGTACTCTCTCTCTCTCTCTCTCTCTCTCTCTCTCTCTCTCTCTCTCTCTCAAAAATAAATAAACATTTGGAGTGCGTGGGTGGCTCATTTGGTTAAGCTCAGGTCATGATCTCATGGTTCATGAGTTTGAGCTCTGAGTCTGGCTCTCTGTTGTCAGTACAAAGCCCACTCGGATCCTCTGCCCACCCCTCTCTGTCCCTCCCCTGCACATGCGCTCTCTCACTCTCAAAAATAAATCAACATTTAAAAATAGATAAAGACATAAACATTAAAAAAATAATAATAAAGTCTTGGGGCACCTGGGTGGCTCAGTCGGTTAATATCCAATTTCGGCTCAGGTCGTGATCTCATGGCTCGTGAGTTCAAGCCCCCTGTCGGGTTCTGTGCTGACAGCTCAGAGCCTGGAGTCTGCCTTGGATTCTGTGTCTCCCTCTCTGCCTCTCCCCTGCTCGCTTTCTCTCTCTCTCTAAAGTAAATAAACATCAAAACAATTTTTTTTTAATGTCTCACAGCAAAACCTGTCAGCATATAGATATGCATGCAGAGAGGCACAAAACAGATAGTATAAACTGTCTCCTAAGCTTGGTGAGATTCCAGTGCTGTTGCCTTTCCAGTGCTCTCACGTTACATGAAGGATTCAATTGTGGCCAACACAACAACTTTCCAGAGACAGGATTTGGCACCTTAGAGGCAGTATCAAAATTCAGAAAGGCGCCTAAACAAATGGCTGACCAGGGTGCAGACTAGGGTGAGACATGCGAGGCGAGTTAAGATATTACTTCCTCTCAGGCACCCACCATGCACTTGCATGACCCTAAAAATGAACATTTCCTTAACTTTTTGCACCCTGGGCTCTGAGCTTGCCTCACTCTAATCCAGATGTTGGTCTGGACATGGAGTCATTTAAAAACCAAACCAAAGAGAGCCATTTTTATCAGACTGGTCAATGACTACCATTTTTTACTGTTAACCGCTCCCCACCCCTCCCCCTGACATTTGGTGTGTTGATTAGTAGAGCATTGGTTACTGATCTAGTACAGACAGCAGAAGCACTAAAACAGCTGCCCCTGGAGTGTGGTCCTTTTTGATATGATGCCAGCTAACTACCCTTAAGCCATGAATTCTTAGTTTGAGCAACAACTGGCCAGAGAGGTAAATTGTAAACTAACTAGTATATGTATTGTGTTACACTGTCTATGCTGAAATATTTTAAAATCAAGGCATCATAACAAGTGTGAATGTCCTGGGAGGCTGTCAGGTGAATGTTGGTCTCAGATCTCTAAGAGGCGGAGATAGTGGAGAAGGTGCATGTAGCATACCCTCTATCTTCTTACTTATGAAGTACTTTCTAGCCTCTGCCTCACACCTGGGTCTATCTTGCTGAAGTATAACTGATAATGTATTACTTTTTTAGTATTTGAACTCCAAAATTTCCAGTCATCCCACTTCTCCTATTTCCTTCCCTTTCGTCTGTTTCTTCCCTAAACCACAGGGGTTTAGGAAAACATTTCCCACTACAGAGTATGGACAATTTGTACCCTAAGATTTGGTATACTTCTATTTACTCAGATGTGTGGCTGCCAGCCCCCTTTATTGCCAACCTCTCTCCTTAATTCCAACCTTTCTCCTAAGGAAGTGAATATACATAAAGACTCACTAATTTGTCAGGTAGTCTGACTGTATCATTTGCAAATGGTTTCCACCCAAGGCAGTAACTTGGACACTGGGGAGGATCTGGCCCATGGTCATCTATATTTATTTTTATTTCCTTACATACTTATTCAAAGAGAAAACTATTTACTATGCATTGCCATGGTTCCTATTGCCATGGCAGCCAAGATCTTGTATTGCAAAGATGAGAGAAAGAGACAAAGAGAGAGACACACACACACACACACACACACACACACAGACGGGGGGGGGGGAAGTGGCGAGAGAAAGAAAAGAGAGTGAGATTGTTGATTAGCAACAGGATTGAGGAGTAAATTCACAGGCCTCTGGAGCAATACTTCAGATAACCAGGAGTTTGGGTACATGGAGCTCACCCACTGGGGGTGACTGATTGACTCAGTATCTCAGCTCATCTTGATGAAAAACAAGGAGATGAAATGTTGGAAAGGTAATTAGTGTTCTATAGGGTCAGCTCTCATCTTTCTTGGCGGGTGCCCTTTAAAAAAACTAATGGTTCTTTACATCCTTAATTAAAGTTTGGAATGGCTATTTGCCTCCATAAATCATTTCTGCCCCCAAGGAAGCTATGGTGATAGTGGCAGTGAGGGGTAGCTAGGGCTACACTGAATTCCCTGGGGCTGCAAATGGAATGCTATTTATTGGAGCACTAGAAGGACATTTTCTATGCTGAGAGCTATATTTCACTCTGTAGTCATTGAGAGCTGAGCAAGTTCCAGCCGATGCCTTAACTGGCTGGCTTTTCTTTCAGAGGCGAACTGAGAGAGAAGTGCATACAGAACAGCAAGAATTGAATGGCTTGAATCATCACCTAGGTGATCAGTTGTAATGCCAGATTGTCTCTGAGGGACTAAAAGAGGAAGGTTTCTTTTAAATTTTCCAATTAATTTTCCCACTGTGTCTTTAGAAGCAGGGGTGTGGTAAGTACAAGTACCCCATTTTCCAGGGTAAGTCACTGAGGCCCAGATGGAAATGGATGTTTTCAGACTTACACAGCAAATGAATGATGGAAATGAAAACACAAAATAACAACCTGAATTTTGGATTGAATTGAGGATCAGAGTTAGCAAACTGAGCTTTTATTCCCTGAGCAACTCTGGATTCAGTACAAGAATTTAACAAAAACATATTGGCTCCCATAATCCTTCCCTTTGTTCTGTTGGAGCATTTCTGAGTGGGGACAATGCCCTCGGTCTGGTCAGTATCACACTGGGTTGAGCAATGGCTTCTCATCGGAATTCCCTAGTATAATAACCTTTGTTTTCTCTTTCAAAGTGGTGGAATAATGGTAAGGTCCACAACTGCCTGCTTCCTGCAGCAATCCAAATGTCACCACTTACCTGCCTGAGTTCTTTGTCACCTTTCCTTTTCTCTTCGCTTCAACTGTTCTTTGATTTATCCCCCAAAGCTTTCTCCTGGGCTACTTGGCAGCATTCCCTCACTCATCAAAAGCTGATGGGTCTTTCTTGAGTGAGTTCTCAGAGCTGACCTCCTTTTTGAGACATCTATTTGCATGCATGAGGCCACTGATGACATCAGTGGTATTGCAGTATTGAGTCACATTTTGGGTTTTACCTAGAAGAGGTTCAGAATATAAATGTCTTCATGGAGATGTGTGGGCCAATTTCTGATTCAGGAGGAGAAGTGTTGCAGATGAAAAAATTTAGGAACATAAATTGGCTGCTTAGTTTCCTTGGGCATTTTCATTCACTTATTTAATATGAATGCATTAAGCAATATGTGAAAAACGATTTTGGTGCTGAGCAAAAAATACTACAGTCCCTCTCCTCCAGGAGCTTACACTCTGGCTTGAAGGGAAAGCAATATCAAGTAAACATATTATGAATCCAGTAAATAATACAGACAATAAGGATTCTATACAGAAGCTCAAAAGCACAGAGAATGTAAAGTTGGAAAAGACTTTGTAGAAGAAATTGCCATCAACTGAAGGCAAATTAAAATAGAATTGACATATAACCATTCATATAAATTTAAAATACACATACAGGATAACACTATTTTTCAAGGACATATGGGTTTAATCACTCACAACAAACACATTAGTGTGGGTGCCTTTGTGTAGGGAGAAAAGGGAGTGAGGTTGAGGTGTAACTAGAAAACAAAATCAGAGGAAGACTTTACTCAAATCAGTGATTATAATGGGCTATAAAATGCAAATAACTTAGTTTCTTGCTTTATTTCCAGTTTCATTAGGAATAAGAAAAGGAAGATAGAATAGGATAAAAATAAAGCTAGCAAATGTCACAAACAAAAGCAAAGAGTAGTCAAAGAGTGAATAGTACCTTATACAAATATGATCTGAAGGACTGAAGAGAGCGTTATGGTAGCCTTCAAACTGCCACTAGTTTTAGGCTGTTCTGGAACAATAATGTCAACATAAAGGAGCTCATCATTTCGCTGGGAGGGGCTGGCTGCATACTTGAATCTGGTAATGAATTTAGAAGACATTGACAATCTTTACTATGTCCTGGGGGTGACTAAATTCCTCAAAGAAAATATGGGAAAAACTATTAAAAGAACCAGGGGTGCCTGGGCCGTTCTGTTGGTTGTGTCCTACTTTGGCTCAGGTCATGATCTCATGGTTTGTGGGTTCAAGCCCTGTGTTGGGCTCTGTGCTGACAGCTCAGAGCCTGGAGCCTGCTTCGGATTCTGTGTCTCCCTCTCTCTCTGCCCCTCCCCCGCTCGTGCTCTGTCTCTCTCTCTCTCTCTGTCAAAAATAAATAAACATTAAAAAAAATTTTTTTAAAGAACCAGAAATGTTTGTCCTAGCACATGAAAAGGGAAACATCCTGCTTTTATATAGATTCTTTGTATATGAGTATGTATAGTTCTGTCTGATGGGGAAAGAGCTGACTCCTCAAGGTTTCTGCCCAATCTGTGTCTTCAAAGAACCCAGCGGTGACATGTTTTTAGCAAGGTAATCATAACTTTCCTGAAGAAACAATCTGATTAGTAGGTGAAGCACATATCTGCTTTCATTAGGCAAAGAAATATTGAAAAGACATCTCCCCACTGGCTTACTGATGTCTTATATACCAGAATGATATAGGTAGTGAAAGCAAATCCCCCTGGTTGAGAAAATATATGAGTATTTCACACAAAGATAAACTATTTTCAGAGCCCTTCCTGAAGGTAGCTTTTGATTAAACGAAAGAAAAGTCTCTACATACATAGAAACACAGAGCCTAATAGGATGTGTGTGTGTGTGTGTGTGTGTGTGTGTGTGTGTGTGTCTGTCTGTCTGCATGTATGTATTATAAGGAATTGGCACTCAATTATGAAGATTGACTAGTCCCAATATTGGCTTTTGGAAAGCGAGAAACTCAGGAAAGTGGATGATGTAGTTCCAGTCCAAGACCTGAGATCCAGGAGAGCTAATCTAGTTCAAATGCTAGTGGGCTTGACACTTACCTTGCTGAGAAGAAACCCTATCCTCTCTGCAAAACCACTTATTCAACTTGCAAGCTTTTTTAAAAAATTAAGCACCCTGAATGGGAAGAATCAAGTTGCTGCATTAGATTTCATGTGTTAATAAAATTCAAATTAAATGCCAGCTCTAGGCCAGAAGTAAAAGGCCACAGATAAATGAAACAGTGCCAATTCTTCCTTCCAGTCAATGGAAAAGGTGCTTTTCTCCACTTGGCCGGCTTCCTTGGTTTCTTGATTCCAACCTCCATATGCACATGTGGTGTTTTTTCCTAAATGTGCCTCTGTTTCTGCCCCTGCATGTGCGATGCCCAAAGTGACTTCTTAAAAAGCTCTTTAGGGGCGCCTGGGTGGCTCAGTCGGTTAAGCGGCCAACTTTGGCTCAGGTCATGATCTCACAGTCCGTGAGTTCGAGCCCCGCGTCGGGCTCTGTGCTGACAGCTCAGAGCCTGGAGCCTGTTTCGGATTCTGTGTCTCCCTCTCTCTGACCCTCCCCCATTCATGCTCTGTCTCTCTCTGTCTCAAAAATAATTAAACGTTAAAAAAAATTTTTTAAAAAAAAGCTCTTTAACTGGCAAATACTGATGTGTGTATCTGGTTAACAGTAGAGGAATGAAATGAGACTACAAATTATAGACTTTGTGAATATTAAGAGAACCTACCCTCCATCCCCACCTCTCTGTATATCCAAATTCTACCAATTCTTTATGACATCCTCTTAGGATCTCTGTCATCCTCCATTAGATTCCTAAAGTACTACCTGGATTTACTGAGTGTTTAATCACACACTCTGCCAAATGTTTCCAGGATGTGAATCTTGTTTCCCTGAACAGAATTATAAGTTTCCAAAGGCAGGAATTTTGACTTCTATTTTTTCTGCCTTTCCTTATACTACACCTAAAAATAGTAAATAGTAGAACTGTAAACACTTACTAATAGATTTCTAGGAATAGTAGGAAGGTAAAGGGGAAGATGTTGACCTAACTTCTAGGCTCAGATTATATGAAATCTAACAGATAGTTAAAGAGATGAACATATACAAACTATAAGGAACATTCTTCACAGCAGAGACAAGTAATCATATTGTCCCTATCAAATTGAAGAAGGGAGAATGCTGAATTATCTGATTTTCTGAATAACAGAACTCTTTCCTTGGATCTCTTTTAATTTATATAGCATTATTACCTTTTCAGACTTCCAAAGCATCTCCGTCAACATTATGGGTCAGAAAACAAAGACTTTAAGAGCCATGAAAGAACTTTCCTGCTGGAATAGAAGTTCAATATGAACTATGACTTTTGCTTATTAAGCATGTCCACTTTTTCTCATTTGCAACTCTCATTTGTCCATGCGCGTATGCACCTGAGTGCCTACAATGTGCCCCGCACTGTGCTAAGCACTGAAGATACTGCAATAAGTAAGACAGACCCCATGTTCCTGGAGCTTACTGCATCCGAAAGTTGAATGATAGATAGGAAACACATATATGGAAAAGAAAATATTCCTCTCCACACCCTACCCCCAGCAAGGAAAGTAATGTTCTCTTTACAGTGCTTTGTTCAGAGTTTCTTCCCAAAACCACAGGACCAAACAATTCTGTGATTCCAGAAGCTTGCAAAGACATTAATTTTTTAAGTTCTAAACTGGTACTAACAGTGTCCCCTTATTCTTTTATATTTAAACAAGAATCCTGAAAAAAATTCCTAAAAAGCTAATCCTGTGACACTAGCAAGACCTACAGTCTCCAGATTACTTTAATTCCCCACCAGTATTTAACTTTCTCCTATCCTCAGCTAGACCTCATGGTTTATTTTATTATTTTCTCTCCTTTGCACTTAAAGCTCTTTGTCACCTATCATGCAACCACCTTGGTGAATACAATCCATTAGTTTTCTCTACACCTATTCCCAGACTGCTGAGGCAAATCATACAACCATGCAGATTGGAGATACTACAAATTCATTCTCTCCCCAAATCTATCTTTTATCTATCTATCTATCTATCTATCTATCATCTATCTATTTATTATCTACCTATCATCTTATCTTTCACCTATTCATTGTTTTACATATCTCCTTTCTCTGATTTCCATTCTTTCCTTTTTCTTTCTTTTTTTTTCCCTTAAAGTCAAATTATGAGACAGATTGTCCACACTTACTGGAAACAAATAAGTAACTGGAAATAGTTACTCATCTATCTTCCACTTGAGCTCCAAATCTCTATAATCTATTTTCAGCTTCTACCACTTCATGAAACTGCTTTTCCAAAGGTCACTCATGACCTCATTATTCCAAAAACAGTCTGTCATGATCATTCTTGATACTGCTACAGAAAACACTTCACACCCCCCCCCAAATCTGGCTTATTTGACATCACTCATCTTTTCCTCCCCCCAGATCTGACTGTTCCATATATATACATCTCCATATATATATATATATATATATATATCCATATATATATCTCCATATATATATCTATCTATGTATCTATATATAGATATATACATATATAGAAAGAGAGAGAGAGAGAGAGGAATGTGTGTGTATATATATATATATATATATATATATATATATATATATATATATATATATTCCTCTGTTATATCCAAAGACCCAACTCCTCCTTAGATGCTGATATTCCCAAATCTTATCTTCAAGTCAAAACTCTCTCCAGAGCTTCAGTACCATCTTCCTGCTGAGCATCTCCACTGAAATATACTTGAAATAGCCATCTCAAACTCTGAACATCCAAAAATGAATCTACCCTTTCTTCCTACAGGTGTGCTCTCCACAAATCTGCTTGATGCATAGTTGGTAGTTAAAAATAGGTTTTGAATGAGTAGAGAGGACATTGAACTTGGAATCACTTAGTAACTTATCCAGCATAAGCACTGCTGATTCTACATAGATCTCTCAACAGAGATATTCATTTCAAATGCTTGGAATAATCCATAGTCCTTTATTATCCTTCTTTGACAGCTTCTTGAACAGCTTTGTTGTGAATACTGGCTCTGAGATAAGCTCTATTACATGGGATCCCGAGACTGGATTCTAAGAGTGTGGCGCTTTCTCTGAGTGGACACAGTAAGTTGGGAGTAGAGCAGGCAACACATCTGCTTTGTGAATTCCTGTATCAGGCAGGGTGTGATGGCTTAACCTCACAGCCTACCAGCACTTGAAGCCTTGCTTCTGCAACTCACAGGTGACATTTATGTGAATGTCTTTAACAAGTGATGGAAGGATCCAAACTTTATATGTACCCTATTAGTTTGTTTAGCTTGTCAGCATTATTCTATTTGTTTAGTGTCATCGTCACAGGCTACAAGATGCAAAATAGGCGAAGCGGCTAATAAGTTAAGAAAACTCTGATTACATTTCGAGAGGACTCAATGAGCATTGTACAGGTTAATTGAATTTTTATAGATTAATTCTCCTTTCTGGATTCTAAGAGGTTGCTCTGTTTCAGAGCCCACTGCCAAACCAGTGATGGGAGAAATTAGAAATCCCAAACTAAATAAATTGCCCCTGCTGTTCATCTTGGAGATCATAATGCACAAAGCAGAAAATATGAGATAAGTGAGTAAGAAGTAATAACTGAATTCTAGGGTTATATGGACATATCAATAGTAATACAAGGTACTGTATGTACCTTCTGATGTAATAATGAATAATCAAACAAATGGAGGATTTATTGGATCTAAAGCTTGAAGAATTTTTCCAAAACTGAAATAAAATTCCACATGATTTGTGTTTTCCATGTTAGCAATACATTATGCACATATATGCATAAAAAATTCCAGGTAAACCCTAGGGAACTAAGTCATATTTGGTGTTGAGCTGAGGCTACCCTGCAGTAACAGTTTTCTGTAAATTAAGAAGCAGATGTGCCAGGAAATATATTGTTTTATTATCAACTTTTTAAAAAAAAGATATTTAAGCTTACAGAAAAATTGAGCATAAATTATGGCAAGTTATTATATACTTTTTCACTCTCTACCCCTCCAGATGCACATACATCACATAGTTTCTATCACTATTAACATCTTGCATTAGTGGTATATTTATTACAACTGATGAGCCAGTATTGATACTTTATTATGAGCTACAGATGATAATTTATACTGAAGTTCATTCTGTGTTGTGTAGTCTATAGATTTTCTCGAATGAATAATGGCATGTACCTACCATTATAATATCATACAGATTAGTTATACCATGCTACGATTTTTCTGTGTTCCACCTGTTCACTCCTTCTTCACTCTTCCCGACCCCTTGCAACCACTGGTATTTTCACTTTTCACATTCATAATTTTGCATTTTCCAGAATGCCAGGAAGTTGCAGTCATACAGTATATAGCCTTTGAAGATTGGTTTCTTTCACCTAAGAATTTTCATGGCTTGATAGCGCATTCCTTTTTTTGTGAATATTTGTGAATAATATTCCATTGCATGGATATAAAAAGATGTGTTTTATTTGTCTTTTGAATCCTTGTAGTTTTTTTTTTAATTAGAGTGTAATTAACATACAGTGTTACATTAATTTCAGGTGTACAATACAGTGATTCAACAATTCTATACATTACTCAGTGCTCATCACCATAAGCGTACTCTTAACCCTCTTCACTTATTTCACCCATCCCCCCACCCACTTCTCTGGCAACCATCAGCACATTCTCTACATTTAAGAGTCTAGGTTTTTTGTAATTGTCTCTTTTTTTCTTTGTTTTGTTTCTTAAATTTGACATATGAGTGAAATCATATTTGTCTCTTCTGACTGAGAGAGACAAAAATATGTTATTCTTAACAATATATCATAGACCCCCTCCAGTAGCAAGGGAACACCATCCAGGAAATCTCATCCTTTTCTTCTTTCTCCAATGGAGAAGGACCATATAGAATTCATTCACTGTGAGAAGACTGGTTTGTGTATGGCAACCTATCAGGATAATTCTTTCTGTATTCTCTACCTCAGTTGATATACCATCACAAACTGCTTCCAACCAATCACAACAAACCTGAATATTTTACCTCCTAAATTTATTAAATGTTATTAGATCCATACCTTCTTTTAAATTCTCCTACCTGCAACTAGTTTAGGCCCTGATAATTTCTCAACAAACTATTGCATTATTCTCTACCTGCATTCTCTGCTTTCAGCCATGCCTTCCACCAATCTCTGTTCTTTGCTGTTTCCAGAGAGATTTTTCTGACATAGAAATCTTACTATGTCACTCTTCTGCAAAAATAATTTGACTCCTCACTCCTTTGGCATGAAGTTCAGGTCCCTTGTCTTCTGACTCTACTTGCCTCTCAGATTCATCTTTCGCTCCTCCCTGCCACTTTGCTCTTTGGCAACACCACTTCTTGTACAACATTCTTCCTGACTTCTCTGACTGCTTTACTCTTCCTTCTTTCTAAAATGTCATTCTATGGCCCCTGATCAACTTCCCTTGACTTTAATCTTAGCTGAAATATTACATTACAATATACTTTCCCTGAAATTACTTTATCTCCTTCCTCTCTGTCTCAACTGTGTTGAATCCCCTGTTCTTGATTGTAGTAGACCTTGTGCATATATCTAGTTTTATACCTGCCTTATTGTGGCTT
The DNA here is from genome assembly GCF_007474595.2 of Lynx canadensis. Classification (NCBI taxonomy): domain Eukaryota; kingdom Metazoa; phylum Chordata; class Mammalia; order Carnivora; family Felidae; genus Lynx; species Lynx canadensis. Next base: position 94,383,044 of record NC_044305.1, read on the forward strand.
ATAGGATTATCTGTTTCTATATCTGCCTTCTATACTAGATTGTAAGATTCATGAGGACAGAGACTCATTCATCATTAAGTCCATCACTCCTGGCAAAGAGATTGCTACATAGTACAGTTTATAGATGCTATTTAAATGAATAAAAGAGTACATGTTTAAGACTGATCTGATTCCTGACTGACCATTGAGTAGAGTTTTTATGCTTGAAGTCCTTATCTCTCTCACTGAGGACACCAATATGGAAGATGGCTACAGTTGGCCCAAGCCACAGTCTGGGGCAGAAGACTCTTGAATGGACTACAGGAACCCTGATAAAAATCCAATGCTCTATGTTCCTGTTTTCCGTGCTAATGTCTTTGAAATCCATTGCAATACCTAGAAATTATTTTTCTCTCTGCTCATATCTTGGCATAGACAACATTTTCCCACAACATTATCTCTCCAGTTCCCCCTTGAGTAAAGTCAATGTAATGCCTGTGAAGCTATCTCAACAGGGGACAACTTGAGTCCCCTCAGTTGGCTACCTTGGAAGGTAAAGGAGTGAGATCTAGGCTTTCTCATTAAATAAGAAGCTTTGCCAGGAACAGGGAATTTATTTGAAAGGATTAATGAGGTCAAATGCTAACCCACATCTGAAAGAGTTATCATGACAATACCTACCTCTCATATTTCTCATTCCTCTCTGCTGTCCATCTCTGGCTCAGGTTCCTCCTATTCATTTTCTCATGGGTGGTGCTGGCCAACAGTATCTCCCCTTTCTCTGGGACAGGCTGTTTACTCAGTGTTTAAGGTCAAGCCAGACTGGCTCTGTTCACTCACAAAACAAAATATCAGACTCTTTTTTCCTCTGTCACTTGACTAAAGAGTATCTGCAAGGAATGTGGGAGAGGCAAAGGACAGCTCTGATGTGTCCATCTCATTCCTTTAGATCTTTCTTTGAAGATTTGGGCCATCTTTCTCTTGTTAGGAAATATTAGCTGTTTTCTTAGTGAAGACTGAGGTATCTTGATGAGAAGGCTGTCTACAACACTTTCTAACAAATGTTGCTATGTAAATCCTTAGTATAGGAAAGTTGTTTTGTTTTCCTATGGTGTTTTTTGAGATAGCCCTCTTTCAAGTCCTATGCAAATTAGATCCACACTTTTTTCGTTGCTAAGAAGGGAACTAATATTAATTGAGTGTCTATTCGGCACCAAGCTTAACGCTGAGTGATTTGCATAAATAGTCATCATTTCAATTTTCACAACAGCCATAATAATAATATTGCCAGCATTTATTGAGCTCTAATTATGTGTCAGGCCCTCTGTTAACAGGTTTACTTGAGCTACCTAATTTTACCCTCACAACCACTTATAATATAGGTACTTTTAAATTATCCTTGTTTTGCAGATAGGAATAAAACATAAAGAGAAGTTAATCAACTTGTCTAGGAAAACATAATTAGTAAAACAGTTCTGAAAATTGACTCCAGGACCAAATGAATCTGTGCCCAAACTTGTAGAAACTATGCTTTTTGGCCCTGCTTTTTGGCCCTGTAAGATGAGAATTATTATTATTATTATTATTATTATTATTATTATTATTATTCTCATTTTATAGCCCATGAACAGAGTTTGAAAATAGAGGGAAAGTCAGTTTAGGAAATCAGCCTTGTCTCATCATCAGCTCTAGCTCTTTACCCACTAAGATGTCATAGAGATTAGAGGTCCTGATCCAGAATGGGGTCTTGTGGTATAAGACTTTGTGGACATGGGACGCCTGAGTGGCTCAGTTAGTTGAGCATCCAACTTCGGCTCAGGTCATGATCTTGCAGTCAGTGAGTTCAAGCCCCAGCCCCACGTCAGGCTCTGTGCTGACAGCTCGGAGCCTGGAGCCTGCTTCAGGTTCTGTCTGTCTCTCTCTGCCCCTCCCCCACTCACATTCTGTTCTGTCTCTCAAAAATGAATAAACATTAACAAATTTTTTTTAAGAAAAAAAGACTTTGTGGATGAGATATAATGTAGGAAACCACTGTTGTCATATGAACATCCTGGGACAATCTTACTAGCTTCCCACACTTCCCAGGCCACTTCATTTATTCACAGTAGATATTAGTTCAGAGAAAAATGGGGAAATTGGCACAACAATCCCAGAACACTATCTGGATTCTCTAAATCTGACTGAATTACAGAAAAAGAAAGTGAATTTCAATGTAATTTCTACTGTGGTGTTTTCATTAATTTTAAGGAAGTGAATTACCAAGGCTTTGTCTAGGTGAGACAGACTACTCCCTCCTGGAGAAGTCATCTGTAATACAAATAGACTGTCTCAGGTGGCTGTAAATGCCTTGATTATGAACTCATAAACCAAAGGATTAAGCACATCCTACAGAGAGAGGGAAAAGATCTTCCCTCCAAAGGGTTCTTTTTCAATAGATATCACTATTGTAAGAACTCAAAAAAATATATCTGTTTTAAGAAGTCAATAGGGATGCTTGGGTGGCTCAGTCAGTTAAGCATTTGACTCTTAATTCTTGCTCCGGTCATGGTCTCATGGTCTGTGAGTTTGAGTCCAGAGTCAGGCTCAGCAGAGAGCATGGAGCCTGCTTGGGATTCTCTCTCTCTGCCCCTCCCTTATGTGTACGTGCACATGCTCTCCCTCTCTCAAAATAAACTTAAAAAAAATAAAAAAGAAGTCAATAAATATCTGTTGTGGTTAAAACATCAAAAACTGAGCAAAACCAGGGAGCCTGGGTGGCTCAGTTGGTTAAGCATCCGACTTCAGCTCAGGCCATGATCTCACAGTTCATGAGTTCGAGCCCTGCATTGGACTCAGTGCTGACAGCACGGAGCCTGGAGCCTGCTTCGGATTCTGTGTCTCCCTCGCTCTCTGCCCCTCTCCCGCTCGCACTCTGTCTCTCTCTCAAAAATAAATAAAACATTAAAAAAATTAAAAAATAAAAAAGATTTGAGCAAAACCAAATTTAGAACAAACTTTCAGTTAACCAGAATTTGTCAGTGCTTTAGGCCACAAGGAAGATATATAAACAGGACAGATACAGTCTTTTTAAGGTGGCACCAGAGCTCATAAATGATTCAGGCAATGAGGAACTCAGAAATGAGTTGCTAACTGACGGGTTTTGTTGAATACCAACGAGTCTTATCTGATATGTATATAAATGAACTGTGGAGTAAAACCCTCAATTAGATCTCGAGCTTTGCAGAGAAGTCCAGAGCATCTTGATTATGACAAACCATGCAGACAAGGAAAGACAACAGCTGGGTTTTATACTCACTCTGGGAAAGTGGGTCACACTAGTAACCAAGGAGTCTCCATGTGGACAAGTACAAAACAGTACACTTCAGATTACTTGTCAGAAGAATTAACGGAAGAAAATGTGAAGTCATTTTAAAACAAAACCTGACATGTATTTAATTGAAAAAATTAGCAAATTCTTATGTGACACAAATATATAGCTACACATGTATGTATGTATATAAATTCAGGTGCACTGATGTGGATTTGACTGTAATAATTTTGTAACTATCTTAATTGGTCTGTGCATATTCTCTGTTCTGTGTTTAATTTTATTCTTCCCTCTTTTTGTTTCGTTAGTCTTATTACCATAGGTACCCACTCTTAACCATTTAATTTACGTTATTGGTATTGTTCTATACAATAAATTACAATTTTAATATTTCAACATGACAGTTTTTCTGAGATCTATTTCTGAGATCAATCCATACTGATACCCATTTATGCATCTATCTATATAGACCAATCTATAGCTAGGTAAAAATCTGGAACCCTCCTTTTAGCTTATCCATAACTCTTCATACTTTCTAGATAGCACATTTAAAAAGATTTTTTTAATGTTTATTTATTTTTGAGAAAGAGAAAGACAGAGAGTGAGCAGGGGAGGGGCAGGGAGAGAGGAAAACACGGAATCCAAAGCAGGCTCCAGGCTCTGCGCTGTCAGCATGGAGCCCAACGCAGACTCGAACTCACGAACCATGAGACCATGACCTGAGCTGAAGTCAGATGCTTAACCAATTGAGCCACTTAGGCCCCCTAGATAACATATTTTTGATGGACACTTAGGCTGTTTCGAGGCTTTGGCTATTGTAAGCAATACTGTGATGAATATTCTTGCCCAATCATTTATATTTCTGTGCATCTGTGTAAGAAATAATCTAGGTTCCATATTCAGTATTAGGTATGTACATATTTAACTTTATTAAATATTTACAAATTATTTCAGAATAGCTCTACTTGTTTACAATTCCTGTTTTCACATCCTCACCAGAACATGATTTTATCAGACTTTAACTTTTGCCAATCAGATGGGTATAGGGTACTGTATCATTGTTAGTTTAATTTGCATTTCTCTGATAATTAATGAAATTGGGCATCTCTTTACATGCACATTAGCAATTCTTGGTTTTGCCTTTTTGGATTGCCTACTTATGTTTTGCCTAGTTTTCTATTGAGAAGACTATCTTTCTTTTGCTTATGTGCTAATCCTTTATTAATTATGTATTAATTAATATTAATCCTTTATTAATTATCTCTCTATAGATGAATACTTATTCTCTCACACTATAATTATTTACAATCTAATTTTGACATAGTTAAATCTACAAAATGTTTTCTTTTATGGTTTTTGCATTTGGTGTCTTTAAGAATTTTTTCCTTGGTTTATGTGTGTGTGTGTGTGTGTGTGTGTGTGTGTGTGTGTGTATTAATGGTTTTCTAGTTTTTCCCTTAATGTTTTCATCTTTAATCTATCAGAAAATTATTTTTCTTTACTATTTGGAATATAATCCAGTTTTATTTTCTTCATATTGAAAACAAACTTCTCAACACTATTTGTCAAGCAATGTCTTCCCTACTGCTTCATGTTGTCACCATTATCAAATGGGGGAGCTTTGTAGATATGGGTGTATTTCTCAACTTTCCAGACTGTTCTTTTGGTCTCTTTGTCTTTCTCTGACCCATTTCTACATTGTTTTAATTGCCTTGGCTTTGTAATATATTGTAGTATATATTACATTCTAGTATATCATAGTGTTAATTCTTTTTGAGAAGTTTCCTTTCTTCATTTTTAACCTTTACTTTTTCCATGTGCATTTTAAGCAGATTATCGAATTTCACCTCCCCATATCCTCAGATTTCAACTAGAGTTTCATTATATTTTTGGATGAACTTAGGGAAAATTGACATATTTATAATATGAAATCCTCATTTCGTCTGGTATATTTCTCCATTATTTCAGCTTTTTAAAAGTTTTTAAATAACATTTTATTCATAGGAGCACCTGGGTGCCTCAGTGGGATAAGCGTGCAACTTTGACTCAGGTCATGATCTCACAGCTCATGGGTTTGAGCCTTGCCTCAGGCTCTGTACTGACAGCTCAGAGCCTGGAGCCTGGTTCAGATTCTGTGTCTCCCTCTCTCTCTGACCCTCCCCACTCACTCTCTCTCTCTCTCTCTCTCTCTCTCAAGAATAAACATTAAAAACATTTTTTTAAGATTAATATAATTTTATTCATAAAATTTGCACATTTTTATTGGTTGATTCCTATATACTCTACACCTATTGTTGTACATGCTATCTTCTTTCTCAATTACATTTTCTAATCAGTAACTTCCAGTATAAAATATATTATTGGGGTGCCTGGGTGGCTCAGTTGGTTAAGTGTTCAGCTTTGGCTCAGGTCATGATCTCACAGTTTGTGAGTTCAAGCCCCACATTGGCCTTTTGACTGTGAGCGCGGAGCCTGCTTCAGATCCTCTGTCCCCTGTCTCTCTGCCCCTCCCTGCTCATTCTCTCTCTCTCTCTCTCTCTCTCTCTCTCTCTGTCTCTCTCTCAAATAAATAAATAACTTTAAAAAATTTTACAAATATATTATTGATTTGCATGTGCTGGTCTTTAACGTATCTAATAGTCTGTTGGTCTTCTTGTGTTTTCTATGTGAAGGATCATAATATATATATGTATCACAACAGTTTGTCTCTTATGAATACTGCTTGTTATTTTTGAGGGTCCTCCCATATTGGCCAGAACATCTGATATTATACTAAAGATCAGTGGTGATAAAATGGGTTCCTTCTTCCCCTATCTTTAAGATACTTTGATGTTTGCTATAGGCCTTTGTAAATACCTTTTTTGGGCGTTAGAAAATTCACTTCCAAGTTTTTCCAAGAGCTTTTATTTTTAAACACAAGTAATGCTGAATTATTTCATATAGTTTTTCTACATGTATTTAAACTATCATTGCATTTCTGCCATACATTCTAGTTATAATGTAACATAAGATTATTCTCAGGCTACTAAGGAAATATTTTCCTTGCCCATGAAGTTAATGGGTCTGGTTTTCCATGTAGGAAATGAGAGGTGGTAAGAATAATTTTAAAAAGTATGGATAATGTAATTAATTTTGTAAGAAAAATACTTTTCTTTTCCTCTGAAGAGACAAATCAACACAGAAAGTGAGAAATTAAGATAGTCACAGCCAGTATAGCTTGGGTTCAAAGGAGAACTAGAAAAAGGGGAAGAGAGACTGGGGGCAGCTATACTGTGATGGATGAGACTTTGAGAAAGTATTTATAGGAGGATTAGCTGAATGTTACAAATGTATTTTTCTGAATAACTGCAAAATATTAAGTGTTCATCATTTCCTTCCAGTTCTTAGATTTGTGTGTTTCTTTAGAGTAACCACCTGCACTGAGACTGGGACACAACGTGGCTCAGCTTCAGGTGGCTTCCACTATCAGCTTGGAAATCCTTTATTTTCATACCTGTGAAATTTGGGGAATAAAACAGGCAGAAGAATTATAACTTGCATATTTGTGGATTACTGCAAAAACACTGCAGAGGGGGGGTCTCTCATCATCAACTACTTATGTGTGACTTAGCCCAAATTACTTAACTGGAACAGTAAAATGAAGTGATTAGATGATTTCTAAAGACTTGTTTGGTGCTGATGTTCTACAGTCATCTCTCACTCATAGTCAGAAGGTGAAATAGTGACACAAGATGCAGTCTCATTGTACTGTAAAGACAGAGTCTATCCCAGCTGCTTTTTTTTTTATTTTATTTTTTTAATTTTTGTTTAACATTTATTTATTTTTGAGACAGAGAGAGAGTATGAACAGGGGAGGGTCAGAGAAAGAGGGAGACACAGAATCCGAAACAGCCTCCAGGCTCTGAGCTGTCAGCACAGAGCCTGACGCGGGGCTCGAACCCACGGACCGGGAGATCATGACCTGAGCTGAAGTCGGACGCTTAACCAACTGAGCCACCCAGGCGCCCCCCCAGCTGCTTCTTAATAATTAAGACATCAGCAACTGCCTCCCACATTCCTAAACTCCAATTCAGTTCATTCCTTTTCTCCCATCTTCAGGTTCTTGGTACCCTCATGCTGTCGTACAGCTGCTACAAACCTTCACGTCTACCCTTCTCAACTCCTGCTGTAAGGCATTGCACCACCCTTCCTCCAGCAAACCGTGTCCATTAGTTGTTTTGTTTCTGGGAGCAGTCTTCAGACCCTCAGCATGCAGAGTGAATCTGGTAAGTCTTTTCTTTTTTAAAAATTTTAAAATGTTTTCATTCATTTTTGAGAGAAGGAGAGAAAGAGCACAAGCAGGGGAGGGGCAGATAGAGGGAAACACAGAATCTGAAGTAGGCTCCAGGCTCTCTGAGCCGTCAGCACAGGGCCTGACGCAGGGCTTAAGCTCACAAGCTGTGAGATCATGACCTGAGCTGAAGTCGGATGCTCAACCGACTGAGCCACCCAGGCGCCCCAGTGGTAAGTCTTTTCTTATGGATGTATTTACATCTGCAACATATGAATGCATTCTATCCCAAGGGCAGTTTTATTTTAACCAGACATAAGGTATTAGTCAAAATGTAAAACTTTAGTCAACAGAAAGAGATCTACTTGGCGAGGTGCCTTTCTGGAGAATTTTCAAAGGATATCATACAGTCACTCTTTGCTTATTTATGATATGAATTGTATAAGCTTTCATTCTCACACAAAATCTACCTTTTAACATTTTGTATAATATATGCTTTGTGTTCTCCCAACAGTGAAGCAGGTGTAGACTCAGACAGCCACAACTGAGTAGTCTCATTGATTGATT